>NC_140989.1:144404018-144826397 GCF_052327205.1 Somniosus microcephalus
GAGAGGGAAGAGAGAGAGAAATTTTTTGAGCTTCAGGCCTGCCTGCAGCGGGCCTGGAGAGCAGCCCCGAGTCCCCCCTGCACGAGGGTGAGGAGGAGAGGGGGGGTTGCTAAACACAATATAAAACTCAAATAAATTGTTAATTAATTCCCTAACACATAATTCAAATATTTACCTTAGTTCCCTAACACACTGAAAGTGTGGGGAAAAAATCGTGAAAAATCAAGATGGCGGCCACTCACCTCGGTTCAAAACCATAAGGCCCGCCCACACACACACCGATTGGTCGACCATCAGGTCACCGAAGTGAAGGATTGGTCAATCGTCAAGTCACTCAACACTCAACTGTAGGATGGCACGCGCCAGGAACCCGCCGTACGATTGGTCGACCTCGATGTCACACGGTCGCTAATGAGATGCTAATGAGCGGAATGTTGAACGTTTTTTGGATACCGCGGGCGCGATCTTTGTCCGGCCGAAACGTAAATACGCCTATGACCGGTCCGTAATCGTAAGCTTTCTTTTGACGTGACGTGCGCGTCGGTACGCTCTATAACTTTCAAACGTATAGAGAACGGACGGACAGACAGACAGACAGACAGAAGAGGTCTTATATATATAGAGGCTAGCTGGGGGTGCCCGGTGGTGCCGAGGCTTTTTCGAGGGCACGTTGTTGTTGGAAGAGAGAGAGAGAGCGACTGGGGGGGTGGGTGGGGGGGGCGGAAGAGAGAGAGAGAGCGACTGGGGGGGTGGATGGGGGGGGCGGAAGAGAGAGAGAGAGCGACTGGGGGGGGTCGGGGCGCGGCAGAGAGAGAGAGAGCGACTGAGCGGGGGGGAAAGAGAGAGAGCGAGTGGGGGGGAAGAGAGAGAGCGAGTGGGGGGGAAGAGAGAGAGCGAGTGGGGGGGAAGATAGAGAGCGGCTGGGGGGGGGAAGAGAGAGAGTGAGTGGGGGGAAGAGAGAGCGAGTGGGGGGGAAGAGAGAGAGCAAGTGGGGGGGAAGAGAGAGAGCGCGAGTGGGGGGGGACGAGAGAGAGCGCGAGTGGGGGGGAAGAGAGAGCGCGAGTGAGGGGGAAGAGAGAGAGATAGTGGGGGGGAAGAGAGAGAGCTAGTGGGGGGGAAGAGAGAGAGCGAGTGGGGGGGGAAGAGAGAGAGCGAGTGGGGGGGAAGAGAGAGAGCAAGTGGGGGGGAAGAGAGAGAGCGCGAGTGGGGGGGACGAGAGAGAGCGCGAGTGGGGGGGAAGAGAGAGCGCGAGTGAGGGGGAAGAGAGAGAGATAGTGGGGGGGAAGAGAGAGAGCGAGTGGGGGGGAAGAGAGAGAGCGAGTGGGGGGAAGAGAGAGAGCGAGTGGGGGGGAAGAGAGAGCGAGTGGGGGGGAAGAGAGAGCGAGTGGGGGGAAGAGAGAGAGCGAGTGGGGGGGAAGAGAGAGCGACGGGGGGAAGAGAGAGCGACTGGGGGGGAAGAGAGAGCGACTGGGGGGGGAAGAGAGAGCGAGTGGAGGGGAAGAGAGAGAGCGAGTGGGGGGGAAGAGAGAGAGCGAGTGGGGGGAAGAGAGAGAGCAAGTTGGGGGGAAGAGAGAGCGAGTGGGGGAATAGAGAGAGCGAGTGGGGGGGAAGAGAGAGCGACTGGGGGAAGAAAGAGCGACTGGGGGGGAAGAGCGAGCGACTGGGGGGGAAGAGAGAGCGAGTGGGGGGGAAGAGAGCGAGTGGGGGGAAAGAGAGAGCGAGTGGGGGGGAAGAGAGAGCGACTGGGGGGAAGCGAGAGCGACTGGGGGGGAAGAGAGAGCGACTGGGGGGGAAGAGAGCGACTGGGGGGGAAGAGAGCGACGGGGGGAAGAGAGAGCGACGGGGGGAAGAGAGAGCGACTGGGGGGAAGAGAGAGCGACTGGTGGGGGGAAGAGAGAGCGACTGGGGGGGGAAGAGAGTGTGACTGGCGGGGGAAGAGAGAGCGACTGAGGGGAAGAGAGAGCGACTGGGGGGGGGAAGAGAGAGCGACTGGGGGGGAAGAGAGAACGACGGGGGGGAAGAGAGAGTGACTGGGGGGATGAGAGAGCGACTGGGGGGGGAAGAGAGAGCGACTGGGGGGGAAGAGAGAGCGACTGGGGGGGAAGAGAGAGCGACTGGGGGGTAAGATAGAGCGACTGGGGGGGAAGAGAGAGCGACTGGGGGAGAAGAGAGAGCGACTGGGGGGGAAGAGAGAGCGACTGGGGGGAAAAGATAGAGCAATTGGGGGGGAAGAGAGAGCGCGACTGGGGGAGAGAGAGCGACTGGGGGGGAAGAGAGAGCGACTGGGGGGGAAGAGAGAGCGACTTGGGGGGGAAGATAGAGCGACTGGGGGGAAGAGAGAGCGACTGCGGGGGGAAGTGTGAGCGACTGGGGGGGGAAGAGAGAGCGACTGGGGGGGAAGAGAGAGCGACTGGGGGGGAAGAGAGAGCGATGGGGGGCGAAGAGAGAGCGACGGGGGAAAGAGAGAGCGACATGGGGGGGAAGAGAGAGCGACATGGGGGGGAAGAGAGAGCGACTGGTGGGGAAGACAGAGCGACTGGGGGGAAGAGAGAGCGACGGGGGAAGAGAGAGCGACTGGGGGGGAAGAGAGAGAGCGACTCGGGGGAGAGAGAGCGACTGGGGGGGAGAGAGAGTGACTGGGGGGGAGAGAGCGACTGCGGGGGAGAGAGAGCGCGAGTGGGGGGGAAGAGAGAGAGCGAGTGGGGGGGAAGAGAGAGAGCGAGTGGGGGGGAAGAGAGAGAGCGAGTGGGGGGGATGAGAGAGCGACTGGGGGGGAAGAGAGAGAGCGACTGGGGGGAAGAGAGAGAGCGACGGGGGAAGAGAGAGAGCGACTGGGGGGGAAGAGAGAGAGCGACTGGGGGGGAAGAGAGAGAGCGACTGGGGGGGAAGAGAGAGAGCGACTGTGGAGGAAGAGAGAGCGACTGGGGGGAAGAGAGAGAGCGACTGGGGGGGAAGAGAGAGAGCGACGGGGGGAAGAGAGAGAGCGACGGGGGGGAAGAGAGAGAGCGACGGAGGGGAAGAGAGAGAAAGAGCGACTGGGGGGGATGAGAGGCTAATGAGGTTATTTAGTCAGTTTTTATTGAACATTTTTACACACACTCCCCCTCCCTCCCTCACACACACAAACTCCCCCCCCCCACTCCCCCCCTCCCCCCCTCCCTCTTCCCCCTCCCTCCCCTCTCCCCCCCTCACTGACACTCCCCCCCTCTCCCTCACACTCCCCCCTCTCCCTCAAACTCCCTCCCCCCTCTCCCTCACACTCCCCCCTATCCCTCACGCTCCCCCCCTCCCTCACACTCCCCCCCTCCCTCACACTCCCCCCCTCCCTCCCCCACCCCTCACACTCCCCCCTCCCTCACACTCCCCCCTCTCCCTCACACTCCCCCCCTCCCCCCCTCTCCCTCACACTCCCCCCCTCACATTCCCCCCTCTCCCTCACACTCCCCCCTCTCCCTCACACTCCCCCCTCTCCCTCACACTCCCCCTCTCCCTCATACTCCCCACCTCTCCCTCACACTCTCCCCTCACACTCCCCCCTCACACTCCCCCCCTCTCCCTCACACTCCCCCCCTCTCCCTCACACTCCCCCCCTCCCTCACATTCCCCCCTCTCCCTCACACTCCCCCCCTCCCTCACACTCCCCCTCTCCCACACACTCCCCCCTCTCCCTCACACTCCCCCCCACCCTCACACTCCACACTCCCCCCTCTCCCTCACACTCCACCCCCTCCCTCACACTCCCCCCCTCTCCCTCACACTCCCCCCCCTCACATTCCCCCCTCTCCCTCACACTCCCCCCTCTCCCTCACACTCCCCCCTCTCCCTCACACTCCCCCTCTCCCTCATACTCCCCCACCCTCTCCCTCACACTCTCCCCCTCACACTCCCCCCTCACACTCCCCCCCTCTCCCTCACACTCCCCCCTCTCCCTCACACTCCCCCCTCCCTCACATTCCCCCCTCTCCCTCACACTCCCCCCCTCCCTCACACTCCCCTCCCTCACACTCCCCCCTCTCCCACACACTCCCCCCTCTCCCTCACACTCCCCCCTCCCTCACACTCCCCCCTCTCCCTCACACTCCACCCCCTCCCTCACACTCCCCCCCTCTCCCTCACACTCCCCCCCTCTCCCTCACACTCCCCCCCCCCTCAGGCCCGACCGGACTCACCTCGGTAGCAGAACGGAGTCAGTCCGACAATGGGAGGCCGAGGTTCCTGCTGGTGAACAAGGCGGGCCTTTGGACCCGGTTGGCAGACTCCCGTGTCCGATTGAGATCGGGGACAGCCGTTTAAAAAAAAGCCAGAGCGGGCTCTCGCGGGCGGGCGGCGCAGGCGCGGTCAGTGCCAGCGGCGCGAGGCGGCCCGCGGGGAGCAGGCAGGGAAACCCCGCGGGCCGGCGGCCGTTAGCGAGCGGCTCACTTCGGGCGGCCCGCCCGCGCTCCGGCCCCGACACCGTCAAACCTGAGAGGGGGAAGTAGAGAGAGAGAGAGAGGGAAGAGGAGAGAGGGAAGAGGAGAAGGAGAGAGAGGGAAGAGGGGAAGGAGAGAGAGGGAAGAGGAGAAGGAGAGAGAGAGAGAAATTTTTTGAGCTTCAGGCCTGCCTGCAGCGGGCCTGGAGAGCAGCCCCGAGTCCCCCCTGCGTGAGGGTGAGGAGGGGGGGCGGGTTGCTAAACACAATATAAAACTCAAATAAATTGTTAATTAATTCCCTAACACATAATTCAAATATTTACCTTAGTTCCCTAACACACTGAAAGTGTGGGGAAAAAATCGTGAAAAATCAAGATGGCGGCCACTCACCTCGGTTCAAAACCATAAGGCCCGCCCACACACGCACCGATTGGTCGACCATCAGGTCACCGAAGTGAAGGATTGGTCAATCGTCAAGTCACTCAACACTCAACTGTAGGATGGCACGCGCCAGGAACCCGCCGTACGATTGGTCGACCTCGATGTCACACGGTCGCTAATGAGATGCTAATGAGCGGAATGTTGAACGTTTTTTGGATACCGCGGGCGCGATCTTTGTCCGGCCGAAACGTAAATACGCCTATGACCGGTCCGTAATCGTAAGCTTTCTTTTGACGTGACGCGCGCGTCGGTACGCTCTATAACTTTCAAACGTATAGAGAACGGACGGACAGACAGATAGACATACAGACAGACAGACAGAAGAGGTCTTATATATATAGAGATACAACTTCATGGAAAACAATTCAAAGATTCAGTCTCTGAGGAGGCCTCCTGATTCGAGTTGGATAACGCCTTTCAGGGGTCTCTGATTCTCGTTGCTGGGGTGACTCATCTAGTTGATCTCTTATGGATTGGACATCATCATCAGGTACATTCACTTCTGAGGTAGATGCTTCAGGTTCACTAACTTCTTCCACGGTTGTCTCTGCCGTAACCCTGGGTTCGACCCTTGTTCTCGATTCTACCAGTTGGTCAGCATGACGCCGTATTACATTTTCACCAATATCTACCGTGTACATCAGGGGTCCTTGTCTGGCCCGAATTGTTCCAGATTGCCATTTCTCGTTTTTATAGTCCCGGGCTAACACTGGTTGTCCTATTTCGAAACTCCGAGTGGTCTTGTTATTTATATGCTGGAACTGTTTGTTTTCGACTTCCCTCCGCACATTTGGTTTTAACAAGTCCAACCTGGACCGCAACCTCCTGTTATAGAACATCATGGCAGGACTTTGGTTTGTCACTGCATGAGTGGCGTTTCGATATGCCAGTAGGAATTTGTCCACCTTGTGTTGTAGTGGAATCTGATCTTCGCTCATGGCCTTTATTGCTTTTTTGAACGTTTGTACAACTCTCTCGGCCAACCCGTTTGTAGCCGGATGATGTGGGGCAGAGGTATAATGTTTCACCCCATTCTTCTTCATGAATTTCTGGAATTCTTCTGACACGAACTGCGGTCTGTTGTCTGAACATATTTGTTCTGGCAATCCATTTCTTGCAAATATCGTTCTTAGCACCGCGATCGTCTTTTCCGAGGTAGTGGTAGTCATCTTAATTACTTCTGGCCATTTAGAATGTGCGTCCACCGCAATTAAAAACATGGAGTCCATGAATGGACCAGCAAAGTCAATATGTACACGTTGCCATGGGGTTGAAGGCCATTCCCATGGATGCAGCGGTGCAATCGGAGGTGCATTTTGCACTTTTTGGCACCCTGAGCAGCTTTTCGTCAGATCCTCTATCTGTTGGTCGATACCCAGCCATCACACATAAGCCCTAGCAAGGCTTTTCATCTTGACTCCCCCCAGATGACCTTCATGCAGTTCCTTTAGAACTCTCTCTCTTAACTTAGGAGGAATAATCACCCTTGTTCCATACATCAATGTTCCTTGACAGACGGACAGCTGTTCTCGTCTTGCTGAGAATGCCGGTAACAGTGGATCACCATGTGCTGGCCATCCCTTCACTGTCACTTCGTAGACCCGGGACAGTGTCGGGTCGTTCCTGGTTTCTCTTTCAATACTTGCATTGGTGACTGGTAAACATTCGATGATGGTCGAGTGAAATAACTCAACAGGGTCAACCGTCGGTGCCTCCTCCTCTGTAGGTAGTGGCAGGCGCGACAGCCCATCAGCATTACCATGCTGCTTTGTACCTTTGAATTCGATCTGATATTGATGTGCCCCTAGGAAAAGGGACCATCTCTGGAGTCTCTGTGCTGTCATCACCGAAACACCCTTCTTAGGGTTAAAAATGGATACCAACGGCTGGTGGTCTGTCAGAAGCGTAAACTTTTGGCCCTGCAGGTAATGATTAAACTTCTTTACTCCCCAAACAAGGCTGAGAGCCTCCCTATCTATCTGAGCATAGTTGCGCTCAGCGGAGGTCAATGATCTGGATGCGAACGCAACTGGCCTCTCCAGGCCATTTGGCAACTTGTGTGAGAGTACTGCCCCAATACCATATGGAGAAGCATCACAAGCCAAACGAATAGGCAGCATTGGGTTGAAGTGAGCCAACACTTCCTCTGAGGTGATCAATGCCTTGCTTTTGCAAAAGGCCCTCTTACAGTCCTCGCTCCACTTCCATGGTACTCCCTTCTGCAAAAGAGCGTTCAGCGGGTGCAGCACCGTGGATAAATTTGGCAGAAACTTATGGTAATAGTTAATCAACCCTAGGAACGACCTCAACTGGGATACATTATCCGGAACGGGAGCCTTCACAACAGCTTCGATCTTGTCAGGAGACTTATGAAGCCCCTCCTGGTCAATGACATGACCACAGTACGAGATCCGCTTCTGAAAGAACTCACATTTCTGGCGATTAACTCGAAGTCCATATTCTTTCAATCTGGTGAGCACCAGTTCCAAATTTGCAAGGTGTTCCTCGTCATCATCTCCTGTAATCAGAATATCATCCAGGTAACATTGTGTGCCTGGAATTCCCTGTAATACCTGCTCCATGGCCCTCTGCCAAATTGCTGGAGCTGATGCCACTCCAAAAACCAGTCTATTATACCGGTACAAGCCTCTATGCGTGTTGATCATGAGATACTGGCGTGACTCTTCCTCAACTTCCATCTGTAAGTACGCCTGCGCCAGGTCTATCTTGGTGAAGTGTTTCCCGCCAGACAACGAAGCGAAGATATCCTCAATCCGCGGAAGCGGATACTGCACCGTGTGAAGCACCGGATTAACAGTGATCTTGAAATCTCCACAGATGCGAACCTTCCCCGGTTCCCCCGGCTTGTTGCTCGATGAACGCTTCATGACGGGAACAATGGGCGTGGCCCACTCACTCCAGTCTACCTTAGACAGTACTCCTGAATGTTCTAGCCCTTCCAGCTCAGCTTCCACAGCAGGTCGTATCGCATAAGGTACCGGTCTGGCTTTGAAAAATTTCGGGTTTGCATGTTCTTCAACCTTGATGTTTGCCGTAATTCCTCTCAGTGTTCCCAGTCCCTGTTGGAACATCTCTTTAGCATCGTCCAATATTCTGGACAATCGTTTAGCTTTGACATCTTTTTTACCGGAATCTACCGTTAGTGCTTTTAAGGAATGCCAGTCCATATTTATTTTCCTAATCCACTCCCATCCCAGTAGTGGTCGACCTCCCTCAGGTAGCACATGTAAGTCCATTCCTCGGCTTTCTTTGCCCTTGTGGACCACCTTTACCTCTATCTTCCCGATGGGGTATACTCTTTGCCCCGTGTATGTTTTCAATACAATCTCCATATCCCGTAGGGGAATATGTGGGAATAACCTTTTGTAATCTTGCTTATTCATGACCGTCAATGCCGATCCAGTGTCCAATTCCATCTTCACTTGGACTCCTGCTATCTGAAGTGTGACCCAGATTGTTTGGAGGTCTGCTTCATTACCAACATTGTGTACTCTTAGACTACCCAGTTCATTACTGCTGGAGTCTGAATTTGACTTCTGTTCGTTCGAACTGTTCTCTGTCACCTTGTGTACCTTTCTGTACTTTTCCTGCGGTGACTTTTTGTTGCTGGTCTTCTTTCCTGACCGGCGTACTTTAGCTATGTGACCAAGCCTGCCACATTTTCTGCATTCCTGATTTTTGAACCAGCACTGGTTCTGATCGTGCGTTGTCTTTCCACAACGATAACATTTTACTGTACCCAAGACCATTTGATTGGTGCTGAGTTCCGGTGACCGTAGCTGCATTTCCGCAGTGCCTCTCGCTGTGGCTTCGTGCGATGCTGCAATAGTGACAGCTTTATCAAGCGTAAGATCATTCTCCTCAAGCAGTCGCTTTTGTGTTCCTTCTTTTAACAATCCACACACAAATTTATCTCTCAGCGCATCTGCTAGTCCTGTTCCAAACTGACAGTACTTTGATAGCTTACGCAGTTCAATTAAAAATTCAGCGTTGCTTTCGTCTTTCAGCTGCGTTCTTCTGTAAAATTTAAATCGTTCCGCTATCATCAGCGGCGTGGGGTTTAAATGATTTTTCAGGACAGTAACAATATTCGCGAAAGTCTGATCCGCCGGTTTATCTGGTGATAGAAGGTGCTTCAATAGCCCGTATGTCTTCGCACCCATTGAGCTTAATAAGGTTAGTGCTTTCTCATCATCTGGTACCTTATTTGCTTTACAATAAACTTCCATGCGTTCTACATACGTGGTCCAATCTTCGATATCGCTATCAAAGGTATTAATGTTCCCATGTTTAGGCATCCTTGCAAGTTTTTAAATTTTTCTTTTTCTCAAAATGGCGGCTTCCCGCGCTTGTCTTCTTCCCCCGCCTACTAAAATGGCAGCTTCCCGCGCTTGGCGGTCTTTCCCACGCTCGTCTTCTTCCCCCGCCGACTACAATGGCAGATTCCTGCGTTTGCCTTCTTCCCCCGCTGGCTGCAATGGCGATTGCCGTGCTGCTGCCGTTCTCGCCTCCCCAGCGGTTCTCAGTTCCCCGACGCTGCTTTTACTCCCCTGCGGTTCCCGTGGGCATTCACGCTTCCCCTGCTGTTGCGCCTCTCAGCCCTGCATGCAGCCCGGTCCTTTACACCGGCTGCGTTTGAGTTCTCCGCGGCTCTCGTGCCTTAAGCTGCCCCAGTCGCTGCGCCTCTCGGCCTCGATTGCAGCCCGGCCCTTTTCACTGGCCGTGGTTGAGTTCTCCGCCCTTTTTCCTCCGTTTTCCCTCCCCCACTCCACAGTCAACGCGGCCGACTTTCTGCTCATGTCGCTGATCGGCTTACCCACCATCGTGGTAGAAGGGATGATCACTGCCTGTCGCTGATGGAGGGCTTCGTGGTCAGAATTTTTCTTTTTAACCCGGGTTCTCGATGCCTCCCGTGCGATGGTGCTCAGCAGGATGATGAGGGCGGATGCCTCTTCTCGACGCCCGTTCTGAGGACGAAACTGCCTTGGATGTAAAACTGCCGCAGGGTAAGATCGGACTCGTCGCCACTGTTAAGTCTGTGTGTCCCAGTTATGCTTATTATAAATCACTGGACACAGACCACAAGAATAACTTTTAACAGGTCTTTACTATTCGGAGGTCAGGGCTGAACTGCCCAGTAAATCACTACACAACGCTTATATACCGGTGTGGTCACCACCGGTACTACAGTATACAGCAGCCAAGAGAAAGTAGTACATCTCTTAAGGTAGTTCTCTTAAGGTGGAACAGGTTACATACACCACACCCACCATCACAGAAGCCAGTCTTCAACCAATTCGATTCACTGCACGTGATATCAAGAAACGGCTGAGCGCACTGGATACAGCAAAGGCTATCGTGCTGAAGACTTGTGCTCCAGAACTAGCCGCGCCTCTAGCCAAGCTGTTCCAGTACAGCTACAACATTGGCATCTATCCAACAATGTGAAAACTGCCCAGGTATGTCCTGTCCACAAAAAGCAGGACAAATCCAACCCGGCCAATTACCGCCCCATCAGTCCACTCTCAATCATTGGCAAAGTGATGGAAGCTGTCATCGACAGTGCTATCAAGCAGCACTTACTCACCAATAACCTGCGCACTGATGCCCAGTTTGGGTTCCACCAAGACCACAACGGCTCCCGACTTCATTACAGCCTTGGTCCAAACATAGACAAAGGAGCTGAATTCCAGAGGTGAGATGAGAGCGACGGCCCTTGACATCAAGGCAGCATTTGACAGAATGTGGCATCAAGGAGCCCCAGTGAAACTGAAGTCAATGGGAATCGGGGGGAAATGCTCCATTGGCTGGAGTCATACCTAGCACAAAGGAAGATGGTTGTGGTGGTTGAAAGTCAATCATCACAGCCCCAGGACATCGCTGCAGGAGTTCCTCAGGGCAGTGGCCTAGGTCCAACCATCTTCAGCTGCTTCATCAATGACCTTCCCGCCAACATAAGATCAGAAATGGGGATGTTCACTGATGACTGCACAGTGTTCAGCGCCATTCACAACTCCTCAGATAATGAAGCAGTCCATGCCCGCATGCAACAAGACCTGGATGACGTTTAGGCTTGGGCTGATAAGTAGCAGGTAAAATTCATGCCACAGAAGTGCCAGGCAATGACTATCTCCAACAAGTGAGTGTCTAACCACCTCCCCTTGACATTCAACAGCATTACCATCACCGAATCCCCCACCATCAACACCCTGGGGGGGTCACCATTGACCAGAAACTTAACTGGACCAGCCCCATACATACTGTGGCAACAAGAGCAGGTCAGAGGCTAGGTATTCTGCGGCGAGTGTCTCACCTCCTGACTTCCCAAAGCCTTTCCACCATCTACAAGGCACAAGTAAGGAGTGTGATGGAATACTCTCCACTTGCCTGGATGAGTGCAGCTCCAACAACACTCATGAAGCTCGACACCGTCCAGGACAAATCAGCCCACTTGATTGGCACCCCATTCTTCACCTTAAACATTCATTCCCTCCACCACCGGTGTACCGTGGCTGCAGTGTGTACCATCTACAAGATGCATGGCAGCAACTCGCCAAGGCTTCATCGACAGCACCTCCCAAACCCGCGACCTCTTCCACCTAGAAGGACACGGGCAGCAGGCGCATGGGAACATCACCACCTCCAAGTTCCCCTCCAAGTCACACACCATCCTCACTTAGAAGTATATCGCCGATCCTTCATTGTCGCTGTGTCAAAATCCTGGAACTCCCTCCCTAACAGCACTGTGGGAGTACCTATACCACACGGATGGCAGCGGTTCAAGAAGTCAGCTCACCACCACCTTCTCAAGGGCAATTAGGGATGGGCATTAAATTCTGGCCTTGCCAGCAATGCCCACATCCCATAAACGAAAAAAAAGAGATAGAAGGAAAAAGTAAAAAAAAACTGAATTTAATTTAAAAAAAATCTCCAGCAACAATTCAAATTTGAAGGAATGAGACTCCACACTTGCAAAAGTTAATTTTCAGTGCCAGAGAGCTTGGTTGGCAGTAATTAAGACTTGTCACATCTTTCAAAAAAGATCCTTAGACTGAAATGGACATGCCTAACTTTTTTTTGCGAGTTTAGTCCGTATCTAGGATGTTAGTACAGGAACTTCACGCTGTTCAATGGGGAGCCAGACGATGCGATGCTGGAGGAGCAGCGCGTCTCAGACAGCCACATCTGGATTTCCGGTTTAACTGCGCATCTCCGCTCGCCTGAAGATGCTGTTCGATTTGTGCATAAATAACGTTGAGCGCTGTTAGCCTCATTGTTATTTTGACAGTAAATTGTGGCCCAATGCAAACTAAATAAACCTTCTCCAAGATAGATGAATTGATAAATTAAAATGGGAATTTAAAAAAGTAAAACAAATTGGCCTAGAAATTGAGTGGGCTTAGCGCCCAATTAGTGGCGCTAGAGGGCCTTGCGCCGGACTTATAGCCGTTTTGCAAATTGACTTGGGCCTTACCATCGGCGTTAGCCGGTCGCGCTGCGCCGGCACCGATGACGTCATCGGTGTGCGCAGCGTCCCGGTTGCCGTGGTAACCCGGCCCCAAGCCCAAATTCAGCTGCGCCCGCCTCGCCCGTGGCAGGCGCAACTAACGAATGTGAAAAGTGTTCTTACACGCCTTTGCGCCGGCGCATAAAGGTGGAGCGGCGGCCGGCCGCGTTCCCGGCAGCCGCCTGCCCGCACCTCCCTTCCCGGACTCCTGCATCACCCCCCCCGCGGCCCTGATGAGTGTGTGCTGCGAGCCCGGCACTTCCCCGAGGTGCCGGGCTCAGATGTCGGGGGAATCCGCCGGACAGTTGTCGGCTGCAGGCAGCTCCTCCTTAACAGAAGGAGGAGGCCTGCAGTTCCCCAGCCTGCCGCACCGCATCGGGTGCCGCAGCGGGGGATTAGCGCCGGGAAACCCAATTCAACGCCCGTTTTCAGGCGCTAAAACCCTCCTTTAGCGCCCGCCGCCCTCTGGGGCCGGCGCAACCGAATTTTCGTCGGGCGCTGCCGCATTAACGCTGGCGCAAAATTTCTGGCGCTACAGCCCTGGCGAGCCCACAACCCAATTTCTAGGCCATTATTTCAATCTTACAGAGGGTAAGAGAGAACTCTGGGAGGAATTTGCTAAAACAGATTAAAACGTTGGAAGTGCAAAGAGGACCTGAGAGATGAGTATACTCAAGATGTTAAGCATGATGATAAAACATTCCTACAGTATCGTAACAGTAAAAGAGGAGCTAAATCTCTAAATGATTAAAGTGGGTGTGTGGCGGAGCCACCAAAGGACTCAGAGTGGTTGTACATAATTCCTTTAACAGCAATGTAGTTACTGCCTGTGCCTGTACCTTTAATTACACTGTTTGACTGTACAATACCTAGTTACCTTTACAGCACGGTTTCAACGTGATGACGTCATGCCGTTAGTCACGTGATGCTCCAATGGCGGGAAGAACGTCATGACGTCATGACGTCAGTCTCCTGACCAGAGGATCAGTCCTCGTGGAGCGCCTCAAGGAGAGCAGACCAGTTATTGATGTGTTCTAGCAGTTTCCAGTTTAAACTCGTTTGTTTTCATTAAAGTTCATTAATTTAATTACCTGAGTCGAACTCAGTCTTTTTGATAGGAACCTCCGTTCCTACAGGTATAAAGTTAAAGGTAAAATAATTGAAATACTAAATTAATATTTTCCAGAAGTATTATCTGGAGAGAATAATACTAGCTTGCCACCCAATTTTTGTAATACATTGGGTACTACAGCTGATGTTGAAATAAGTTTGTTTGATTTGAGAGCGTTTAAATCTGAGCAATGCCCTGGGATTGATGGCTTATACCTTGGGCTGCAGAAGCAGATCGGGGAGGAAATTTATGGAACACTGGCTGTTGCCATGGACGAACCATAATTCACTGCTTCCAAAGGGCTGGAAGCTAGCAAACCATAGTACATAAACATAAAAAGGGCAGCAACGCTGACCCTGGAAGTTAAAGGTCAAAGCCTAAGCTCAATAACAGGTACAATGATGGACTCTATTGGAAAGGGCAGACTAGAAGCGAGCGAGTATATGAATGACTTGTACGTGAAAACAGTCAGCGCGGATTTAGAAAAGGAAGATCCTGCCTGACCCATCTCCTTGACTTCTGTGAGAACGGGACTGATTTTCAACTGCTGCTCGCTCCTTGTTTATGCTGGGAAACGGGGCAGCCGGCAGTTGACATTTAAAAACTGCCCACCCCTTAGTAGCCCGAAGCCTGCCCGATGCAATTTTCAGGCGACCTAACTATTTGACGACGCAAATCAAAGTCCTACGCTGGCTGCAGGACCCCGTTTGCAATTTTCAGTGGGCCGACCATGTGCCGCGTACACTCCTAACCACGGAGGCCTTTACAGGGACCACTGGAGGCTGTCCACCAAACGGCCACTAAAAAAATTCAGTGTATTTTTGTGGGGCCAGGTGGAGCAAGAATGCTCCTTCTGCTCCACCCCCCACCCCCAAAATACTGTAACCCACAGCCGGCTCCTCAATGGACCTCGCTACAGTGCTATCGCACTCGCCTCCCCCTTCCTACAGTTTTTTTTCTGGCTCAGCTCTGCTATAGAGTCACCAGATTACCTGTGGCCACCCCTACCCCCGCCCACCCCCCCGACCCCCGTCCCCCCAATCAGCAAGCTACCTGTCAGCGATCATTGAGTGCTCGACAGCTTACCGACCCAATGCAAAAGAGACCCGAGCTTGAAAATGGTGCGTGCCTCTCCTTACTGGTATCAAGTAGGCAGTCTGCCTGCCTGATTACATAGAATTTACAGTACAGAAACAGGCCATTCAGGTGTTTATGCTCTGCACGAGCCTCCTCCAACTTTATTAACTTCATTTCACCCTATCAACATATCCTTCTATTCCTTTCTCCCTCATTTTCTTACTAGCTTCCCCTTAAATGCATCTATGGTATTCACCTCAACTGCTCCCTGTGGTAGTGAGTTCCACATTCTCTGAATAAAGAATTTTCACCTGAATTCCTATTGGATTTATGAGTGACTATCTTATATTTATGGCCTCTATTTTTTCACTCCTCCACAAGTGGAACCATCTTCTGTAAGTCTAGCCTATCGAACCCTTTCATAATTTTAAAGACCTTTATCTGGTCACCTTTCAGTCTTTTCTTTTCTAGAGAAAAGAACCCTAGCCTGTTCAGTCTTTCCTGATAGTTGTACCTTCTCAGTTCTGGTATCATCCTTGCAAATTTTTTTTCGCACTTTCTCCAGTGCTTCCATATCCTTTTTGTAATATGGAGACCAGAACGGTGCATAAAGTGTGGCCTAACCAAAGTTCTAGGTAAGTTTAACATAAGTTCTCTGCTTTTGAATTCTATGGGTGAATGTTGAAAAGTGTCCCCAGTGTCACAGACAAATTAGATAGTCTTAGCACCAATGACAGTTTACTTAGGCTTTCAGAATTTTTTTTGACAAGAATTTCTAATTAAACTAATGGCCACAGGAATCTATAGTAGAATATGGGACTGGATAAGAAATCGGTTAAAAATAGGAAACAGAAAGTACTTGTAAGAGGGGTAATGTTAGAATTGAAGGAGTGTTGAATGGAATCCCTCAAGGTAAGTGCTTAGTTTGTTATTGTTTCTAATCTACATAAGTGACCATCACTTTTTACTCATGTCTACTTTATTGATAAAATTAGAAAAGGTGGGGTGTGAAATTCCTTGAGGGTTCCACTGGTCACCTGTTGTAACTCGAGCAAAATCTCCCCCGAAAAATGGTAGCGCCCTATTTGTGTTGGGCCTCCCCCTGTTGCCAACTCCCCTGGATGTCCTTGTGCAGTGCAGGGGGATTCTGGCTGTAGTTACAGGGTAAATATTAGCAGGCTATGAGATTACTGCTAGTTACAGGTAAGATATCGATTCAGCATTCAGTATCGCCCCATTTGGGGCGCAATTATCGGCCGGGCGCAAAGATTAGCGCCCGGTGCTAATTATCGTTTCCGACTGCAAACTTGGCTTTTATCACCCCTGGAGGTGATTGGCGTGCTAAATCAGGTGCTACACATCTGTCTTAAGGCGCAAAGGCCGAGGAGCGAGGCGCTACCTCAGAGTGCTGGCGAAGCTCATGTGATGTCAGCCAGCAATGGAACATAGACAAAATGGCGCTGGCCAGTTCTTAAAGGGGAGGGTCGATCTTGCTCTCCATCCACATCCTGCTCATTGCAGCCTTGAATCTCGGCCTGGAGAGACCTGTACATCAAATCTGCTGGAAAGAACAATGGAGAGGCCCAGGGAAAGAGCTCAGAGTGCAGCCCCCACAGTCTCTTCTAAATCGATACAAGGAAGGGCAAATCAAAATGAACCTGCAAAGTGCTGCTCAGTACCCAAAACTCCTTCACATAGCGTTGAATCTCTCCAGAAGTCGCTCTCTCTCTCTCAGAATGCGTGGTGCAAAAATGTCACCAACAAAAAAAGGCAGGAAGCGGTCGCATTTAAATAGCGCTCCCCCAGTCCCTTCCTGACTGCAAAACGCTCCCCTCAACCTGTCGTTGCTAGCGGCAGATGGTAAGGCTGGGGGCGCCACTCAATATCCGGTCCGGGGCGTTGTACACTTGACTGACATCACGATCTGCCGGCGCAGGAGATCACGGCGGTAGTGTTTAGCACCGCCGCAAAATGTCTAGTTAATTTCGTGAGCGGCACAAACATCGCCACGCCCGGGCGCTAGTTGCTTTGCGCCCTCTTAATGCGCTAATGGGAGGCGCATGGAATTCTCTACCCCAAAGGGCTGTGGGTGCTGAATCGTTGAGTATATTCAAGACAGAGATCGATAGATTTTTGGACTCTAGGGGAATCAAGGGATATGGGGATCGGGCGGGAAAGTGGAGTCGAGGTTGAAGATCAGCCATGATCTTTTTGAATGGAGGAGCAGGCTCGGGGGGCCGTATGGCCTACTCCTGCCCCTATTTCTTATGTCCTTAATCTGAGTCGGGGCCCAAGGAAATGCCGAATCCACACCAGTATATTGCTTCTTGGAGTCTTAAAATTTAAGTTTCAATTCATTTAACCACCATTCATGCACATCAGGCACGGCAAGTTTAAGAAGCTGGAATTGGGGAGCTTTTCAATTTTTAATGTGACTTACACTTATGGCATAAAAATGCATTAAAAGAAACAGATAATACAGAGCAGGTCTCAATGATGTTAAATTTAAAGAAAAACATTCAAATAATTACAATTAAAAGACCAGAAAATTGACACTGCGTCTGAAAATCTGGTGGTAATGCTGAAATAACGTCACCGCCACTCCCGTCCCGCACCCCCACCCCACCCCTTCCCCCACACCCCCCACCCCCTCCCACTCCCCTCCCCCACCCCCACCCCCTCCCCCCTCCCTACCCCCACCCCCCTCCCATACCCCCTCCCCCTCCCCCACCTCCAGCCCCACGTCCAATGTTCGCTCTTTTTTCTTGTGCGTTCCCTTTAACCGGCTGCACGGCCCATTCAAATTTTCGTGCATGTGTGGTTTCTTCCATGTAAAAGCCGGTGAGTGGCTTATGCGGGATCTCCAGACCGCTGCGTGGCCGCAAGCTTAGCGGGAACATTGCCCACTTCAGGAGCACTCTGTGACACATGGCTCGTTCCCTGAACTTTAAGGCCTCTCCACAATTTACAAGGCTCCAGTCAAGGAGTGTGATGAGATGCTGGATTGGGCATGGGCTCATTTACACTAGGCAGCGTAGGCTGTTAAAGGAAGACCGAGGTTGGCAAACTCCTTGGAGCTGCTCCGGCTCCGCGGGCGTTAATTTGGCAGAACGTGCAGCGGAATCTCCGCTTCCGCTCGTAAAGTAATGGCAGCAGACTGGGAGCAGCTCCGAGGCATTTCCCGACCCGGGTCTCTCGCTCCATTATTGCCTGTGCCTGCCACTGAAATGTTTATTAATTCAGAATAGCTGGAAATAAAAATGGGGAGAATATTCTTTGATTACTTTGAAAGGACTATGAATGAAGACAATGGTTTACGTGCGTGTGTGTATAAGGAAGGGATACTCAGAACTTTTTCAAACAAGTCACACGATTTCCTCTGTGTGGTATTTTTACCTTACCAGTTAATGGGTTACTATCAAGCTTCCGTATGCGTTATTTTAATACAGATTGTTAACTCACGTATTTTAAAAGAGTTGATTAAAAGAAGCAGAAACAGGAATTTGATGGGAGCCCAGTGGTCAGTATGCTAAAATAGCACACAAGGGAAATTAAGCCCTCTTTAGAGCAGAGAAGGCTAAGAGGAGATTTGATAGAGGTGTTTAAAATCATGAAGGCTTTAGATAGAATAAATAAAGAGAAACTGTTTCCAGTGGCTGAAGAGTTGATAACCAGAGGGCACAGATTTAAGGTGATTGGCAAAAGAACCAGAGGTGACATGAGGAAAAACTTTCTTACGCAACGAGTGGTTGGGATTTGGAATGCACTGCCTGACAGGGTGGTGGATACAGATTCAATAGTAGCCTTCAAAAGGGAATCGGATAAATACTTGAAGGAGAAAGAATTGCAGGGATATGGGGGAAGAGCGGGGGAGTGGGACTAACTGGATTGCTCTTTGAAAGGCTCGATGGGCCGAATGGCCTCCTTCTGTGCTGTACTAGTCTATGATTCTATTCTATGTAAAACTGTGTGCCAATTCGCTATCGCCCGTTTTACACTGTCGCACAAAGTCAAGATGTACCCCCAGGTAGATTTTTTCAGTCCTTACCTTATGTTCAGTTTAAAAAGTGCTGTGGCAAAAGTAGGGAATGATGACCTCACATGTGCCAATGCCAGCCTACACTGGCAGCATTATGGTGCCCTTTGGCATCAGTGCTAAAAACTGGCCACCATTAAAACCAAATGTCGGTGTGTGTTACAGTCCTGCAACAGCAATGTCCTGCTTACCACGTAGAGTCTTGGTAGGGTTAAGTGCAGATCAGAACATCAAGTCCACAGGCCTGCAAGCCCCATGGGCTGCCTGCTACATTTCGCAGTGAAGAAACTGGCCAGTTTTCAGGATGTTGTCTGGGCCTGTGCCGAACCTCCCATTCTTCTGGTGAGCACCACCCCTGGTGTTCACCTCACGGCCACACGAGCATCCCGTTGCCTGACCTGCTTGCATTGAGTTCTTGAAGCTAGATTTGTGTCGAAAAAATTGATATTAAATACACTTGCTCTGAAAGGTGACTTTTTTGCAACTTAAGACCCCCCCACCCAGTATCGTTGGAACATCGGAACAGGATTACGCCATTCAGATCCTCGAGCCTGTTATGCCATTCAATTATATCATGGCTTATCTGTATCTTAACTCCATTTTAACTCCATTCTTGGGATGTGGGCATCACTGGCAAGGCCGGCATTTATTGCTCATCCCTAGTTGTGCAAACACCTTAATACAACTGAGTGGTTTGTGAGGCCACTTCATAGAGCAGTTAAGTCAAGCACATTGGTGTGGCACTGGAGGCACAGATAGGTCAGACAGGGTAAGGAAGGTAGCGTTTCTTCCCTAAAAGGCATTAGTGAACCAGTTGTTTTTTTTACGCCAATACGACAGCTTCATGGTCACTTTTACTGCTACCAGCTATTTTAATTCCAGACCTTTTAAAAGAACGGAATTAACATTCTCAAACTGCCATGGTGGTATTTGAACTCACGTTCTCTGGATTATTAGTTGAGGCCTAACTGGATTAGTAGTCCTGTATCCTAACCGCTACACCACTGTTTCTGTAGTGCTGCTTGATTTAGATGATTAAATGAGCATTATGAGGAGACACTGAATGCGGCTATGATGAGATTTGAAGTGTTTCGCGACACCTGTCATTACCTCAGGATTCTCATTTACAGACCCAAACACTCCCACCTGGCACACAACAGAAGACCCATCATCATCTGCCCTGCTTCACAACCAGAGTGTCTATTGACACCACTGTGTCAATCAATGAGTTGGAGGCTTGGCTTATGGCAGGACTTACAGCAAAGTCTATTTACTCAGAAAACCAAGTCGGTTTAAACAGCGCACTACAGCAAACAGTCTACAGAGTCTATTCAAAAAGAGTCTCTACGAACTACAGCAAACAGAACTCATGACCGAAACTGTAGCAACTTCTCCCGATAAAAGCAGGGTGATTTCTTCAGCAAAATGCAGCGAGTGGAGGATAGTAACATAATACAAATTATGTGGGTAAAATCAATCCCAGTCACTTACAGCAGTGCAATCTACAGGTATGATTGATGTTACCCAATCATCTCCATTCTGGCCGGGAATACTGGTGTCACTATTGGCAGTCCTTCAGAACAGAGGCTGTCACAGAACACCAGCTGGCTGCAAGCTGACTTGCAGATGATATCTGCAATAGTAACAGTTTTTCCCACAGCTGCAAAGGTTACCGGAGCATTAAGCCTTTATGGCATACGATCCTTCCAAGCCACAGAGAGAGAGTGAACTTGCATTTCGATAGTGCCTTTCATGGCCTCAGGACATCCCAAAGCGCTTTGTCAGCCAATTAATTACTTTTGAAGTGTAGTCACTGTTGTAATGTAGGAAATGTAGCAGCCAATTTGCGCACAGCAAGGTCCCATGAACAGCAATGAGATAATGACCAGATAATCTGTTTTAGTGATGTTAGTTTAGCGATAAATATTGGCCAGGCTACCAGGGAGAAATAGTGCTGTGGGAACTGCTATGTCCACCTGAGAGAGCAAACGGGGCCTCGGTTTAACGTCTCATCCAAAAGACGGCGCCTCTGACAATGTAGCACTCCATCAGTATGCCTAGATTTTATGCTCAAGACTCTGGAGTGGGATTTGAACCCACAATCATTTGACTCAGAGGTGAGTGTACTACCATTGAGCAGATTCATTGATAGATGAAAATTGCATCAGGGTTTTAGAGCTGATTGAAATACTTGAATATGATTCCAAATATATCCTAAGTTAATATTTGGCTGGGAACGCTGGCCGTCCATTTTGAGGACCCGCTCGAAAATTGAATCAGGTGGGCCTCGGGCAGCCAGTGGGCAGGAGATTTAAAGGAGAACATACACTGAGGGCTCCATTTTTCAATGGGGAAACAGATGACCATTGTTACAGAAACAAAATAATTTTATGTGAAAGAAAGTCCGTCACTTAATGCTCGGTGCTTCTGACCTGTGGCCTGAAACGTGTAAGAACGTTTCAATCTGCGCAGTTCCCTTACCAAACATGTAGGGGGAGAAATTCCCCATGAGGGTCATTTGGGGCGCTAAGTCAAAAATGTTTGAAAAGTTAGTGCTAACCCTTTCAAACATTTGAGAAATTCCCATTTTTTGCTCCAAGAGGGAAGTGGAGCGTTAAATCAAGCTCCACTTGGCTCCTGGAGCGCAACAGGCGGGGAATGTCCTGATCCAGGGCGATGTGCTCAGCAGCGCCACATGTGGCCACGTGTGGTGCTGCTGCGTTGCAGGGGTTCTTCCCTCAATTAAAGGGAAGGGCTCCCTGCTGCGCGATCTGCATTTTTTTTGGCATCTGCTGGAGCACCAGGGTGCGGGAGTGCCGTGCAATCAGCCCGATCACGGCACTCAGCCCACGTCCGGTGCTCAGAATAGTTTTTTAAAAAATATCGGCGATTTTTTTCATGCCGGCCGGCCACCGTGCCTTTAAATGGCGCCCCGCGAGCGGCCGGCCTCACTGTTCGCAACCCCTGCAGTAGTCGGTAACATCGCCCGGCGCTGCTGTGGGGCACGAGGGGGAATTTTTCTTCCGCGCCCAGAGATGATGTCATGGGGCCGGACTTTCCAACCCTCACGGGTGTGTACGCACCCGTAGAGGCCGCGCAAGTGCCGGTTTCAGGCATGTGAAGCGCATGTGCTAAAACCCGGCACTTGCGATCTGTCAAGAATCCTCTTAACAGATCCTCCACCTGCCCGGGGGAAGGGCCTCCGCGGGCAGAGAGTTTCGCTTTCTGCATAACTTCCGCCCGCTGAAAGCCTTTAAAAATCTTATGCCTGGTAAAAGCAAGTGTAAGGCCTGCTTTTACCAGCATAAGAGTTAAAAAAAATAATAAATAAAATTTTTTCATGCATTTATAATTTTAAACAATTTTTTATAGCCCTGTAAAAAACTTCAATTATTTTTTTCAAAAAATTAAATTTTTGTTTAAAATATTTAATTTAATGTAATTTTAACTAATTTTGAATACGTGATTTAAAAAAAATTATTTAATGTTTAACGGTGTTTTTAAATGTGATCCCCATTCATACTTTTGACAGATCTGTGCGTACCGCCCTGTCAAAAGTGTGAAAGGGGATTCCCTTCTTTGATTGGTTCCCCATGACCCATGTGACCCCAGGGAATCTTGCAAACTGCCTGCGCCCCTGGGATACCTGGGCCTCTGTGCATTTCGTAGTGGAGAGGCCCAGGATCGGAAGTCTTGGGACCTACGGAGCCAGCAGTTAAGTTCATCGGAGGCATCCGCCCGCAGGAAGCCTCCGATCGGAAATTCAGGCCCATTATCTCCGGGCGCAGTAAATTGGGGCGATATCCGGTAACGCCACCGCTAACCTCCCATGAAATTTTGCGAGTGCCGCGCCTCGGGGAGGGGGGGGTGGGAAAGCTATTTGCGCTCCGCTAGCGCCTCCCACCAAAGGCGCTAACGATGGGAATTTTGCCCCTGTAATCTCTGATTGAAGTGAGGCTGTTTTTGCTTAACAACCATTAGCCTTTGTGGGCGCAGCTCCATCTTAGCAGCAGAATGATACATTGTGAATTATTTCCCACCATTGCAACGGTGATTACACTTCAAACAGTACTTCATTGGCTGTAAAGCGCTTTGGGCTGTCCTGAGATCGTGAAAGGCACTATATAAATGCAAATTCTTTATTATGTGCTATAACAGTCTTTATAAAACATGGAGTTAGCTATGATTTGCTGTTAGTAATGATGACAAAAAGTTGGGAACCTATCTAAGAATGTAACTCTTAAGGTCAAAAACTGCTTGAAGTTTATTCTCGTGGTTTAAAAGATTTAAAACCCTTCAAATGTATAGCATACATTCGGCTTTCAGTTATTTTTTATATAATGATGAATATTAACACTGTATTTAATTATGTAGTGTCGGTTTTCATTTGCCTAATGTAACAGAGAACTATTGTGCCTGCAGGCTTGTAACCCTGTGACCTTGACTCTGCCTGACCACTTCATATACATGCAGATAAAACATCCATTAATATTTTAATGAAATGAAGTATGAGCTATTAAATTTAGTTTCCAATTAATTCACTGTGAACTATTCTCTATTAAGTTAAGTATCAAGCAGTTAACACTTACTATAAATATAAAAGTGATCCTGACTGTGAGACTCTCAGTACACCACAAGGTGGCACTATAACACTACATACAATTGAGTCTGCCTGATCATAGCACAGGAGGAGGCCATTCGGCCCATCGTGCCTGTGCCGGCTCTTTGAAAGAGCTATCCAATTAGTCCCACTCCCCTGCCCTTTCCCCAAAGCCCTGCAATTTTCTCCCCTTCAAGTATTTATCCAATTTCCTTTTAAAAGTTACTATTGAATCTGCTTCCACCACCCTTTCAGGCAGTGCATTCCAGATCATAGCAACTCGCTGTGAAAAAAATTCTCCTCACTTCACCTCAGGCCCTTGTGCCAATTATCTTAAATATGTGTCCTGTACAAAATGTTAACATTATAGATACTATAACAGTAGGGGATTTTTCCTTATAAACACTTGCAAACTCTTCTGCAGTCATTTACAATTTCAAGGGTAAGTAAAAATTCCAATATTTTACTTTAATTTCATCACAATAAGGGTTTTTAAAAAACCCAAAATCAGTTATTTTGGACTGTTTCCTTTTCTTTGTAATTGAATCTCGAGTCGTTGCTTCTTTTGGCCAGACTAGCCAACACTTTTGAGTCAAACAAATCGCGTGATGCACATTTCATTTAATATCAAGAGTGTCTCGGGACAAGCTGCCAGAGTCGGAAGATCAGGAGCAACATAATCATCTTCAAAATTCACACTCTGCTCACTAATTTCATTGGCCCAGATTTTACTGTGGCAGGGCCTCTAACGGTGTCTGCCGTGAGTTAGACTTGCCCCTGCATGTTTCGGTTTTTAAATTAATTGCGTGGCAAGCTGCTGAAAGTGTGAGCTGATAACGTCGCAGCGAGGGAAACCGGGCATCTGGGACCGGAGTGAACAGGGCAAGCAACTGTATGGGGGTGAAATTGGGTGCCTTTGCGGCTCCCGTTTGTGCCCCCGGGGTGCAAGTGGCTTTGCAACGGGACGCGGCACAGACATCGATTCCCGTCATATTTGGCGGGGGTTTTGCGGTGGCGCTACGGCGTTGCACCCCGAACTCCTTCGCCCGGAGATCGTGACGTCATTGCTGTGCGCATCGCCTGGTAGCGCCCTGGACCCGAAATTGACTTCCGCCCCCTGCAGCAGCGCCAGTCGAAAACACCGACAGGAGGCGTGCATCGGGCGGCCGGCCACTTCGGGGGCGATGATTAAAGGCGAGGTGGCTGAGGTAAGTGAAAAAAAAATTACCTTTCTTGATCCAGTTTTTTTCGCGGGTTCCTGCCCGCAATCGACCAGCCCAGCACACCACATTTCTATGATCTCAGTAGATAACCAGCTCACTGATGCCCAGTTTGGGTTCCGCCAAGACCACTTGGCTCCCGACCTTATTACAGCCTTATTACAACATGGACAAAGGAGCTGAATTCCAGAGGTGAGGTGAGAGTGACTGCCCTTGACATCAAGGCAGCATTTGACCGAGTGTGGCATCAAGGAGCCCTAGTAAAACTGAAGTCAATGGGAATCGGGGGGAAAACGCTCCACTGGCTGGAGTCATACCTAGCACAAAGGAAGATAGTTGTGGTGGTTGAAGGTCAATTATCATCGCTGCAGGAGTTCCTAAGGGCAGTGGCCTAGGCCCAACCATCTTCAGCTGCTTCATCAATGACCGTCCCTCCATCATAAGGTCAGAAATGGGGATGTTCGCTGATGAGTGCACAGTGTTCATCGCCATTCACAACTCCTCAGATAATGAAGCTGTCCATGCCCGCATGCAACAAGACCTGGACAACGTTCAGGTTTGGGCTGATAAGTGGCAAGTAATATTCGCGCCACAGAAATGCCAGGCAATGATTATCTCCAACAAGTGAGAGTCTAACCACCTCCCCTTGACATTCAATGGCATTACCATCGCCGAATCCCCCACTATCAACATCCTGGAGGTCACCATTAACCAGAAACTTAACTGGACCAGCCACATAAATACTGTGGCAACAAGAACAGAAGTATATCGCCGATCCTTCATCGTCGCTGGGTCAAAATCCTGGAACTCCCTGCCTAACAGCACTGTGGGAGTACCTTCATCACACGGACTGCAGCAGTTCAAGAAGGCGGCTCACCACCTTCTCAAGGGTAACTAGGGATGGGCAATAAATGCTGGCATTGCCAGCGACGTCCTGATCCCATAAATGATTTTTTTTTTTAAATCATTAAACGTTACAGCAAAGCCACACTCAACCTCATCCTGCTGTGCCTCTCATCGCATCCCCATCAGTCTGCCTTCCCTACCCTGCTCCTGCACATCCTTACTCACACCAGCTTACCTTGCACCTCCACCTATCCCTCTCTATCTATATTATCACATACCCATCTCACTAGCTACCCCTCACACTCACCCTCACCCTAGTCCAATCATATCAACTAACAATACACAAGGGTGGGTGTTTTATGCAATGTTCATGTAAAGTTTCTGTTAACGTGCTGTCAAATATTGAAACCTTTATTTTCAACACTTTGCGTTCTTGGACAGATTCGTGTGCACCTTTGGAAGTGGCTTAGTGAGTTGCAGTGAATGGTGAGACATAACGGTACCCTCCGCAATGGCGATGAGTGTGAAAGGAATGGCTTGGGCATTGTAGGGATGCTTTATGGTGTTGGTGTGGGGTGGTGCCAAACTGGCACATCATGTGGCAGCCAGGGTGAACAGCATAAAGTGAAGTAAATCTGATCATGGTGAGGCCATCCCTGGCAGCAATGTGGTCGGGTGCTGATGCCCTATGTCCTGTGCAGCATCAGTTGATTGTAGAGAAGGTTAGTGATATTGTTATTGCTGCTGGTGTGCCCAGTGATGCTGGTGTTGGGGCTGATCGTGCTCCGATTCTGAGGACCAAGGTGAGACAGTATAAATGACACCCATGCTGATGGAATAGATGGCAGGTGAAGTAGAGATGACAGAAGCGATTTGTCAATGGTGGGAGAGGTAATGAGGTCAGACTGGATGGAGACTTGTGTAAAGACATGCAACATCTTGAATCTGTAGTGGAAATGCAGTTTAGAGAAGCTAGTGGTTAAGGAAATATATCTCAATCAGCTGGGAGCTTTGACTTGACATTTGAAGCTGTCAACTCATCAGCTGATTCAATGGCCACTGACCTCCCACCTCAGCTTCACAGATGAGATCTAGGCACAGCGGGAAACCAGTGGGCGAATTGTCAAATCCAAACAGCTGGGAAAAAAAACCATTGATAAGTGGCTGTAAACAAGCCACTAATGATTTTTAATTGCCTCCCCCGCCGCTGCCTGTTGGGTCTGCTCAGCGCTGGCAGACCCGACATCGGGAAAGTCCAGTTGCGTGTTTTGACAGCGGGTTCCCGACCTGCTGTCAATCATTTAACAGCTGTCCCGCCACCCATCCCGTCTGCTGAGCACCGGCAAAATTCCAGGCAAAGTGGGAGAAAGAAAGATTGGATTAAGAGAGAAAAAAAGACAGAAAGGAAAAGTAAAATTTTTACATTGT
Organism: Somniosus microcephalus; assembly: GCF_052327205.1. Taxonomy (NCBI): domain Eukaryota; kingdom Metazoa; phylum Chordata; class Chondrichthyes; order Squaliformes; family Somniosidae; genus Somniosus; species Somniosus microcephalus. The sequence goes on from NC_140989.1 coordinate 144,430,715, forward strand.
TTTTTAAATCTGACATTTTTAAAACCTCCAACAAAAGTTAATACCTGAAAGAATGAGACACCACACTTGAGATAGTTAATTTTCAGTGCCAGAGAGGTTGACTGGCAGTAGTTAACACTTCTCACATCATTAAAAGAGTACTTGGGCTTGAAATTTCACGGCAATCAATGCATTTCAGTGGTGAGCTAGACAGCGAGATGCCATTTTCGTGAAGCTAACGGCGGAGCGGCGCAACTCGGACAGCAACGTTTTGATATTCACATTTAACCACGCATCCGCTCCTCGCCTGAAGTTGCTGTACCATTTGTGCATAAATAACGGCGAGTGTCATTAGCCTCACCATTATTTTATCAGCAAAACCTGGCCCATTATTTAATTCTGGCTCGGGTCGACTCAAAGCTTCGATGGAGGTGCATGTGATCAAAGAGTCATCAACTGTGATATTGTCAGACTGAGGAACATCAGTGCTGCTTGCTGGAGTTGCTCCCAAACACCCTGCAGATCCACAACAATTTGCATTTATATAGCGCCTTTAATGTAGCCAAATGCCCCAAGGCACTATATAAATGCAAGCTGTTGTTGTTAGGCTAGAGATTTCAGGAAGGGCTGGGTGGTTATTCATAATAGCTACCCTGAGCTCGAAATCTTCTGTCCAGAGATCAAATGTACTCCTCCAAAACCGCACAAGTCATCCAAGATCGCCAATTGAAACAGTAAGTGATACCACTGGGAAAGAGTCGAACCTTTATTAAACATCTTGGCTGCTCATTTTTAACAATGAAAGAAGGAGAAGCTTCTCACATCCGTTCTAATAGATGCCAGAAGAAGAACCACGTGCTCCTTGCTCCGTTTCCCACCCACTGTCGTAAATGGTGCGAGTCCCCGCTGGTAGAAGCTTCCAGAAAAGTCCCGCCTCACCGAGGTTGAACACACCACAAGACCTGGACCTGTGAAGTAAAGCAGGCAGGGTGGTGGAAAGCCATTGCGGTGTCGTTTCAGGGGTCACTTCATTAGCTTCTCTGACCATTTTCTTATGACTTATGGCATGAAGTCTTTTCCTATCTCGTGATCCATCCCAAGTTGACTTTGGAGAGATCGCTAAACCCCGATTTCTTCTGCAATTTTGACAACTCTTTCCAATAAAAGTTATTCTAAAATTCCGGGGAAATTTCTATTGCACGCTGCCCTGAACCATTCAAGAAGTTCTGTTCCCACATCGCGAGTCCAGAAGTTTGGTGGTATAGTAAGTAGTGTGGACGGGAGCATAGAAACATAGAAGATAGGAGCAGGAGTAGGCCATTCGGCCCCTCGAGTCTGCTCCGCCATTCAATGAGATCATGGCTGATCATCCAAATTCAGTACCCTGTCCCTGCCTTCTCTCCATATCCCTTGATCCCTTTAGCCTTAAGAAATATATCCAACTCCTTCTTGAATATATTTAATGAACTGGCCTCCACCGCCCTCTGTGGCAGAGAATTCCACAGGTTCACCACTCTCTGGGTGAAGAAATTCCTCCTCATCTCAGTCCTAAATGGCTTACCCCTTATCCTTAGACTATGACCCCTGGTTCTGGACTCCCCCGCCATCGGAAACATCCTTCATGCATCTAGTCTGTCCAGGCCTGACAGAATTTTATAGGTTTCGATGAGATCCCCTCTCAATCTTCTAAACTCCAGTGAGTACAAGCCCAATTTACACAATCTCTCCTCATACGTCAGTCCTGCCATCCCAGGTATCAGCCTGGTGAATCTTCGCTGCACTCCTTCCATGGCAAGAACGTCCTTCCTCAGATAAGGTGACCAAAACTGCACACAATACTCAAGGTGAGGTCTCACCAAGGCCCTGTACAACTGCAGCAAGACATCTTTGTTCCTGTACTCGAACCCTCTTGCTACGAAGGTCAACATAACATTTGCCTTCTTAACCGCCTGCTGCACCTGCATGCTTACCTTCAGCGACTGGTGCACAAGAACACCCAGGTTTCTTTGCACTTCCCCTTCTCCCAATCTATTGCCATTCAAATAATAATCTGCCTTCCTGTTTTTGCCACCAAAGTGGATAACCTCACATTTATCCACATTATAGTGCATTTGCCATGTTTCTGCCCAATCACCCAACCTGTCCAAATCGTACTGGAGTTTCACGACATCCTCCTCACAGCATACCCTCCCACCCAGCTTTGTGTCGTCTGCAAATTTGGAGATATTACATCCAATTCCCTCGTCCAGATCATTAATATATATTGTGAACAGCTGGGGTCCTAGGACCGATCCTTGCGGTACCCCACTAGTCACTGCCTGCCACTCGGAAAACGACCTGTTTATTCCAACTCTTTGCTTTCTATCCGCCAACCAGGTCTCTATCCAAGTCAATACCTTGCCCCCAATCCCATGTGCCTTAATTTTACACGCTAATCTCTTATGCGGGACCTTATCGAAAGCCTTCTGAAAGTCCAAATACACCACATCCACTGGTTCTCCCTTATCTATTATACCAGTTACATCCTCAAAAAATTCTAGTAGATTAGTCAAGCACGATTTACCTTTTGTAAATCCATGTTGACTTTGTCCGATCCAGTCACTGCTTTCCAAGTGCTCTGCTATTACATCTTTTATAATGGACTCTAGCATTTTCCCCACTACCGATGTCAGGCTTACCGGTCTATAATTCCCTGCTTTTTCTCTACCACTTTTTTTGAATAGTGGGGTAACATTAGCTACCCTCCAATCCATGGGTACTGTTCCAGAGTCTATCGAGTTCTGGAAGATGACCAGCAATGCATCTACTATTTCTAGGGCCACTTCCTTAAGTACCCTAGGATGTAGATTATCAGGCCCTGGGGATTTATTGGCCTTCAGTCCCATCAATTTTCCTAACACCGTTTCCCTACAAATACTGATTTCTTTCAGTTCCACCCTTTCATCAGACCCTATGTTCCCCGGCATCTCTGGGAGGTTATTTGTGTCCTCCTTTGTGAAGACAGAACCAAAGTATGTATTTAATTGGTCTGCCATTTCTTTGTTCCCCATTATAAATTCCCCTGATTCTGACCGCAAGGGACCTACGCTTGACTTCACCGGTCTTTTTCTCTTCACATATCTATAAAAGCTTTTACAGTCGGTTTTTATGTTCCCTGAAAGCTTACTCTCATATTCTATTTTTCCCTTCTTAATTAATCCCTTTGTCCTCCTTTGTTGAATCCTAAACTGCTCCCAATCCTCAGGATTATTGCTTTTTCTGGCCAATTTATATGCCCTCTCCTTGGATCTTATGCTATCCCTAATTTCCCTTGTTAGCCATGGTTGAGTACCTTTTTTGTTTTATTTTTATGCCAAACAGGGATGAGCAAATTCTGCAGTTCATCCATTCGGTCTTTGAATGTTTGCCATTGCCTATCCATCGTCAACCCTTTGAGTGACATTCCCCAATCAATCCTACCCAACTCGCGCCTCAGACCATCGTAGTTTCCTTTATTTAAATTTAGGACCCTAGTCTCTGAGTCAACTACTTCATTCTCCATCTTAATGAAGAATTCGATCATATTATGATTGCTCCGACCCAAGGGGCCTCGTACAACAAGATTGCTAATTAATCCTTTCTCGTTACATAATACCCAGTCTAAGATGGCCTGATCTCTGGTTGGTTCCTCGACATATTGGTCCAGGAAACCATCCCGTAAACACTCCAGGAATTCCTCCTCCACAGTATTGTTACTAATTTGGTTAGCCCAATCTATATGTAGATTAAAGTCACCCATGATGACTGCTGTGCCCTTATTGCACGCTTCTTTAATTTCCCTTTTAATGCCATCCCCAACCTCCGCCTTACTGTTTGGAGGTCTATATACCACTCCCACTAACGTTTTCTGCCCCTTAGTATTTCTCAATTCTACCCATACAGATTCCACATCATCAGAGCTAATATCTTTCCTTACAATTGTGTTAATCCCTTCTTTAACCAGTAATGCTATCCCACCTCCCTTTCCTTTTTGCCTATCTTTCCTGAATATTGAATACCCCTGGATGTTGAGTTCCCAGCCTTGGCCACCCTGGAGCCATGTTTCCGTAATCCCAACCAAATCATTTTTGTTTACCTCTATTTGCGCAGCCAATTCATCCACCTTATTACGAATGCTCCTCGCATTAAGACACAAAGCCTTCAGGCTTGTTTTTTTAACGCTCTTAGACCTATTAGAATTATTATTTACTGTGGCCACGTTTGATTTAAACCGTTGATTTCTCTGGCTTCCACTTTTGTTTTTCTCCTTCCTATCTTTTTCTTTTATCCTTGTTTCCCTTTCCTCTATCTCCCTGCTCAGGTTCCCAACCCCCTGCCATTTTAGTTTAAACCCTCCACCAGAGCACTAGCAAACACTCCCCCTAGGACATCGCTTCCAGCCCTGCCCAGGTGCAAACCGTCCGGTTTGAACTGGTCCCACCTCCCCCAGAACCGGTTCCAATGTCCCAGGAACTTGAATCCCTCCCCCTGGCACCATTCCTCTAGCCTCGTATTCATCTGAAATAGCCTTCTATTTCTACTCTGACTAGCACGTGGCACTGGTAGCAATCCTGAGATTACTACCTTTTGAGGTCCTATTTTTTAATTTACCTCCTAACTCCCTATATTCCGCTTTTAGGACCTCATCCCGCTTTTTACCTATATCGTTGGTGCCTATATGCACCACGACAACTGGCTGTTCACCCTCCCCTTCCAAAATGTTCTGCAGCCGCTCTGAGACATCCTTGACCATTGCACCAGGGAGGCAACACACCATCCTGGAGTTTCGTTTGCGGCTGCAGAAACGCCTATCTATTCCCCTTACAATAGAATCCCCTATTACTATAGCTCTACCCCTCTTTTTCCTCCCGTCCTGTGCAGCAGAGCCACCCCTGGTGCCAGGAAGTTGGCTGCTGCTGCTTTCCTCGGGTGAGCCATCCCCCCCAACAGCACTCAAAGTGGTGTATCTGTTTGAGAGGGGGATGTCCACAGGGGATCCCTGCGCTACCTGCCTGCGCCTAGTACTCTGCCTGTTGGTCACCCATTCCCTTTCTGCCTGTTCAACCTCTACCTGCGGTGTGTCCAACTCCGTAAACGTGCTATTCACGACGTCCCAAGCATCACGAACGCTCCAGTATGCATCCAATCGCAGCTCTAGCGCCGCAATGCGGTCTGTCAGTAGCTGCAGCTGGATGCACTTCCTGCACACGTAGTTGTCAGGGACACAGAAAGTGTCCCTGAGTTCCCACATATCGCAGGAGGAGCATACCACATGGCCGGGCTGTCCTACCATGACTTACCCTTTAATTAATTGAATTTAAATTAAATGAATCAATCCCACTAATTACACTGCAGTTAAATGGTTTACCAACAGTCCCCGCTACACCAGAGAGACCTTAGTAACTATAAACCACAGAGTTAAAGTTTAAAAAGAGAGAAATACTCACCAACCAATCACTTACCTGCTTTCTGGTGACATCACACTTTGATTACTTTTTACCTCTCTCTCCCGCTGCTGAATTGGTAAGCCTCACTCATTGCCGCCGCTTTTAAACTCACTGCGCTCCTCAATCCACTCCCAGGTCCGCCGCTGTGGTCGGGCCTCGCTCACTGCCGCCGCTTTTATCCTCCGCCGCGCTCCTCAATCCACTCCCAGGTGCGCCGCTGTGGTCGGGCCTCGCTCACTGCCGCCGCTTTTATCCTCCGCCGCGCTCCTCAATCCACTCCCAGGTCCGCCGCTGTGGTCGGGCCTCACTCACTGCCGCCGCTTTTATCCTCCGCCGCGCTCCTCAATCCACTCCCAGGTCCGCCGCTGTGGTCGGGCCTCGCTCACTGCCGCCGCTTTTATCCTCCGCCGCGCTCCTCAATCCACTCCCAGGTCCGCCGCTGTGGTCGGGCCTCGCTCACTGCCGCCGCTTTTATCCTCCGCCGCGCTCCTCAATCCACTCCCAGGTCCGCCGCTGTGGTCGGGCCTCGCTCACTGCCGCCGCTTTTATCCTCCGCCGCGCTCCTCAATCCACTCCCAGGTCCGCCGCTGTGGTTGGGCCTCGCTCACTGCCGCCGCTTTTATCCTCCGCCGCGCTCCTCAATCCACTCCCAGGTCCGCCGCTGTGGTCGGGCCTCGCTCACTGCCGCCGCTTTTATCCTCCGCCGCGCTCCTCAATCCACTCCCAGGTCCGCCGCTGTGGTCGGGCCTCGCTCACTGCCGCCGCTTTTATCCTCCGCCGCGCTCCTCAATCCACTCCCAGGTCCGCCGCTGTGGTCGGGCCTCGCTCACTGCCGCCTAAAATTATAATGAAAAATTGAAAGATTAAATGAGTGGGCAAAACTGTGGCAGATGGAATTCAACACAGGCAAGTGTGAGGTCGTCCATTTTAGAACAAAAAAGGATAGATTAGAGTTTTATTTAAATGATAAAAAGCTAGGAACAGTGGAGGTCCAGAGAGATTTAGGGGTCCATGTACACAGATCACTAAAAGGTAGTGGTCAGGTACAAAAAATAATCAGAAAGACGAATGGAATGCTAGCCTTTGTATCTAGAGGGCCGGAATACAAAAAGGAGGAAATTTTGCTCCAGCTATACAAAGCCCTGATTGGACCACATCTGGAGCACTGTGTACAGCCCTGGGCACCGCACCTTAGAAAGGATATATTGGCCTTGGAAGGAGTGCAGTGCAGAGTCACCAGCATGTTACCAGGGCTCCAATGGTTAGATTATGAGGAGAGATTCCATAAACTAGGCTTATATTCTCTAGAATATAGAAGGCTAAGGGGTGATTTGATTGAGGAATTTAGGATTTTGAAAGGAATTGATAGACTAGATAGAGAGAAACTTTTTCTGCTGGTGGGGGGTCTAGGACAAGGGGAAATAACCTTAAAATCAGAGCCAGGCCATTCAGGGGAGAAGTTAGGAAACACTTCTTCACACAAAGGGTGGTAGAAGTGTGGAACTCTCTCCCACAAAAAAGCAGTCGATGCTAGTTCGATTAACAATGTTAAATCTGAGTTTGATAGATTTTTGCTAGCCAAGGGTATTAAGGGATATGGAGCCAAGGTGGGTGGATGGAGTTAAGATAAAGATCAGCCATGATCTCGTTAAATGGCAGAATAGACTCGAGGGGCAGAATGGCCTCCTCCTGTTTCTATGTTCGTAAGCAGGCAACCGCTTCATGTCCCTTCTGAAATCGCCGCTATTTTTTCCGTTTCAAGACCGGCTCCTGTTGTTCTTTGTGGAGTTTGCTGGTAGCTGCCTGATGACACACTATCCTTTTGCTAATTCAGTCTGACTTCACTGATAACTTTGTACTTGTGGTTCAGATTCAGATCTTTCCACTTTCTTTTTTTCCACTTGATTCCATTTCACAAAATTAGCATCCGCTCTGGGCTCAAAGTACTGCACTGTAACGGCCGCTCCGAAATAACCAACTCTCGTAAGAAGTTCCGCTCGTGTAGGAATATGGAGTCATTGTGAGCAAACAGTCTGGTGAAGTTAATCTGTAGTTGTTAAAATTTGCACAAGCAATGAAACCTTTGATGTGTTACACACCGCGCTGACCGAGAGAGAGAGAGAGCTACACACCGATTGAGAGAGAGAGTTACACACCGATTGAGAGAGAGAGAGCTACACACCGACTGAGAGGGAGAGCTACACACCGACTGAGAGAGAGAGCTACACACCGAGTGAGAGAGAGAGCTACACATCGATTTTGAGAGATAGCTACACACCGATTGAGAGAGAGAGAGAGCTACACACCGATTGAGAGAGAGAGTTACACACCGATTGAGAGAGAGAGCTACACACCGACTGAGAGAGAGAGAGAGCTACACACCGATTGAGAGAGAGAGCTACACATCGATTGAGAGAGAGAGCTACACACCGATTGAGAGAGAGAGAGAGCTACACACCGATTGAGAGAGAGAGAGAGCTACACACCGATTGAGAGAGAGAGTTACACACCGATTGAGAGAGAGAGCTACACACCGACTGAGAGAGAGAGAGAGCTACACACCGATTGAGAGAGAGAGCTACACATCGATTGAGAGAGAGAGCTACACACCGATTGAGAGAGAGAGAGAGCTACACACCGATTGAGAGAGAGAGAGAGCTACACACCGATTGAGAGAGAGAGAGAGAGCTACACACCGACAGGTATTTGACAAAGGAAAGGATTGAGGGAGCGGTGTAGTATATGGGGGTAGAGTTTCCGCTTTGGGCGCAATCGGGTAATTGCACCCAAAATGCGCTTGAAATCGCGCTGCTAGGTTACGCTAAAATTCATTTGCATTATCACAAACATAAAATCTTCCATGAACCAGCTAGAAGGACAAGGGCAGTAGGAGCATGGGAACACCACCACCTCCAAGTTCCCCTCCAAGTCATACACCATCCTGACTTAGAAGTATATCGCCAATCCTTCATCATCGCCGGGTCAAACTCCTGGAACTCCCTCCCTAACAGCACTGTGGGAGTACCTTCACCACATGGACTGCAGCGGTTCAAGAAGGCGGCTCACCACCACCTTCTCGAGGGCAACTAGGGATGGGCAATAAATGCTGGCCTTGCCAGTGACGCCCACATCCCATGAACGAAAAAAAAAATCGGGCAGTGTAATAGAATGGTATCGTTTTTTTTTCCATTAAAAAGTATTCCACAATGTATTTCAGAGTGGTAAGCTGGTGCAGTTTTATTAATACAGTTGAAAATAGGTTTATCACCAAAAATATCATTTTTAATAAGGGTGTCCATTCCTCCACCTGTGAGTAACCCAATTTAAAATCACTGAAAATGACTTAAAAAATACTACACTGAACCATTTAATAGTTTTATTGGTGAACACTAGTCAGCTTCTTAGTAAATTAAAGATTTTTTGATATGAAAACACTTTTAAAACGTGCCGACTAGTGCCTATACGCCTAAGATAATGAACGCAATTTGAAGAACCTTCTCAAACCAGTGGAATTGGCAGAATCTCACCATGTCCACCTGGGGCCATGGCCAGTTTTGTGGGCAGATCTGATTCAGGCAAATTGAATCTTAAACCAGCGTAAAAGATCACGAAAACCACAAGTGTAAATGGTTTGGGGCGTAACCCACCGATGTTTTAAAATCCCCGATCTTTTGTGCTGGTTTGGCTGATTCTGCCCAGATAGCCCTGGAATCTGGGCGCAAGACTCACGGAAACATCCCGCCATAACGTTATTCAACTCTGGGACCAGCCACCTGTACTACCCTGGTCACCTCCAGGCCTCTACAGTCCTAAATTCCTAGTTTAATTTACAATGATCATAAATTTACACAGAAATCAACTGCAAACGACTTCTTGATAAAACTTGTAATAAGGATAGCCCAATTATCGGTCTTTGGCCATAACAATCATCATACATCATCTCGATGGTCAATGCGGGAGTTACCGCCTATGCTGACAAGTGTTGTGAGAACAAAGATTTATTTTGTTTGCAAAGAATGGAATCTACTCTGTTGAAATTGAGGGATATGTGTGAGCAGCGGAGGTTGCTGCAGTATCTTTTTTTTTTGGATGAGTTGTATATTTTTAGTATAAAGTGACTATTAGGTTAGACAAAATTTATTTTTATTCCAAAGATAATAGCTAGAGAGCTACAAAGACACTAACAAGTCAAGGAGTGAAAACAGAAGGACGAAATCTGCTTTGAACCTTTTGAATCACGTAAACAATATTTTCAAATAATTTCAGCCTTTGAAGAAATCCTGTGGTGTTCACAGTTTAGTTTGTACAATTGTCTGCTTTTGGATCCAATAGGTATGTGATAGGTGGCTCTTCTGACTCCAGACATTGTGTACTAACCCTGGAGTATAGTCACTCTGCAGCAGACAGGAATTTGAACTAGGAACATAGGAATTGCTAGACGACAAAGGTCCAAAGTCCATCTAGTTCGTCTTCCACCATCCTGGTAGTCACATGATACAACGATAATGGGGTTGTTGACTAATCATAGTATCAATCTCTATCAATGAATCTACAACAGACCCAGACATGACATGAGGAAAGCCCCAGCGGTGGAGAGCTTTGGGGGGCCATAAGTCTAAAGTCACCTTTTTCCTCACAAGCATGCTACGCTTACCACACGCCATGTCTCAAATTATACTGCATCCCAAAATGTTATTTTCTGAATGAAATTTAGCTCATTTGCATTTGAGCGAACTAATGTATTCCTTTAGTGCACAGGGTGCAGGAAGACATTGGTAGATGAGGAAGTTGTGTCAGGGCAGTCACATGTTTGATTTTCAGATTAAAATGCTTGAGCAAAAACACAGACATGTCCCATTTTATGTGTTTGGCTCAAACCTCGTCAAAAGTATGAGCACACTATATACATAGAGAGAAAGAGAGATTGTGCTTCTATGTGAGAGTAGCAGCACATAGACATGGTATTAGGTACAATAACATCAACGTGAGGGCATACATTCCAGAGGTCTTGGGAAGGGCAGTCACAGAACTGTGGGAGAAGGCAATAGTGACTTTGCAACAAGAAGTGATAATGGCATCTGAAAGGTTACTTAAAATGTCTGAACGAGGAAGGTTTCTTTTTTTTTCTTTATTCATTCTTGGACTATGGGCATCACTGGCAAAGCCAACATTTATTGCCCATCCCTAATTGCCCTTGAGAAGGTGGTGGTGAGGCGCCTTCTTGAATCGCTGCAGTCTGTGTGGTGAAGGTACTCCCAAGGAACTGTTAGGTAGGGAGTTCCAGGATTTTGACCCAGTGACGATGAAGGAACAGCAATATATTTCCAAGTCAGGATGGGGTGTGACTTGGAGGGGAACTTGCAGGTGGTGGTGTTCCCATGCACCTGCTGTCCTTGTCCTTCTAGGTGGTAGAGGTCACGGGTTTGAAGAAGGTTGTTTATGCTGATTCAATTTTGACATTTCTGTGTTTTCCAAATATGGACAAATCATTGAAGTTGAGTTATTATGGACTGGGAAATGCAGATGTTTAGAGGGTTCAGCTTGATCATCTTTAAAATCCCATGATGCAAAGAAATCTGTGGCAACCATGACTGGGTGACAGGTGTCAGAATGGATTAAATCAGGATAGCAAATCCTCTGAATATCGATCAGAAGGATACAAAGCAGATCTTCAGGCAGCAATGGATACTTCTGAGGTGGGAAGGGCAGGGGTGGGTGGTGGTGGGGGTGCTGTTGGTTTTCTATAGTAGCAGAGAACTGAGATGTGGTAGATGGCTGTCAGAAGGATCCAGAAATGAGAAGACAGCCAAAGATGTTATGGTGGCAGTTTATACATGAACAGCCAGGATAGTACAGGAAATAAATTGTCATCACGTCAGATCATTTTTCCTCAGTATTTAAAAAAAAATTCATTCACGGGATGTGGGCGTCGCTGGCAAGGCCAGCATTTATTGCCCATCCCTAATTGTCCTTGAGAAGGTGATGGTGAGCTGCCTTCTTGAACTGTTGCAGTCTGTTTGGTGAAGGTATTTCCAAGGTGCTGTTAGGGAGGGAATTCCAGGATTTTGACCCAGCGACGATGAAGGAACATTGATATATTTCCAAGTCAGGATGGTGTGTGACTTGGAGGGGAACTTGCAGGTGGTGGTGTTCCCATGTGCCTGCTGTCCTTGGTAGAGGTCGTGGGTTTTGGAGGTGCTGCCAAAGAAGCCTTGGTGAGTTGCTGCAATGCATCTTGTAGATGGTGCAGCCTGCAAACACGTGCGCCGTTGGTGGAGGGAGTGAATGTTTAAAGTGGTGGATGGGATGCCAATCAAGTATTTAATAAGTTTTTGTTTTGTTAAGCACAGCTGATGGATTCTAGGAACATATTGCTGGCTCAGAAACAGACAAATACTTTCAAGCACTTGATAATATCCTCGATTTTATTGTTGGTAATATGACATTTAATTTTTTTCCACTTTTTTCCTATTTTAACATTGCATGAATGCTTTGCACGAAGAATAGCTGCCCCAAATTATGGCAGTCAGTCAAATAGAGTTCCAGTATCTTTTGCAATTGGAATCCAAGGATTTGCTAGCCGGATTTATGCTAGACTTTTCCACTCATGACCACCAAAGCCTCCTTTACCTCAATGGGTTTTCAAAGGTGATAGAACCAACCCTGGACTCCTGCATCTCCCGCTCCACCATAATGTGAATTTCAAAGATTCGGAAAACACAGAAGGGTCAAAATTGAATCAGCAAGAAACTTTCTTTCATCAAATAAACATCTAAGGAAGCTGCATACAAAATTAACTTGTGCTACAGGATTAAAGCCACTGTGCTCTGGTAAAGTAACCCATTTTGTGAAGAGGCATTTTGATGTGATAAGGTGCTAATATAAACGTAAGCGTTATATACAGTAGGATATTTTCTGCAGTAAAGAAAGATAAATGGCTTTAATTAGACATTGGGCATCTTTAAGCAGTCGCTAGAGTTCACATGCGCTGTCGATAACTTTATTTTCTATGCTGATTCTTTACAGGTAAAAACTTGAACCTTCTATTTTGAGAAATATTTGGAAATATCTTATTTTGTGCTGAAAATGAAGGTGGTTGCTTTGGACTTGAAGCTTATGATGCTTCATGATTGTAAATATCTAACTTGTTTTAAAAAATGATAAAGAAACCTCAGATCAGTTAACGGTATATATTATTTTCAGTGAACATTTATCAAGGTAATAATTTAATATTTGGCATCGACAAAGGTTATAAACAGCTCTCGTGGATTTTGACCCAATGAGAAATTGTTCCTTAAATCTCTGCTTTGCAGACACTTTCAAGTGTCCATTGTTCTAGATTTTTCACTAACTTTCATTGTGAAACAATAAGCTGAATGGGGAGAAATTCAGACACTCACAGGTGCAACAGCCAGAGAGCAGTGAAAGCTGTAAGATGCTAGTGATACTGCTAGGGGATCAATTACCTCTGATATTGCGGAAATTTGGAGCAAAGAAAATACTTTTCCGTTGATTATCGTTGGCCAGGAGGGGCCTTAAGGTCCCCTGTTAGAACGGCTGGGTGAGGCTCTGATTTGCACGGTAGAACAGGCCTTTGAAATGTCCTGTGGAAACAGGCTGCCTGCCCCAATTATTTAAATCACCCAGTATTGGGATGGTGTCTGCTTCATTCTGTATAGGCATGTAGCAGTGCCACTCCCCCATACTTCTGCTGATGGAGATGGGATCTTGGATTTCCAGGGCCTCCGTATCTGACAGCTATCCCAGATTACTGCAGACTGTGTGTCAATATGTTCCTACCGGACAGCAAGCCAAAGACTTCACTTCTGATCATCCTCCAGCTCTCGGTGTCCAGGGATTAGCCAGTTGAGTTGCCAATAAACTTTCTACCACCTCGGTGCCTGCCTAGTTGAGTCCCATGAATGAAACCATTCCAACAATAATCTGTGCTAAGGTTTACTAGAATGTCTTAAAAAAAAGCCAATTGTCTCAAACTGATGTGGTATGTGGGAACTTCCGTTGCAGACATAGGCTTTGGCCGAGTTTAATTTATATTCCTGACACATGGGCGCCCTGTGAAGTTAATCCCTTATGAGGTAAATTTAACTTAATAGCAACATCTTAATCCACATTATCCCAAGTTGTTCCTCGGTCAAATAGTAACAAAACCTGAAGAGTGACAGTTCTTTTGAAAGTAGGGTATGCAAGAACTCCACACTTTCCAAATGCGGTCTTCCCAGAGAGTCATAACATGTTTTGGGTGTGTTATTTTCAATTAGAATGTTTGTGCATCAAATATCTATTTAACAATTATGTCTGCAATCTGCAGCTAACACTTTTTCCTTACGCCCATGTTGGACTGTACAGCCTGCAGCTCTCAGGGCACTGGCATGATGCTCAGCACCTGGGCCACCTCCAGCATAGAGCAAGTGGCTGAGGCCGCGCCCAGTGCAATTCGCTGGCTGCAGTTATACATCTACAAGGATCGGGAGATCACCGAATCACTGGTAAGAAGGGCAGAGAAGGCCGGGTACCGAGGAATCTTCTTAACTGTGGACACTCCATACCTGGGAAAACGTTTAGCAGACGTGCGCAACAAGTTCAAGCTGCCTCCTCACCTCAGGTAATGCGGTGCGTTTGAAGACAAAAGGTGATGCAAAGGGTTTTTCTCCCCGGTGCTGAATACTGTGTTGGTAAAACCACCCTGAAGATAGAAGAGTAGGAGAAAACTCACGTTCGCAGTAGTTTTATCCTAAATGAGCTAGCCCTTTTCATTGTTGCAATAAATAAATTGCCATGTACAGTGGCAGATTTTACACTGAAGCAATGCTTAGCTTAAAGAACATAGAATGATTATTTTTCAAATAGAAAACACTCACCTTTTATTAACATAGTGGGGTAAGATTTCATCCGTGTGGAATTTGTAGCAAAATTGAAACCGTGTTCCAGATTTACTATAGGTCACACACAGAGAGAAAATCTTACCCAAATGTGGTGGTGCAAATGAATCTCTGCTGTATTTACTGTTTCCCAAAGATTTTTCTTTCTGTTTTGAAAAATTTATTGAAAAGAAAGAAAAACTTGCATTTATATAATGTCTTTCATGATCTCTGGACGTCCCAAAGTGCTTTACAGCTTTTGAAGTGTAGTCACTGTTGCAATGTAGGAAATGTGGCAGCCAACTTGCGCACAGCAAACAGCAATGGAATTATGACCAGATAATCAATATTAGTGATGTTGGTTGAGGGATAAATATTGGCCAGTACACCACCCTTGCTCTTCTTCGTAATAGTGCCATGGGATCTTTTATGTCCACCTGAGACAGCAGATGCGGCCTCGGTTTAACGTGCCATCTGAAAGACAGCACCTCTGACAGTGCAGCACTCCCTCAGTACTGCACTGGAGTATCGGCCTAGATTTTGTGCACAAGCTCCTGGAGTGGGATTTGAACCCACAATCTTCTGACTCAGAGGTGAGATTGTTACCACTAAGCCATTAAAAGGCAGTCTCCCCAACAGCACTGTGGACAAATGTCCTGTTTTGTGTGCTACTGAAAACAGAAAAATCAGTAAGGTCTCGGGTTCGATCCCTGGCCCCTGTCTAATTAGCTGATCTCAGTTGGGCAGTAGCAGGCCTACTAAAGTTGGCCTCAGTCTGGACTAATCAGCTAACGTTTTTTGCTCCGGATCACTGTCCAGCGCCTCCTGCTGGAAAGAGCATGTTTGTGTGGAGACTGAAAGGGGCCAGCTGTAATACCCCTCATGGCCTGCTGATAGTCACTGCCTCGGCTTACAAATAAAGAACGGCTATTTAAAGAAAAGAACTTGCATTTCTATAGCGCCTTTCATGATCTCAAGATGCCCCAAAGCACTTTACATCCAATGAAGTACTTTTTGAAGTGTAGTCACTGTTGTAATGTAGGGAATGCGGCAGCCAATTTGTGCACAGCAAGGCCCCACAAAGAGCAATGACCAGATAATCTGTATTTTCAGTGATGTTGGTTGAGGGAAAAGTATTGGCCCAGGACAATGGGGAGAACTCCTCTGCTCTTCTTCGAAATAGTGCCATGGGAGCTTTTACATTCACCTGAGAGGGAAGAAGAGGCCTCAGTTTAATGTCTCATCCATAAGATGGATGAGGTATCGAAGGGTGATTGGCGCCAGTGGAATTATACCCACCATGAGTCAACACTTTCAGGAGAGCAGGAGGAATTGAAACCTCTTGATAGTTTGCGATGCAGCAGAAAAAAATACCAGCTATACAGCAAACCTTCCTGGCAGGACAGTGGAGCAAGTCTGAAACTATTGCTGGCTGTTTCAGAAGCTTGGTTTTACATAACCAAAGTAACCTCATTTCAACATAATTTGCTTACTTAACTGTAGTGTATGTGCCTTTAAGACAGAACTACTTTTACAGCTCCTGTATACTGTAATACCGGCAGTGACCACACCTGTATATAAGCTTTGCGCATGCCTCTGTACCCCAGTCTTGAGACTACCCTCCTCCAGTAAATACCTGTTTATTGTTAAGTTATAGCATCCGTGTGGTTATTGAAAAACAGCATACCCTCAGAATCACGGATCTAACAGTGGCGACGAGTGTCGATTCGAATCTATCTGCAAAAAAAAAGTCAAGGCCAGGAACACGGGCATCGACCACGAGCAACCGCCCAGTCGTCAGGCAGAGAGTGAACATCGCAGGGGAGGCTGTGGAGAGCCGGGCTTGGTTCCCCAGCCACGACGATCAGCAAGAGACTGACAACAGGTCAAGTGAAGACCCTTCCCGGGCAGCGGCGGCTGGAGCCGACCGATGGCGGAGAGAAAGCCGAGCAGCGTCGACGGGGTAAGACAGAGGGTGAAGCGCACGGGGCACAGCCGGGGGTTGAAAACCGAGCGGCGTCGAGAAAAAAAAAAAAACCGGAGAGAGAGAGGGTAAGAAACAGCCGGGTTCAAGACCGAGCGGGGTCGAATAAAAAAAATAAAAAGAAGAACGCGCAGAGCACAGCCAGGGCTCACGGGCTGAACAGGGTCCGCGGGGAGAAGAAGGGAGAGCATGGGAGACGCCATTGAGCCGCGGAGAAGAAGGAAGAGCGCGGGAGACGCCATTTGTAGAAGCCGCAGTGGAGAAGAAGGGCGAGCGTGGGAAGGAAGGAAAGCGCGGGAGACGCCATTTTGTGCCAGCGGAGAAGAAGGAGAAGCGCGGGAGACGCCATTTTTGACAGTTAAATCACACCCAGGGATGCCGAAGAGTGGCAGTATCTACGTTCGACAATGAAGTCGAAGATTGGGTGACATATGTGGAACGTATTGAGGTGTACTGCAGGGCAAATGAAGTGCCAGATGCTAATAAAGCACTGGTTTTGTTAAATTCCATGGGTGCAAAAACTTATGGGTTACTGCGAAATCTCATAACCCCAGAGAAGCCGGTGAACAAGAATTTCGAAAGCATAGTAGAAATCCTACAGGACCACTTAAACCCCACACCGCTGCTGATAGCAGAATGATTTAAGTTCCATAAAAGGAACCAACACAAAGACTAAAGCAATGCTGAGTACCTAACGGAACTGCACAAGCTATCGAAACACTGCCAGTTTGGAGCGGGACTAGCAGATACGTTAAGGGACAAGTTTGTGTGTGGGCTACAAAGTGAAGGAACCCAGAAACGGCTTCTATCAGAAAAGGATCTTACGCTGGACAAGGCTTTCAGTATGGCAGTATCACACGAAGCAGCCGCAAGGGGTGCTGTAGAGATACAATGGAGACCGCATGAATATGGCACCAATGAAATGTCCTATGGAACAGGGAAGTGCTATCGCTGCGGCAGAACAACACATGACCAGAAGGATTGTTGGTTCAAGGACCAAGTGTGCAGACAGTGTGGGAAAGCAGGACACATAGCAAGAGTCTGCAGGTCTGGGAAGAAAACCAACAGTAAGAAATCTCCACAGGAGAAGTACAAAAAGGCACACCAGGTGATGGACAGTGGTTCAGACGAACAGAAAAGTGACACAGACTCCGGAAGCAAGGAGCTGGGTTGTCTGAAACTACATAAGGTAACCAAAATGGAGGATCACCAGACTATCTGGGTTACACTCAAGATAGACGGAGTCCAAGTGAAAATGGAATTGGACACAGGATCAGCCCTAACAGTCATAAACCAAAGGGACTACAAGCGGCTATTTTCACATATACCCTTGAAAGCTACAGAGATTGTCTTGAAGACATATACGGGGCAAAAAGTCTACCCCAAAGGAAAAATAAGGGTGAAAGTGATATATAAAGGCCAGGAAATACCTAAAATGGATATATATGTATTGCCAGATGGAGGACCACCACTGCTAGGACGTGAATGGATCCGGAAGATACAATTAGATTGGCATTCCATACAGGCACTAAAGGTTGAGGCCAAAAAGGATGACGACGTCACACCTGGACGACTGTCAAAAATGCTAACTGACGCAAAAGAAGTGTTCCAGGAGGGACTAGGAACACTAAAAGGAATAACAGCAACGATTAAAATAGAGGAAAATGCAAGCCCAAAGTTTCTGAAGGCCAGACCAGTGCCTTATGCGATCAGACCAGCTGTTGAAGCAGAGCTGGAAGGGTTGGAACGTTCAGGAGTACTGTCCAAAGTGGACTGGAGCGAGTGGGCTACACCCATCGTTCCTGTAATGAAGAGGTCGTTGAGTAATATGCCTGGGGAACCAAAGAAGGTCCGCATCTGTGGGGATTTTAAGGTGACAGTGAACCCAGTCCTTCACATGGTACAATATCTGCTTCCACGAATTGAGGATACTTTTGCCTCGCTATCTGGAGGTAAACGCTTCACCAAAATTGATCTAGCCCAGGCGTACTTGCAAATGGAGGTAGAAGAAGCTTCGAAACAATACCTTACGATTAACACTCATAAAGGTCTCTATCAATACAACCGGCTGGTGTTCGGAATAGCCTCGGCTCCGGCTATCTGGCAAAGGGCGATGGATCAGGTCCTGCAAGGGATTCCAGGGACCCAGTGTTATTTGGACGACACCTTGGTCACGGGCGAAAATGACACTGATCACCTCGCCAACTTGGAGAAGGTGCTCACCAGATTAAAGGAGTATGGGCTACGAGCTAATCACCACAAGTGCGAGTTTTTCCAGAAACAGATCTCGTATTGTGGCCACGTCATCGATGATGAGGGGTTACATAAGTCCCCTGAAAAGATTGAGGCAGTAGTCAAGGCTCCAGCACCGGAAAATGTGTCACAACTGAGGTCGTTCCTCGGGCTGGTAAACTACTACTGTTTTGATTTCTTTTTGGGTTCAATAAAGACTCATTTCTGAAAGAGAATGTTGTTTAATCTAAAGTCTTGTTCAAGACTTTCTACAGCTTTTTACAGAACACACTATGCTGTGATGCATCTAGAATGAAACTGAAAGTAAAACTCCTCTGGACTGCTTGTCTCTCACATGACCTCTGCTGGTCAGGCACAAGTAATCAAAAACACAGACAAATATGCTGTAAGGCATAAGTAATCAAACACAGACAAATATCATCACTATTTGCTGATATCATTACATCTCCCTTTCTTAAAACAAAAGTATTTTACTTTTAACTAACAACATTTAATGAACTTACATTATCATTATCATGATCAAGGTTTTTTACCCTTGCTTTGTGTGTTCACATGAGATATGTCAATACACTAGAACTTGAAGAAAGAATAAGATAACATTACTTCCTTCTTTAACAATAGTCCTTAAATTTGCTCAATGAGTCTCTCAGGAGGCTTCACGTGTCTTGAGGATTTTCTGATTGATTGTCCTTGAATCTGAGTTGTTGCCTCAGATGATTGGTTCTCAGCTGTGTGATCAGGTTGTTCACCAGTATCAGTCTCTTGACCTGCTGTGGCTGGTCCCATGAGAAGATCTCGACGATTTCTTCTCAGAACAGCACCCTCATCTGTCTGAATGGTGTATGATCTTGGTTGAACTTCACTCAGGACAGTTCCCTTCTGAGTCCATGTGTTTGTTTTGTCTTTCAACCTTACTTGGTCACCAGTGTGGAGTTCAGGTAGGTTTTGTGTTCCTCTGTCATAGTAGTACTTTTGCTTTTCTTTCTGTTGTTCTTTGAACTTCCTCACTTTCTCCCCCTCTTTTGTTTTCAGGAGGTTCTCCGGGATGGGTAGGTTTGACCTTAGCCGACGTCCCATCAGGAGTTGGGCTGGTGACATACCACACTCGAGCGGCGTTGTGCGGTATACAAGCATGCTTTGGTAGAAGTCAGTTCCACTGTCTTTTGCCTTGTACATCAGTCTTTTCACTGTCTGGACCGATTTTTCCACTAGTCCATTGAACTGTGGATAGTGAGGACTTGACGTTGTGTGGACAAAGTCCCACTCTTTGGCAAAGTGTCGGAAATTTGCATTGTTAAACTGGGGTCCATTGTCTGTGAAGACCTCGCTTGCCACGCCATGTCTGGAGAATATGGCTTTCATACTTCTTATCACAGCTTCTGCAGTGGTGGTGTACAGTCTACAAACCTCTGGATACAGGGAGTAATAGTCTGTGATGACAAGATAGTCCTTCCCTTGACATACGAATAGGTCAGCGCCTACCTTCTGGTAAGGTCTGTCTGGTGCTGGGTGTGGCTTTAGTGGTTCTACCGGATTGCTTGCTCGATATTTCAGGCATATTGTGCAGTTTGACACCTCATTTGTCACATCTTGGTTGATTCGTGGCCAGTACATCACCTCTCGTGCTCTTTTCTTACACTTTTCGATTCCCAGATGTCCTCTGTGGTAAACCACTGTTTGTATTCCACTGTGTACATGCCTGGACATGCCTCGGCTGACTCCTCCCACAAGTCCTAGTATAAAGGTGACTGCTCCCCAGCCCTTTGTATTTCTGGACCGGTCGACCACTCGAGGCAGACCTTCATTCTTTTGTTAATAAAAGCCTTTAGTTACTCTCTTAACTCTCAGTCTTTTATGAGTAATTGATAGCGCATCAATTTTATTAACAAAATTTTTATAATGGAGAAGATCCTCACACCAGCATGCCTGGACTTAGATCATCGGGAGGCGGACTCATCCACCAAGTTTACTCACTGGCTTAAGTGTTTCGAAAAATTCCTGACCGCCTCCGCAGCAATCAAATCGGACGAGGACAAACTGGATGTCCTGACCTCCAAAGTGAACCACCGAGTGTACTCGGTCATCCAAGACGCGACCTCGTACGCGGACGCTATCAAGCTCCTCAAGGACCAGTACACGCGCCCAGTGAACGAAGTGTACGCCAGGCACCTTCTGGGGAGTCGTAAACAACAACCTGGGGAATCGACTGTGGAATACCTTCAGGCACTGTCTGTGCTTGGCCGGGCCTGTGGTTGTAAGGATGTAAAGGCCGCCGTGTACACAGAGGAACTTATCCGGGACGCTTTTGTAGCGGGCCACAGATCCAATTACACCCGACAGCGACTGTTGGAGCAGAGTGACCTCGACCTCAACAAGGCCTCTGAGCTCGCACTATCATTGGATGCAGCCTACCGGGGCATGGATGCCTACTCCTCTGCACCGTGGACGCCGCGGGGAATGACAGCCTGGGACACGGTAGGACCGCCTCATAGCGCCGTGCCACCCCAGCCACACCCCAGCAACGGCCCAACTACCGCAGCAGTGTCCCAAGGCCAGACAGCAGTGCCCCAAGGCCAGAAATGCTACTTCTGTGGCCAGGCAAAACACCCCAGAGCGCACTGCCCGGCGAAAAACGCGATCTGCTCGGGCTGCGGGAAGAAGGGACACTACGCTAACGTCTGCAGGGCCAAAGCCACCCCGAACCCCAGCAGCGCCGCATGTGGGCCATGCGGGCCGCCATCTTGGGCCTCCCCGGCCATGTGCGAACCACCAGTACAGCAGCCATTTTGGACGCCTCCAGCCACATGGGGATCATGGACGCCGCCATCTTGGACGACAGCCAGAACGCAGCAGGCCCCCAACACCGCCTCATCTGATACCCGCAGCGACACACCGACCCCTACGCTGGCATCCGTTACACTGGACCAAGTGAGACCGCACCAGCTGGCCAATTCCACAATGGACATTAAGGTAAATGGCCACGATACAATCTGCCTTTTTGACTCTGGGAGCACGGAGAGCTTCATCCACCCCGACACGGTGCGGCGTTGCTCTCTCCCAGTCCTGCCTGCGCACCAGCGGATTTCTATGGCCTCCGAGTCCCAGTCGGCGGACATCGGCGGCTACTGCGTAGTGATACTCGTAGTAGACGGGACCGTGTACGATCATTTTAAACTTCTGGTCCTGCCTGACCTCTGCGCTGCCGTCCTGCTGGGGTTAGATTTTCAGTGCCACCTTAAAAGTGTTACGATGGCGTACGGTGGACCCCTACCCCCACTCACAGTCCGCAGCCAGCAGCTCCCAAATTGCCCGCCGCGCACCAGGTGCAACCTCTCCACACTCAGAGTCACCCGCCCCCCACTGTTTGCTAACCTCACCCCCGACTGTAAGCCCATCGCCACAAAGAGCAGGCGATACAGTGCCGGGGACAGGGTTTTCATTAAAACCGAAGTGGAGCGGCTCCTGAAGGAAGGGATTATTGAGGGCAGCACCAGCCCCTGGCGAGCCCAGGTTGTGGTCGTTAAGACCGGCGAGAAGCAGCGCCTGGTCATCGACTACAGCCAGACAATAAATCGCTACACCCTGCTGGACGCCTACCCACTCCCCCGCATAGCTGATATGGTCAACCAGATCGCGCAGTACCGTGTCTTCTCGACCATTGACCTGAAATCAGCGTACCACCAGCTCCCTATCCGCCCTGAGGACCGCCAGTATACTGCCTTTGAGGCAAACGGCCGCCTCTACCACTTCCTTAGGGTTCCCTTTGGCGTCACCAACGGGGTCTCTGTCTTCCAAAGGGAGATGGACCGGATGGTAGATCAAAATGCATTGCAGGCCACTTTCCCATATCTGGACAATGTGACCATCTGCGGCCGTGACTTGCAGGACCATGACGCAAACCTCGAAAAATTCCTCCGCACCGCCCAACTCCTGAACCTGACATATAACAAGGAGAAGTGCATATTTCGCACAAACCGCCTCGCCATCCTTGGCTGTGTTGTGGAACACGGAGTCATCGGCCCCGACCCCGACCGGATGCGTCCCCTTATGGAACTCCCACTGCCCCACTGCCTCAAGGCCCTGAAGAG
Source organism: Somniosus microcephalus (assembly GCF_052327205.1). Taxonomy (NCBI): domain Eukaryota; kingdom Metazoa; phylum Chordata; class Chondrichthyes; order Squaliformes; family Somniosidae; genus Somniosus; species Somniosus microcephalus. The sequence continues at coordinate 144,453,363 of NC_140989.1, forward strand.
GTGCCTAGGGTTTTTCTCCTATTATGCCCAGTGGGTCCCCTACTATGCGGACAAGGCCCATCCGCTGATCAAGTCCACCTCTTTTCCCTTGATGGCAGAGGCCCGCTTAGCCTTCCACCGTATCAAGGAAGACATTGCCAAAGCCACCATGCACGCAGTGGACGAATCCATCCCCTTCCAGGTGGAAAGCGACGCGTCCGACTTTGCCCTGGCCGCTACCCTCAATCAGGCGGGGAGACCCGTGGCCTTCTTTTCACGAACCCTCCAAGGCCCGGAGACCAGACACTCCACTGTTGAGAAGGAGGCCCAGGCGATTGTGGAGGCTGTGCGTCATTGGAGGCACTACCTGGCCGGAAAACGATTTACCCTGCTCACTGACCAACGTTCAGTTGCTTTCATGTTTAACAACAAGCAGAGGGGCAAAATCAAAAATGACAAGATCTTGAGGTGGAGAATCGAACTTTCCACCTACAATTACGAGATCTTGTACCGGCCCGGGAAGCTCAATGAACCCCCGGATGCGCTATCGCGTGGCACCTGCGCCAGCGCGCAGATCGATAGACTGCGGGCCCTCCACAATGACCTCTGCCACCCGGGGGTCACCAGGTTCTTCCACTTCATCAAGGCCCGCAACCTGCCTTACTCTATTGAGGAGGTCAGGACCATGACCAGGAACTGTCAAGTCTGCGCTGAGTGCAAACCGCACTTTTATAGACCAGACAGGGCCCACCTGATAAAAGCCACTCGCCCCTTCGAGCGCCTGAGCGTTGATTTTAAAGGGCCTCTCCCCTCCTCCGACCGCAATGTGTACTTCCTCAATATTATTGATGAGTACTCCCGTTTCCCGTTCGCCATCCCCTGCCCGGACATGACCAGTGCCACGGTCATTAAATGTCTGAACGACCTCTTCACCCTGTTCGGTTTCCCCAGCTATATCCATAGCGACCGGGGCTCATCGTTTATGAGCGACGAACTCCGTCAGTACCTGCTAACTAGGGGTATTGCCACAAGCAGGACCACCAGTTACAACCCCCGGGGGAACGGACAGGTGGAAAGAGAAAATGCGACAGTTTGGAAGGCCGCCCTGCAAGCCTTAAAGTCTAGGGGCCTTCCAACCTCCCGCTGGCAGGATGTGCTCCCCGATGCGCTCCACTCTATTCGGTCACTGCTCTGCACTGCCACTAACGCCACCCCTCATGAGAAAATGTTTGTCTTCCCAAGGAAGTCCACATCGGGGACATCGCTACCGCCATGGCTGACGTCCCCAGGGCCAGTCCTACTGAGAAAGCACGTGAGGACCCATAAAACGGACCCCCTGGTCGAGAGGGTCGACCTCCTCCACGCCAACCCCCAGTATGCTTACATTGCATACCCGGACGGGCGGGAGGACACAGTCTCCATAAGAGACCTTGCACCCTCGGGGGCCGCAGTAACCCACTACTCACTACCACCCCCCCCCACGATCCGATATCCAGCCCCAGCAGACGGCAGGCCTGGGCCCCGCGACCCGCTCGACATCTATGAGGACGACACGCCTGTGCCACAGCCCACGCAGGACTCGACGCCGGAAGCTCCACTACCCCTGCCGTCGCCATGCCGATCACAGCGGCAGACAAGACCTCCGGAGAGACTCCAATACACTAACTTTCAATACACTTCACCCCGCCGGACTCAATTTTAAACAAGGGGTGAATGTGGTAAACCACTGTTTGTATTCCACTGTGTACATGCCTGGACATGCCTCGGCTGACTCCTCCCACAAGTCCTAGTATAAAGGTGACTGCTCCCCAGCCCTTTGTATTTCTGGACCGGTCGACCACTCGAGGCAGACCTTCATTCTTTTGTTAATGAAAGCCTTTAGTTACTCTCTTAACTCTCAGTCTTTTATGAGTAATTGATAGCGCATCATCCTCCATGGATCTTTTTTAGCATCTCTCTTCTCAGACTCTTTGGGATAACTATTTTACTTCCTTTGTAGATGATGTCTTCGACCACTGATAGTTCCTCCCTGCTGTTCCAGTACTCTGCTATATCAGGTGAGCAGTCTTGCTTCATGTTGGGCCATCCATCCAAGATGCTTTTTCTCAGTCGTCTCATTGTTTCATCTTTGTTTGTCTCAGTCTTTATGAGCTCCATTTTTGCATCTGCTATGGGCAGTGCACTTGTGATCATGTCCACGTAGGCGTTCACTTTTTCATCCATTGTGGTGTTTGCGGGTTCACTTGGGTCAACAGCTCTGGACAACGTGTCTGCTGTATACATCAGCTTACCCGGCGTGTACGCAACATTCAGTGTATAGCGTTGCAGCCTGATCATCGTTCTTTTTATTCTAAGCGGACAGCTATTCAGTGGCTTTTGGAACAATGCAATCAAGGGTTTATGGTCAATCTCTACACTGATTGCTTGTCCTGCCACAAACTGGTGAAATCTTTCACAGGCGTATGTGATGCTGAGCAGCTCCTTTTCTATTTGAGCATATCACGTCTCCGTGTCTGTCATTGAGCGTGATGCATATGCAATAGGTTGCCAGTAGTCATATTGTTGCAGAAGAACGGCACCGAGCCCACTCTGTGATGCATCTGATGATATCTTGATGGGTCTCGCTGGGTCATAAAACCTCAGAACTGGTTCCTCTGTGAGCAGTTTCTTTAGATCACTCCATGACTTCTCATGCTCATGATTCCATTCCCATTCTATGTTCTTTTCAGTTAGTCTTCTCAGTGGCGCTATTTTTTCTGAGAGTTTGGATATGAATTTACCCATGTAGTTGATCATTCCATTAAACCTCTGCACGTCCTTTTTGCATTGTGGCCTTGGCATATTCTCAATGGCGGACGCCTTTCTGGGATCTGGTCTGATGCCCTCACTGCTAAGGATATCTCCCACGAATGTCAGTTCTGTCACCCCGAGCTGGCATTTCTCTCTATTCAGCTTCAGGTTTGTTTTCCTTGTTGCTTCCAGCACTTTTTTCAGTCTCTCGTCATGCTCAGTTCTCGTGGTTCCCCATACTATGATGTCATCCATTGATGTATCAACTCCCTCCAGGTGCTCATAGATCATATGGATAGTCTTGTGATACACTTCAGGAGCTGAGGCAATGCCAAATGGTAACCTTAGGAATCTGTATCTGCCAAATGGAGTGTTGAACGTGCACAGTCTTGAACTTGCTTCGTCCAGCTTCATCTGCCAAAATCCTGAGGATGCATCTAACTTGCTGAAATATTTTGCATTTGCAAACTGTGCCATGACTTCCTCACGTGTAGGAAGCTTGAAGTGCTCTCTCTTTATTGCTCTGTTTAGATCTCTTGGATCCAGGCAAATTCTGAGCTTTCCATTCTTTTTGTCCACTACGACGAGGGAACTCACCCACTCAGTTGGCTCATCTATCTTCTGAATCACATTCAGGCTTTCCATCCTGTCCAACTCTGCCTTCAGTTGCTTTTGAAGAGCAAACGGAACTTTTCTGCATGGATGTGTGACCGGTGTCATACTTTTATCTACTCTGATCGTGTGTTCTCCTGGAATGCAGCCTAGACCCTTAAATAGGTCTTTGTACTCTTTCATGAGTTCATCATAGACTGTCTTTCCTTCGCTTTCCACAACGAGGACTCTCTTTACCAGGTTCAGTCTCTCACAGGCGTTTAACCCTAGTATGGCTTGCACATCCTTTGGCACCACGATTAATGCTAACGTGTGCTCTCTGTCCTTGTGTGTTACTTTGACAATGCATTTTCCTTTCACTGGTATATCAGTACCTGAGTATCCGGTCATTTTCACTTGTATTCCATGTAACTTTGGTCTGGGTCTAATTCTCTTAAAATCGGTCTCTGATATCACATTAACTTCTGCTCCAGTATCCAATTTAAATGGAATGTGTATGTCATTCACTTTTAGTGTCAACATCCAGTCTCTTTCTTTTTTGTTTTCAGACACAACATCTACATTGAATTCCTCTATCTCGCTTTCATCTACTGTATGGACCTTGCTTTGTTGCGCTTGGTTCTTACAGCAACGGGCATAATGGTTGTTTTTGTTGCATCTATTGCATGTTTTACCATATGCTGGACACTTTCTTGGTGGATGCTGTGTACCGCATCGACTACATGACTTCCAATTGTCTCTTTCATTTTCGTTTGCTGGCCACGTCTCTTTTTTCACATTGGCGCTCTCTTTGTTAAACGGTTTGTATCCGTTCTTTCTCACTGCATCCACGCTGCAGCTACTGTCACTGAACAGCTCCTTTGCCTGCAACTTCACAGTCTCTGTAACCCTACACAGTGCTATGGCTTTTCCCAGGTCTAGATCTTGCTCTCTTAGCAGTCTTTCCCTTAGACCATTATCTCGAATACAACACACCAGTCTGTCTTTTATCAGCGAGTCTGTGAGTCCCCCAAATTCACACGATTTGCTCCGGTTTCTCAGTTCAGTCACATACTGATCAATAGTCTCACCGATTTTCTGTACACATGTGAAAAATTTGTGCCTCTCAAAGGTCACGTTGCGTTTAGGTATGCAGTAGGCCTCAAACTGTTCCATTATTTTATCTAGCTTCATTTTGTCTCCATCAACAGCGAATGTGAAGTTATTATACACCTCCAGCGCTTCATCACCCACGACATGCAAGAACAGTGACGATTTCTGTTTATTACTTTTCTTGTCAGCTCCGATTGCCGATAAATACAACTCTAAATGTTGTTTGAACCTTCTCCAATTTTCAGCCACATTACCTGTTAATTGAAGCGTCGCCGGTGGGAGTAAACCTTCCATTTTTTCACTTTGTTAGCTATTCTCTAATGGTAAGCAACGATGTTCTCTTCTGGCTTGCTAATATGTGGAGAGCTGATTTCGCTTACTTGCCACAATTGCTTTCACTGTCCCATCAAGTTGCTAACTTCAGATTTTTTCTCTTTCAGCCACTTCTGACACCATGTTTTGATTTCTTTTTGGGTTCAATAAAGACTCATTTCTGAAAGAGAATGTTGTTTAATCTAAAGTCTTGTTCAAGACTTTCTACAGCTTTTTACAGAACACACTATGCTGTGATGCATCTAGAATGAAACTGAAAGTAAAACTCCTCTGGACTGCTTGTCTCTCACATGACCTCTGCTGGTCAGGCACAAGTAATCAAAAACACAGACAAATATGCTGTAAGGCATAAGTAATCAAACACAGACAAATATCATCACTATTTGCTGATATCATTACAACTACCACAAGTTCTTACCAAATTTGTCCACGGTATTACACCCACTGAACACCCTACTGCAAACAGGGGTACCATGGAAGTGGGATGACGAACGTAGACGTGCTTTCCAGAAGTGTAAAGAATTGATCACATCAAAAGAGGTGTTGGCCCATTTCAACCCAGCACTACCAATTCGTTTGGCATGTGATGCATCACCCTATAGTATTGGAGCGGTGCTGTCGCACAAATTCCCAGATGGGTTGGAGAGGCCAGTAGCCTTTGCGTCTCGGTCACTAACCTCAGCCGAGCGCAACTACGCCCAGATTGACAGGGAGGCCCTCAGCCTAGTATGGGGAGTAAAAAAATTCAACCACTATCTGCATGGGCAGAAGTTCACCTTGCTGACTGACCACCAACCACTTGTCTCCATCTTTAATCCTAAGAAGGGCGTTCCAGTGATGACTGCACAACGGTTACAAAGATGGTCCCTGTTTCTAGGGGCGAATCAATATGAAATAGAATATAAAGGCACGAAACAGCATGGAAATGCTGATGGGCTATCGCGCCTGCCACTGCCTACTGTGGAGGAAGCACCAGCAGTGGACCCTATCGAGATATTTTATTCGTCAATAATTGAACGATTGCCAGTAACGAACGCGGATATAGAGAAGGAGACCCGCAATGATCCGACGCTGTCTCGGGTATATGATTTGACGGTGAGGGGATGGCCAACACATGGCGACTCACTGTTGCCAGCATTCTCATCCAGAAGAGAACAGCTGTCAGTATGCCAGGGGACAGTGATGTGTGGATCCCGAGTGGTGATTCCACCCAAGTTAAGGGAGAGAGTGCTAAATAAGCTACATGAAGGTCATCTGGGGGGAGTGAAAATGAAAAACCTTGCTAGGGCTTATGTGTGGTGGCCGGGAATCGATCAACAAATCGAAGACCTAACCAAGAGCTGCTTAGGATGCCAGAAGGTCCAAAATGCAACACCACATGCCCCTCTACACCCATGGGAGTGGCCCTCCTCTCCATGGCAACGGGTGCATATTGATTTCGCTGGTCCATTCATGGACTCAATGTTCTTAATAGCAGTGGATGCTCATTCAATGTGGCCTGAGGTGATAAAAATGTCTTCAACCACTACAGAGAAAACGATTGCAGTCCTACGGACCATATTTGCCAGAAACGGGTTGCCAGAGCAGATTTGCTCTGATAATGGACCACAGTTTGTGTCCGAAGAGTTTCAAAAATTTATGAGAAGGAATGGGGTAAGGCATTACACATCCGCCCCGTATCATCCAGCCATAAATGGATTGGCTGAGAGGTTCGTACAAACCTTTAAGAAGGCGATAAAGGCCATGTGCGACGATGAAATTCCACTACAGCATAAGATGGACAATTTCTTATTAGCCTACCGAAACGCAACACATGCAGTTACCAACCAGACCCCGGCCATGATGTTCTTTAACCGAAGGTTGAGATCTCGTCTGGACTTGCTCAGACTAAATGTGCGAAGAAATGTTGAGGACAAACAATTCCAGCACATCAATGAGAAGCCGACAAGGAGCTTCAATGTAGGGCAACCAGTCTTGGCCCGTGACTATCAAACAGAGAAATGGCAACCCGGAACAATATGCACAAGGCAGGGGCCATTAATGTACACAGTGGATGTCGGGGAGAACATTGTGAGACGCCACGTCGATCAGATCTTAGCGTCACAGGAACACGTCAACCCCAGGTCTCGAGTACCTGGGGATGAACCCGACATACCGGTAGCATCTACCTCAGAACCAGTAGCAGTGGAACCCGATGAACTACCCGATGAAAAGGGGTCAGAATCGCCTCTGCACCAAGAACAAGAACCTCAGGAGAGGCGCTATCCCGAAAGGGTCAGGAAGCCGCCCCAAAGACTGAATCTATAAATGGACTATTGTTGTTTAATGTACATGTTAAAGTGTTAATTGTTATTTGAATATTAGGGGTACTACTAATCTAAAAGGGGAGGAATTGTAGTGTATGTGCCTTTAAGACAGAACTACTTTTACAGCTCCTGTATACTGTATTACTGGCAGTGACCACACCTGTATATAAGCTTTTCGCATGCCTCTGTACCCCCAGTCTTGAGACTACCCTCCTCCAGTAAATACCTGTTTATTGTTAAGTTATAGCATCCGTGTGGTTATTGAAAAACAGCATACCCTCAGAATCACGGATCTAACATTAACAACAGTGACTGTACTTCAATACTAATTCATTGGTTGCAAAGCACTTTGGGACATCCTGAGGACATGATAAGGCTTTATAGAAATCCAAGTTCTTCCTTATGTGAACCTCTTTGACATTACTGAGAGATGCGATCAGATATTGTTGGGTAGATTTTTGTTCTTAGCACTCCTGATAAAAATTTACCCTTGTCGTTCTTTTGTGTGAACTTCCCAAATCCATTGTGGTATCGCTTTAAGGATATGATTTGCTTAAAGAATGATCAAAACACAAGGGTCGCGATTTCACCGACCGCGGCGGGTCCAGGGCGTTCGGTGTTGTGGCCGCAGTCCCAGACCGCTGCCTACTGCAGCCCGCACTCTCCAAGTGATTTTACGTTAATAGGGCTTGTTAAGCCTGCCCTGCGAGGTTCCCAGCCAATTAAAAGGAAGCTGGTCTGATAATGTCATCTGATGATGCGTCATCAGCCAGTTTCCTTAAAGGGACCATGTCCAAATTGATTTTGACAGTTGTGCTGTCAGTGTTCTACAGCATTGAGGTGCTGCAACACTGAGAAGCACTGCACAGAGGTGCACAGCTGCACCCAGGCTCTCCCATGGCTCCCCCATATGCTTATGTAGGGAGTCACAGCACGCAGGGAGATTCTCTTCCCTTCCAATGGGCGGAAGAACCTCCCAGGAGATCAACACACCCTGGTTGCACATTGCACAGGAGGGCACAAGCAGGGATGTCGTCAGGAGGACCAGGCTGCAGTGGCGCAAACCTTTCAATGATCTCAGTAGATCACGAAACGTTACTGCCAAGTTACACACAACCTCATCCTGCTGTGCCACTCATCACATCCACATCATTCTGCCTTCCAGAAAAGCAGAGTATTTTTTAAATGGTGAGAGATTGGGAAATGTTGGTATTCAGAGGAACCTGGGTGTCCTTGTACACGAATCACTGAAAGTTAACATGCAGATACAGCAAGCAATTAGGAAAGCAAATGGTATGTTGGCCTTTATTACAAGAGGATTTGAGTATAAGAGTAAAGCGGGGAAAAATTCAGTATCGCCCCGTTTGGGGCGCCATTATTGGCCATGCACAAAGTTTAGCGCCTGGCGCTATTTATCGCCTCCGACGGCAGACTTGGCTTTTATCGCCCCCGGAGGTGATTGGAGCACTAAATCAGGCGCTTCACACCTGTCTTAAGGCGCAAAGGCCGAGGAGCGAGGCACTGCCTCAGAGCGCTGGCAAAGCAAGGAAGGGCAAATCAAAATGAACCTGCAAAGTGCTGCTCTGTACCCAAAACTCTTTCACACAGCGTTGAATCTCTCCAGAAGTCTCTCTCTCTCTCTCTCTCAGAATGCGTGGTGCAAAAATGTCTCCAACAAAAAAAGGCAGGAAGCAGTCGCCTTTAAATAGCGCTTCCCCAGTCCCTTTCTGACTGCAAAACGCTCCCCTCAACCTGTCGTTGCTAGCGGCAGGCAGTAAGGCAGGGGGCGCCACTCAATATCTGGTCCAGGGCGTTGCGCACTCGACTGACATCACGATCTGCCGGCGCAGGAGACCGTGGCCGTAGTGTTTAACGCCGCTGCAAAATGTCTAGTTAATTTCGTGAGCGGCGCAAACATCGCCGCGCTGGGGCGCTAGTTGCTTTGCGCCCAATTAGCGCCCTCTCAAGGCGCTAACGGGAGGCGCAAACAACTGAATTTTTCCCCCAAGATGTCTTATTGCAATTATATAGGGCCCTGGTGAGACCACACCTGGAGAATTGTGTACAGTTTTGGCCCCCTTACCTAAGGAAGGATATACTTGCCATAGAGGGAGTGCAACAAAGGTTCACCAGACTGGTTCCTGGGGATGGGGGGATTGTCCTATGAGGAGAGATTGAGTAGACTAGGCCTATATTCTCTGGAGTTTAGAAGAATGAGAGGTGATCTCATTGAAACATACAAAATTATTACAGGGCTTGACAGGGTAGATGCAGGGAGGATGTTTCCCCTGGCTGGCGAGTCTAGAACCAGGGGTCACAGTCTCAGAATAAGGGATTGGCCATTTAGGACTGAGATGAGGAGAAGTGAGGAGGGTGGTGAATCTTTGGAATTCTTTACCCCAGAGGGTTGTGGAGGCTCAGTCATTGAGTATATTCAAGACAGAGATCTATAGATTTTTGAATATTAAGGGAATGAAGGGACAGGGGGATAGGGCAGGAAAGTGGAGTTGAGGTAGAAGATCAGCCATGATCTTATTGAATGGCGGAGCTGGCTCAAGGGGCCGAATGGCCGTCTCCTGCTCCTATTTCTTATGTTCTTATGTTCCCTACCCTACTCCTGCACATCGTACCTTGCACCTCCACCCATCCCTCTTGATCTACATTATCACTTCCCTATTTCACTAGCCACCCCTCACACTCACCCTCATCCTACTGCAAGCATAGCAACTAACACACACTTGGGTGTTTTAGCCAATGTTCATGCGAAGTTTCTGTTAATGTGCTGTCAAACATTGAAAGCTTTATTTTCAGCACTTTGCAATCTTGGACAGATTTGTGGCACCTTTGGAAGTGGCTTAGTGAGTTGTAGTGATTGGTGAGATATAACGGTACCTCCTGCAATGGTCATGAGTGTGAAAGGAATGGCTTGGACATTGTAGGGATGCTTTATGGTGTTGGTGTGGGGTTGTGCCAACCTGGCGCATCATGTGGCAGCCAGGGTGTGCAGTGTCAAGTGAAGTAAATCTAGCCATGGTGAGGCCATCCCTGGCAGCAATGTGGTCGGGTGTTGATGCCCTGTGTCCTGTGCAGCACCAGCTGATTGCGGAGAAGACTGGTGTTGTTGTTTCTCCTGGTGTGCTCGGTGATGCTGGTGCTGGGACTGATCATGGTGGGATTCTGAGGACCAAGGTGAAATAGTTTCAATGGCACTGATGCTGATGGCAGGTGAGGTTGAGATGACAGAAGCGATCTGTCAATAGTGAGAGAGGTTGTTCCAATGAGGTGGCACTGGATAGAGAGTTGGCTCCAAACACTTGCAAGCTGCAGAAAGCTCAATATGTCTTCCAAATGCAGTAACCAACAGTTTCTGAGCTTTGAAAGTGAACAGCTGTATCATGGGACCTTTTATACTACTTTGGCAGCTGTCAGGTCATGAGATAATTCAATGCTGAATCCACTCACGACATGCTGAGCTAACGTGTTCCCGAGCAGCGGTTAACCCGTGGAGGAGCATGTAAAATTGAAATGTAGGCTTAAAATAACAGTTAATTGGATGTTAACAACCCATTTAATGATGTGACTTGCCTCCCCCACCACTTGGTGTCAGGTCTGTTCAGCGCCGACAGACTCGATATCTGAGAGACTCGTGTGGAGGCGAGTTGACAGCGGGTTCCCAAAAAATCCACTTACCGTTTATATTGCTGTCTCCTTTCCATGACTTCCTGTTTTTTTTTACTGTTGTCTAGCAACCCTGGGAATTCTTTATGTCAGGCACCCTGGATGCCAGAAAAGTGGAAAGTGATGTGCAAACCTAACTCCTCCCTAAATTAATATTAAAATGAGGCACACATCCAGTTGAGGTGGGTGTTTCTAATGTTGCTAGTCCTGTTTATTGGAAAATGAATTGGGACCTAACCCGGCGCAAATCTGGTGGTTTGGGATTTTGCGCAATTTCCTGCATCCGACATCATCACAACAACCCGAAAAGCAGGAGGAATATTTTGCCTTATAGACCAATCAATCTGTATATCCATCTGTGTACAAGAGGACATAAATTTAGGATTCAAGTCAAGCCAGTTAAAAAATAATCCAGAATAATTTCCTGACAATAACGGTTGCGAGGATATGGAGTGCAATGTATCAGAAGGCTGAATCAATTGAGGTGTCTAAAAGGGAGATACACAATTTGGAAGTAAGGGTGTTTAAGGGATAGGGAGAAATGGCAGGGAATTAGGATTAACACAATAGAGCAGCCATAAGCCGTTGAATGGCGGAGCAGGCTCAAAGGGCCTACTCCTGCTTCTATTTCTTATGTTTCTTATAAGTAACAAAATGGCAAAGCAGGGTCATTGGGCAAAATGTCTGTCTGCCTATCTGCCTCTCTATCTATCAATCTATTTGCATGATTATCAATGGATGAAGCCAAGCTTCATGATGTGAACTGTTTATTTTCAGGATGGCAAACTTCGAGACTCACGATTTGGCATTTTCCAAAAAGGACTATGGCGAGGACAGTGGGCTGGCCGTATACACAGCTGATGCTATTGACCCCTCTATAAAATGGGAGGACATTGACTGGCTGAGACAGCTGACCAAACTGCCCATTGTTCTCAAAGGCATCTTGCGAGGTAAGTAACTTGTCCAAAGGCACTCTTTCCTTCAGGTGTAGTGCAGCAAGTTCATTTCGAGCACTTAGCTTTGCCTCCTGGCACACTTCCTTCCTGCCTAACTTCCTTCTCTTGTTTCCTGTTTTCCTGATGAACCCTTAAAAGTGATTTATGGGAAGTGACTGTTGAGTGACTTATGATATTTTGCAAGTCGTATTTTACCTTTTGTGGTGTTTTAAACTCGGCTGCCCGTGTCCTAACTCACACCAAGTCATGCTCACCCATCACCCCTATGCTTGCTGACCTACATTGGCTCCCGGTTAAGCAATGCCTCGATTTTAAAATTCTCATCCTTGTTTTCAAATCCCTGCATGGCCTCGCCCCCCTCCCTATCTCTGTAATCTCCTCCAGCCCCACAACCCCCCCGAGATATCTGCGCTCCTCTAATTCCGCCCTCTTGAGCATCCCCGATTTTAATTAAAAATAAAAACAGAAAATGCTGGCAATACTCAGCAGGTTAGGCAGCATCTGTGGAGAGAGAAACAGAGTTAATGTTTCAGGTCGATGACCCTTCGTCAGAAGTGATTTTAATCGCTTCACCATTGGCAGCCGTGCTTTTAGCTGCCAAGGTCCTCAGCTCTGGAATTCTCTCCCTAAACCTCCCTGCCTCTCTACCTCTCTCTCCCCCTTTAAGATACTCCTTAAAACCTACCTCCTTGGTCATCTGCCCTAATAGTTCCTTATGTGGATCAGTGTCAAATTTTGTTTTGTAATACTCCTGTGAAGCGCCTTGGGATGTTTTACTACATTAAAGGAGCTATATAAATTCAAGTTGTTGTTGTTGCTTTATTCTCCTCAGTAAATAATCACTTGTCTGCATGATGACTGCAATAGTGAAATCTGCCCTTCCCAGCCACCGGCTGTTGAGTCCAATGAAAGCTTTTCTAGTAATACAATCTATTCTTTGAAGGTGATTGTGAGTGACAGTGAATAAAAAGAAAAGAAAGACTTGCATTTATATAGAACCTTTCACGACCACCGGACATTCCAAAGCACTTTGCAGCCAATGAAGTACTTTTGAAGTGTAGTCATTGCTGTAATGTAGGAAACGCAGCTGCCAATTTGTACACAGCAAGCTCCCACAAACAGCAATGTGATAATAACCAGATAATCTGCTTCAGTAACATTGGTTGAGGGATAAATATTGGCCAGGACACCAGGGATAACTCCCCTGGTCTTCTTTGAAATAGTGCCACGGGATCTTTTATGTCCACCTGAGAGAACAGACGGGGCCTCGGTTTAACGTCTCATTCGAAAGACGGCACCTCCGACAGTGTAGCACTCCCTCAGTGCTGCCCTGGAGTGTCAGCCTAGATTTTTGTGCTCAAGTCTCTGGAGTGGGACTTGAACCCACGACCTTCTGACTCAGAGGCGAGGGTGCTACCAACTGTGCCATGGCTGACAAAAGAAGAAATGTTGCCCAGAACTCTCTCTGTCCTTTCCAGCAAATGTAAAGGAAAGACGCAGGTCCTGATTAAGGGCCAATATAAGGAATCATTTGTACTTTGAAAAACAAAATATTTTGGAAATAAAAGAAAGTATGATATTGATGATACAAGCATGTGTTGTAGAGAGAGTTTTATAATTCACCTTAGTATGGCATTTTATTATTTAACAAATTCAGCAATCAATCATGTTAGTTTGACACGGTGAAGTAATTAAATTAAATACAGATTATTACTGTAATCATATTAATAACTTAAATCTTTACAAAAACACTCAGTGGAAGGGTTTCTTAATTAAGATAAATGGAGGTATCACAGTACAGAGGAAAGCTGACTGACACACTGGATACAAAACCACACCACCTATAGTCAAGAAAGCAGGACCTTACTCAGAATGTGGAGCAGAAGGATAACAAAAGCAAGGGACCATGAAAGTGTAAAGATGCAAGTCTGGCTCGCAGGACCTGACGAGTTTGGAGAACCTTACACTTTTGCAGTTTATTCAGTCATTCCTGAATGTTTGTACAGATGCTGTTATTTTATTTTCACTAGAAACTATTTTAGCTACTGTTACTAACTGCCAGGTCTTTGTAATCTTAGCCGATGATGCCAGAGAAGCGGTTAAGCATAGAATTGCTGGGATACTTGTATCAAATCACGGAGCAAGGCAACTGGATTGTGTACCAGCAACTGTAAGTTAACCCCCACCTACCCCCAATGTCTTACATTTGTTCAGATATGTAATAAATAGCTTCTGGGTTTTGCTGTGGCTATCATTTGATGTTAGGGCCTGTTAGGGTTCTGGGCATTAATGCAAAGAGGTCAATAATGCCCATGGCGGGTGCAACGTATTATCAGGTGCCAAGGCCTGAGGCCTACAATGCACCTGAGATTTTTGGAGTACCTCAATACAGCAGACCAGTGTAAAGGGCACTGGGAGGCTGCGCACAAGCTATGTGCAAGACTGTGTGCAAGACTCAAGCCCCCGACTTCCATGACAATCAGGCGGCTAGCCCATAATGCAGCTGGAGTGCCATAGCTATGTTCCAGCCACACAATTGTCCCATTTGGAACAGGCACAGAAGGGATTTCTGCATTATATTTCCCTGTCACTCTGGCCCAGTACACCCTCCCCTCCCTTCTCCCCACCCCCCTATCCCTGGGATCCCAGCATCTCGAGAGCAGAATGGTACCAGGGATGAGGGAATTCAGTTACGTGGAGAGACTAGAGAAACTGGGGTTGTTCTCCTTAGAGCAGATAAGGTTAAGAGGAGATTTAATAGAGGTGTTCAAAATCATGAAGTTTTTTTTATTCGTTCCTGGGATGTGGGCATCGCTGGCAAGACCATCATTTATTGCCCATCCCTAATTGCCCTTGAGAAGGTGGTGGTGAGCCGCCTTCTTGAAACGCTGCTGTCCGTGTGGTGAAGATAGGGAGGGAGTTACAGGATTTTGACCCAGTGACAATGAAGGAATGGCGATATATTTCCAAGTCAGGATGGTGTGTGATTTGGAGGGGAAATTGCAGGTGATGATGTTCCCATGTGCCTGCTGCCCTTGTCCTTCTAGGTGGTGGAGATCGCGGGTTTGGGAGGTGCTGTCGAAGAAGCATTGGCGAGTTGCTGCAGTGCATCTTGTAGATGGTACACACTGCAGTCACGGTACGCCGGTGGTGGAGGGAGTGAATGTTTAAGGTGGTGGATGGGGTGCCAATCAAGCGGGCTGCTTTGCCCTGGATGGTGTCGAGCTTCTTGAGTGTTGTTGGAGCTGCACTCATCCAGGCAAGTGGAGAGTGTTCCATCACACTCCTGACTTGTGCCTTGTAGATGGTGGAAAGGCAGGTGGTGAGACACTCGCCACAGAATACCCAGCCTCTGACCTGCTCTTGTGGCCACAGTATTTATGCGGCTGGTCCAGTTAAGATTCTGGTCAATGGTGACCCCCAGGATGTTGATGGTGGGGGATTCAGCGATGGTAATGAGGAGAATAAGGAGAAACTGCTTCCAATGACAGAAGGGTCAGGAATCAGAGAACACAGATTTAAGATGATTGACAAAGGAACCAGAGGTGACATAAAGAAACATTTTTTTACGTAGCGAGTTGTTATGGTCTGGAAGGCACTACCTGAAGGGGTGGTGGAAGCAGATTCAATTGTAACTTTCAAAAGGGAATTGGATAAATACTTGAAAGGAAAAATTTTGCAGGGCTATGGGGAAAAAGCAGGGGAGTAAGACTAGTTGGATAGCTCTACCAAAGAGCCAGCACATGCACGATGGGCTGAATGGCCTCCTTCTGTGCTGCATCATTCTATTATACTATGATTTTATAAACATGCCTGGAGCATGGTATGGTATGGTAGGTCCCAGTGGGGTAAAAGCCAGCAATAATCAGCCCATCAGACAGCCAGCCCACGGCAGCTGGCAGAAGATGGTAGGAAATCTTCAATTACATGGGAATTCTGAGGCTCTAACCCAGTGTTATCAGTTCATCACATGAATAAACTGACTAAAACATTATGGTAACAAAGTCCTGCAGGCAAATTAGCTGTGTTAGCTGCTCTGGCTATAATGCATGAATGTAGAGGTCATGCCTGCTGGGTTAAGGGGGCACAGAGTGAATTTAAAGCAAGATACCTTAGTGTTTTCATTAGTTTGGCATTCAGCTTTTGAAGTTTTAGTTAATTTGTTAAGATCTTGTTTTCCAAAATCTCATGAAGGCCTGAACGCCTTAATGCCCTCAGAAAAGGTGCTTTTCTACAGATTGATATTAATGTAGATTCAGAAGGTTCCTTGTAGAATCGTAGAATGATACAGTGCAGAAGGAGGCCATTTGGCCCATCATGCCTGTGCTGGCTCTTTGAAAGAGTTATTCAATTAGACCCGCTCCTCAGCCCTTTCCCCATAGCCCTGCAATTCTTGCCCCTTCATGTATTCTTGTACTGATTTGAACTAAAGATTTAGACTGGTAGAAAAGTGCTGTGTGAAGGTGATATAAACAATGTGCTCACATCATTGAGAACTGTCAATGTAAGATTCAACGCGGGTAACATACTGCGACCCCATTATGGAAGTGTGTTTAACTTAACATCACCTTACATTACATTTTCAAATTCAAATGAGGGATTGTCATTTCTAACGAGTGGCACTTGCCAGGTCCAAGCGCCATTTCTCCGTTCTAACATCCCTATGGTCCACATCTGCTGCACTTTAAAAAACAATTATAGTGTTGAAGGTCACTGGTTCTCTGATTATGTCCTTAGAGCACCAGGAAAGCCCAATACCCAGTTTTAAAACTCAGTCTTTAAAATATAAAAGTTTGTAAGAAACTAGTAAGCATTGTGAGTGATCACACTATTTTAATAAACATATATTTCTTAGTTCTGAGCACATTTATATATTTATTATTTCTGAGCATATTCATTACTTCTGACGAAAAGTCATCGACCTGAAACAATGGGCTGGATTTTGTGGGAGGTCAGGGGGTGCGATCGGTGGCAGGTTGGTGGGAAAGTGTTTTTTTTTTCCCCAGCGGTTTGGGACCCCGCTGTCACCCCGCCGCCACGCGCCTTTCCCCGATGTCGGGTCTGTCAGCGCTGAGCAGACCCGACACGCAGCGGTGGGTTCACAGCGGGGTACCCAATTCAGGTAATTAGAAGCTTGTTTAGAGCCACTTAAGAATGAATTTCAGCTCACCTTCTGCATTTGACAGCTCCCCCACGGGGTCCATGCTAGTTGTGGACCACGTCTGTCAAGCTGAGGCGGGAGTTCAGTGGCCATGGAATCAGCTGTTGAGTTGACAGCTTCAAATGTAAAGTAAAAGCTCCCACCTTACAGACATATCTTCCCTCAGCCACAAGCTCTTCCTCACTGCATTTCCACAACAGATTCATCATGCTGCAAGTCTTTACACAAGTCTCCATCCAGTCTGACCTCATTACCTCTCTCACCATTGACAGATCGCTTCTGTCATCTCTACTACACCTGCCATCTATTCCATCAGCATGGGTGCCCTTTATACTCTCACACCTTGGTCCTCAGAATCCCACCACGATCAGCCCCAACACCAGCAGCACCAGCAGAACCAACAACAACACCACCAACCTTCCCTGCAGTCATCTGATGCTGCACAGGACACAGGGCATCAGCACCTGACCACATTGCTGCTCGGGAGGCCAGGGATGGCCTCACCATGGCCACATTTACTTCACTTGACGCTGTACACCCTGGCTGCCACATGCTGTGCCAGGTTGGCACCACCCCACACCAACACCATAAAACATCCCTACAATGCCCAAGCCATTCCTTTCACACTCACCACCATTGCGGAGGGTACCATTATGTCTCACCATTCACTGCAACTCACTAAACCACTTCCAAAGGTGCACACAAATTTGTCCAAGAACGCAAAGTGTTGAAAATAAAGGTTTTAATGTTTGACACCACATTAACAGAAACTTTAAATGAACATGGCATAAAACACCCAAGTGCCTACCCTTGTGTATTGTTAGTTGGTATGATTGCACTAGGATGAGTGTGAGTGTGAAGGGTGGCTAGTGAGATGGGGATGTGATAATGTAGATAGAGAGGGATGGGTGGAGGTGCAAGGTAAGTTGGTGTGAGTAAGGATGTGCAGGAGTAGGGTAGGGAAGGCAGAGTGATGGGGATGTGATGAGTGGCACAACTGGATGAGGTTGAGTGTGGCTTTGTACTAACATTTCGTGGTCTGCTGAGATCATTGAAACATTTGCGGCACTGCACCCAGGTCCTCTTGATGACATCCCTGCTTGTGCCCTCCTGTGCAATGTGCAACCAGGCTGTGTTAATGTCCTGGGGAGGTTTCTTCCAGCCATTGGAAGGGAAGAGGACCTCCCTGTGTGCTGTGATACCCTCCATTATGGAGGGAGTCATGGGAGAGCCTGGGTGCAGCCATGCACTTGTGTGCAGTGCTTGTCAGTGTTTGCAGCACCTCAATGCTGTAGAACACTGACAGCTCAAATGTCAAAAGAAAGTTGGACATGGTCCCTTTAAGGAAACCGGCTGATGACGTGTCATCAAATGACATCACCAGACCCGCTTCCTCTAATTGTTTGAGCAAGTGTCTTGTAATTTTATTCCTTCGCAGCTTTCAAAAATCTCTGCCTGTAGTCGAGTAACAGCTCAATGATGTGAGTGCATTACGAGCACATGCTGAAAGGGGTGATTAGCTGACCCCTGTCAATTGTTGGGTTATCATGTCAGTACATCCTCTAGAGAGCCTAACTGTCCTTCATCAAGTTCAAATGTGTAGCATTCAATCATTATATATTCAATGAAACGGGCCTTATTGTCTGACATCCCCTATTTTATACCTGGCTATATTCCTTGGGCCATTTACTCTTCTTGATTAACTTAAAACATTTTTGAAGAAAAATGCCGATAGTGTTGGATGACGTAGCATGGGAGGAGGCTCGTGTGGCGCATAAACACCGGCACAGACCAGTTGGGCCGAATGGCCTGTTTCTGTGCTGTAAATTCTATGTACGGTCATTCTTATTACCGGAAATGTTTATAAAGATGACTTCTTGTGCACAGCCACATTAGTCTATTTGTAAAAGTCGGTAAGTGGATGAAAAGCAATGGGATGGATCCAGTGGAGATTTTCTAGGGTGTTACTGGGCCTGAGGTGGGGTGGGGGAGGGGTGGGGTTACATAAATTGGAGCTTCTTCCTGTAAGCTGAGAAGGGTAAAGGGTGACCCAATAGAGGTCTTCAAAATGATGAACAATTCAATAAGGTGATGGCTGGTCTCACTGGTTGGAGAGGCGGTATTAAGAGGGCACAAATTTAACAGAATGGCAAAAAAGGATTAAAGGGGAGGTTAGAAAAAAAAAGAAACTCTTCTTTGAGGGATGTTAGAATGTCGAATTCTCTGCCACAAACCATTGTTGAAGAAGAGCCCACTTGCAGTCCCGGTCAGAAACCTCAGCCGCTGCAAGTGCATATCGGAGAATCGGGTGCGTACTGCACACGTTTTTCTCTGATCATTCATTTAGATGGTTGAAAATCATGCACCATGTGTACTCGAGTATCCAGTAGGCACCTGGGGCGGGCGAGGGTCCCTGATTTGGAGGGGGGAGGGCGTGAAGTTGTAAGGTGACCCTTGTGAAGTAGGGTACAGGGAAGTGAGCAGGAGAGTCAGATTAGACGAGGCTGCCTGTATTATCTGGTTTGCACTTATTTTAGTGTCAGCATTAACCTGTTTATTAATGTAAATGGGGATTATCTCAGTGTCGAAATGGGGCCAAGCTGAAAATCCAGGTCCATCGCTCATGTGGAGAAAAACAGCAGAACAAACTCGATGGGCCAAATGGCCTGTTCGTGTGTCATAGAGTCATAGAGTCATAGAGTTTTACAGCACAGAAAGAGGCCCTTCGGCCCATCGTGCCTGCGCCGCCCATCCATCCCTGTCCAGTCTAATCCCATTTTCCAGCATTTGGTCCATAGCCTTGTATGCAATGGCATTTCAAGTGCTCATCCAAATGCTTCTTGAATGTTGTGAGGGTTCCTGCCTCTACCACCCTTTCAGGCATTGAGTTCCACATTCCAACCACCCTCTGGGTGAAAAAGTTCCTCCTCAAATCCCCTCTAAATCTCCTGCCCCTTACCCTGAATCTATGCCCCCTTGTTATTGACCCCCCCACTAAGGGGAAAAGTTCCTCTTTGTCTACCCTATCTATGCCCCTCATCATTTTGTACACCTCAATCAGGTCCCCCCTCAGCCTTCTTTGCTCCAAGGAAAACAACCCCAGCCTGTCCAGCCTCTCTTCATAGCGGAGGCGCTCCATCCCAGGTAACATCCTGGTGAATCTTCTTTGCACCCTCTCCAAAGCAATCACATCCTTCCTATAGTGAGGCGACCAGAACTGCACACAGTACTCCAGCTGTGGCCTCACCAGCGTTTTGTACAGTTCCATCATAACCTCCCTGCTCTTATATTCTATGCCTCGGCTAATGAAGGCAAGTATCCCATATGCCTTTTTAACCACCTTATCTACCTGTTCCGCTGCCTTCAGGGATTTATGTACATGTACACCAAGGTCCCTCTGACCCTCTGTACTTCCTAGGGTCCTACCACTCATTGTGTATTCCCTTGCCTTATTTGTCCGTCCAAAATGCATCACCTCGCACTTTTCAGGGTTAAATTCCATTTGCCACTTTTCCGCCCATCTGACCAACCCGTTTATATCGTCCTGTAGCCTGAGGCTTTCCTCCTCACAATTTACCACCCCACCAATTTTCGTGTCATCTGCGAACTTACTGATCATACCTTTTACATTCTCATCCAAATCATTTATGTAGATCACAAACAACAAGGGACCCAGCACCGATCCCTGAGGTACCCCACTGGACACAGGCTTCCAGTCACAAAAGCAACCTTCGACCATCACCCTCTGCCTCCTGCCACTCAGCCAGTTTAGGATCCAACGCGCCAAGGCACCCTGGATCCCATGGGCTCTTACCTTCTTGACCAGTCTCCTATGCGGGACTTTGTCAAAAGCTTTACTGAAGTCCATGTAAACCACATCCACAGCATTTCCCTCATCCACCCCCCTAGTCACCCCCTCGAAAAATTCAATCAGATTTGTCAGACATGATTTACCCTTGACAAAGCCATGCTGACTATCCCCGATTAATCCTTGCCTCTCCAAGTGGAGACTAATTTTGTCCCTCAGAATTTTTTCCAATAATTTCCCTACCACAGATGTTAGGCTCACTGGCCTGTAATTCCCTGGTTTATCCCTGCTACCCTTCTTGAATAATGGTACTACGTTAGCTGTTCTCCAGTCCTCTGGTACATCCCCTGTGGCCAGAGAGGTTCTGAAAATTTGTGTCAGAGCCCCTGCAATCTCCTCCTTTGCCTCCCACAGCAGCCTGGGATACATCTCGTCCGGGCCTGGGGATTTATCCACTTTTTGGCCTGCTAAAACCGCTAGCACCTCCTCCCTCTCGATGCTAATATGTTCAAGTATGTCACAGCCCCCTTGCCCGATTTCTATGTCTGCATCGTCTTTCTCCATAGTGAACACAGATGCAAAAAATTCATTTAAAACCCCGCCTACATCATCTGGCTCTACACACAGATTGCCACTTTGGTCCCTAATGGGCCCTACCCTTTCCCTGGTTATCCTCTTGCCCTTAATATACTTATAAAACATCTTAGGATTTTCCTTTATTTTGCTCGCCAGTGTTATTTCATGGCCCCTCCTCGCCCTCCTAATTTCTTTTTTAAGTATGCCCCTGCATTTTTTATACTCCTCTAGGGCTTCTTCCGTCTTTAGTCTTTTGTAACTGCCAAAAGCCCCCCTTTTATTTCTAATGCATTTTTGTATATCCCTTGTCATCCAAGGTTCCCTTTGCTTGTTGGTCCCACCCTTGACCTTTACAGGAACATGTTGGCGTTGTACTCTCTCTATTTCCCTTCTGAAAGTCTCCCACTGTTTTGATGCGGATTTTCCTATAAGTAGCTGCTCCCAGTCCAATTTGGCCAGATCCTGCCTTATCATATTAAAATCGGCCTTCCCCCAATTTAGAACCCTTATTTCCGGGCCGTCTTTGTCTTTTTCCATGACCACCTTAAATCTCACCGAATTGTGGTCACTGTCGCCAAAATGCTCTCCTACTGACACTTCCACCACTTGCCCGGCTACATTCCCCAGAATTAGGTCCAGTACCGCCCCCTCTCTTGTAGGACTTTCTACATGTTGGCTCAAAAAGCTCTCCTGGATGCACTTTAAGAATTCTGCACCCTCTAAGCCTTTCACACTCTGACTATCCCAATTTATATTGGGGAAGTTGAAATCCCCCACTATTATTACCCTATTATTTTCGCACTTTTCTGAGATTTGCCTACATATCTGTTCCTCTATCTCCCCCTGACTGTTTGGGGGCCTATAGTACACTCCCAGCAAAGTGCTTGCCCCCTTTTTGTTTTTAAGTTCTACCCATATGGCCTCATTAGAGGAACCCGCTAATATATCATCCCTCCTTACAGCAGTAATTGACTCCTTAATTAATATTGCAACACCCCCTCCCCTTTTACACCCCCCTCTGTCTCGCCTGAAGATTCTATACCCCGGAATATTGAGCTGCCAGTCCTGACCCTCCCTCAACCATGTCTCCGTGATAGCAACAATATCGTACTCCCATGTGTTCAACAACAACTTCAGTTCATCCACCTTATTTGCAAGACATTCTATCAATGTTTGTGTCCCAGTCCCCCCAAATGACGCAGTGACGTCAGAAAGAAAGAAAGACTTGCATTTATATAGCGCCTTTCACGACCACCGGACGTCCCAAGGTGCTTTACAGCCAATGAAATACTTTTTGAAGTGTAGTACTAGTAATGTAGGAAATGGCCACATATGAAGGCTCAGTGCTTTTGTCTGAAATTCCTCTCTCTGGTATTTTAATGGAGGCATTAGCCCATTTAGTTTAGATGTTTTAACACCTCTGTTAAAATGACAAAGGTGAGAATCTCACGAATGCTTGAAGTTTTTTTTAAAATTCCTGGTCTTCCTCTTGGTGATAGTGTATGTTATGCATCTTCTTGAATCTATTCCGGTATTCCTTTCGGCACCTCTCCAGTAGGAGGTGTAAGCGAGGTGTCTGGCTGCTGGATGTGAACGGGAGCTGTTGGGATGGAGGTGGCCCGTTAATTCATTGTACTTGGTTGTAAGCTGGGCCAGCAGCTGTTTGAACCATGGTAGATGCTGTCATGGCTGCCTGGGTTCTGCCTCCTTTCTGGCACATCCTGTGTCATTTGTGCAGGGGTTGGGGTGGGGGGCTGGTGATGGGCAGGTGGGGGCGGGTTGGATCGTGACAAATTCCCCTAGAGACAACTCCTTCATCTATGTCTACCTGATCCACATGCCTGCTGGTGAACTCTCTCTTGTCATGTCCACCCAGCTGGGTGGATGCAGACATGAGGGCAGCAGTGAGGGTTGTGGAGCCTTGACTGAAGGCTCGCTCCATCCGATTCTCCCAGCATGTTGAAGCCAGCCAAAAGAGTCCGTCGTATATTGGAGCCCTAGACATCTGTAGCTATAATCTGAGCATTCGAAGGATACTCCAACTGGGTTTCGGACCTCTGTCACTCAAGCTTCACAACAGATGGCCCTGGAATTGCAACACACACCATGATGGACTCTAGTCTGTTAAGTCGACATGCATGACTGTACACATTCGGGTAGTAGGCCCCTCCACAGTCACCGTCGGACCTTACATGGGACCTTGTGTACACTCAAATGACTACAGAAGCATTTTGTGCTCAAATAGCAGCAATCTTTTATGTGTAGGCCAAATGGGGATTTAAATCTTTGGCTCCAGCAGGTAAGGAAGAGCGGAAGTTGGTCAACAGGTTCCTGCTTCTCCACGGTCACCTTGATTGATGCTTCCCATCCATGCTCAATCTTTCATCCGTGCTCCCTCTTGGGGTGCATGGGCCTGTCCTGAGGCTTGCGACTGGTGGCGTGAATGACTCGGAGTGCTGGAGGCTGTAGCTAGTTCTTTTGGATGAGACGTTAAACTGAGGGCCCGTCTGCCCTCTCAGGTGGGTGGAAAAGATCCCGCGACATTATTTCGAAGAAGAGCAGCTGAGTTCTTCCTGGAGCCCTGCCCAATATTTATCCCACAAACAACATCACTAAAAAAATAGATTATCTGCTCATTGCTTCATTGCTGTTTGTGAGATCTTGCTGTGCACAAATTAGCTGCCACGTTTCCCTACATTACAGCAGTGGCTACACTTCAAAAAGTACTTCATTTGCTGAAAAGCACTTTGGGATGTCCTGAGATCGTGACAGGTGCTATATAAATGCAAGTCTTTCTTAATTCTTGGGGGATAACAGAAGAGGAACACTAGAGTGCTGCCTCAAGACACTGCCTCAAATGGAGCTTGTATGGCATTATGTTCCATGTTGTGGTATTCTGTTGCAGCCCCCATGGCTGGCAGAGACCAGATTTTTTTACCTGCATAAGGCAATTGCCCACAGTGACATTAGATGTCAGTGCCCCTTGCAAATTAGGCGCTCTCTCATTGATCCTGCAATCTCTGGTGGGCCAGTGCTAAGGGCATCAGCAGGCGTGATCCTGGCATAACTTCCAAGAGAATGACGCATGGATGTTTGGAGCCAGTGTCTATAATAAAAGGCCTTTCAGTTTTCACCCACAATTCTTATGGGTCTACATTAAATAGTAACTGATGCTATAATGTATTTTTCTCAAATTGAAGTTTCTTTCCTTTGCTGGCTGTAAGGATCCTGTGTGAACTACATTTGGCCAGCCTCCATTCAGTTCCTAGTAGGCACAGATCGATAATGTAAATCTGCCCCTGGTTTGACACTAAATTGGCAATCTCACTTAAAGTGATCACTGGATGGCTGATGTGAGAAATAGAATTGCCACGTTGATGCAGTAGGGGAGGTTGGGGCTGAAGCAGGTGGTTGGGGGAAATTAGAATGAGCTTTACCTATGCGGAACCACACTATACCTGACCCAGGGGTGCTTAATAGTGCCACTGGGAAGGGTTCATTTTCAACATCACTGCCTGGGCAATAATGTGGCGGAGTGGATTGCTATAGTTCTAGAACAGGTGGCTGATCCGCTCCGCCATATTACTGCTCAAGCATTAAAGCTGAAAAGGACCTCTTGGGTGTCTAAAATGGAATGCCGTCTATTCTTAAGCACTAATATTGCTTAGAAAGAGTGAAAGAAAAACTAGCATTTCTACAGCACCTTTCACGACCTCAGGATGTCCCAAAGCGCTTTACCGCCAATTAACGACTTTTGAAGTGTAGTCACTGTTGTAATGTAGGAAACGCAGCAGCCAATCTGTGCACAGCAAGCTCCCACAAACAGCAATGTGATAATGACCAGATAATCCGTTTTTTTCGTGATGTTGATTGACCAGGACACCGGGGATATCTCCCCTGCTCTTCTTCTTAATAGTGTCATGGGATCTTTTACGTCCACCTGAGAGAGCAGACAGGGAAACATCTCATCTGAAAGACCGCACCCTGGTTCAACATCTCATCTGAAAGACGGAACCTCCAACAGTGCAGCACTCCATCACTGGAGTGCCAGCCGAGATTTATGTGCTCAAGTCTCTGGAGCGGAACTTGAACCCATAACTCTCTGTCTCAGAGGTGAGAGTGCTATCCACTGAGCCACAGCTGACATGGCTTACCGTAAAAAGTGCAAAATTCACAGTTCAAGAATGAAAAGATACACTCTATTTCTTGCTTGCCTCTATCTTTTCTCAGATTGATGCCCTTGCTGAGATCACTGAAGCTGTAGAAGGGAAGGTTGAAGTCTTCTTGGACGGTGGAGTGCGGAAGGGTACCGATGTGCTGAAAGCACTCGCTCTGGGCGCCAAGGCTGTGTTTTTGGGAAGACCAGTTCTCTGGGGCTTGGCATACCAGGTAAAGAGGAAATGGTTAAAACCTAGGACATCCCTGGCAGGGCTGCTGTGTTGCTGGAGGGCTTCCACCCCGCCACTCTACCCTGTCACTGATCCCGGTCCTAAATCCCGGGGGATAGGGCCGTTCGCTTAACATGGGTAGGGGCCTGTGCCATCTTCAGTGCTCCCTGGGCATCTTGCCCTGTGGTGAATCTGGAAATTTGGAGGGCACTTAGCCACTCCAGCAGGTGAAAGAGGGTGGGTTATTCTGCTCAAACTGATTGAAGAACAAAGTTTGGAGTAGACACGATCCATCCTTTAGTTGCTGATTTACTCATGGAAATCGATTTGTCTGCCTCCAGGTCAAAGGTGCCATCTCCTCTGGTTGGAATTTTAAATTGGGGCCAGAAAGGAGTGGATTCTCGATGGAACCGGATTTCACTCCAAGTTCTTTCCCATTCCTAGATTTCTGACTAGTAGAATTCCTCCAGAGAAGCGGAGACATTTTGGGGCCTACCTGTCTTACCATAAATGATGTCAAAGTTCAGTTTTTAAATCATGCTTTTTCTTGAAACAATAGGGGGAACAAGGAGTTCATGATGTCCTACAGATGCTAAAGGAAGAATTCAAGTTAGCATTGGCTCTTGTGGGTTAGTAGCATATGAATAATTATCTTGGCATTAAGAATATTTACATAACACAGTGAATCATATCCTGCTGGAAGGTGAAAATGTCTACAATATTAATAGTCCAACTATCCTGTCAATCTGTTCCTTGTCTGTGCTTCAATTTCCTCCTTCTCATTCTTTCTCTGTTTTAGTTTGATTTCTCCCTGTTTCAGTTATCTCTCTCTCTTTTTTTCCCTGTCAATCAATTCCCCCTTTCTTGTGTTATCGATTTCAGTGTGCTATCTGTGTTCCAGTTTCGATGTGACTGTTGCAGTATAATCTCACTCTGTCTGTTTGGCTGGCTGGTTGACTCTACTGCACTCCATTTTACAGTTTGGTCTGCGAGGGGACAAGTGACCGTTGCGCCCATTCGAGCTCGTGTAGTAACCTCCATTTCACAGCTGGCACAGTGAGGTTAGAATCACAAAGTAGCTTATCAGGGACCGAATCTATTCAGCGGCTGTCGCCCATTTTCAACGAACAATTCGGCTCCGTCCAGATCCTGTCAGAAATGACTCACCCTGTCTTTTCTTTTTTGAAATCATGAAAATCCCCCAGTGTGGAGGTAAGCGGGCTGGGCCTGCTTTAAGTCGTCATGGTGATGCAGAGTGCTGTGTTTGTTGGCAAGAGGCACGGTCTTGCTGTCCCTGGATTTCTGTAACAAGCTATGGGCTCACGATGAGTAAGCGCTCTTAATTAGTAGAGACACTTCTGCTATTCTAGCAATACATGGCATATTTCACGGTGGCCACACCTGCTAAGAGAAATGTTCATAGTTATGTTGTGTGGTTACTATTGTACGAACCGGAAGCATAGTCATCTCTTTCAACTTGCACATCACCTACACTATGTATGACCTAGGAACCTTGAGACCATGTATGACCTAGGACTATGTATGACCTAGGAACCTTGGAACCGTGTATGACCTAGGACTATGTATGACCTAGGAACCTTGGGACCTTTGTAGAACACCTCCGTTCAGTCCGTAAGGGTGACCCCGAGCTTCCGGTCGCCTGTCATTTCAATTCACCGCTCCATTCCCACTCAGACCTCACCGTCCTCGGCCTCTTGCATCGTTCCATGGAAGCTCAGCGTAAGCTCGAGGAACAGCACCTCATCTTCCGATTAGGCACTTTACAGCCTTCTGGACTCAATATCGAGTTCAACAATTTCAGATCATAACCTCGGCCCCAATCATATTTTTATATATTTTTTATCCACACTTTTAGTTTGTGCCTTTGCCTTTTTTTTTCTCTCCCACATGGCAGCTGTCTTTCATTCTGCCAGCGTATTTCACACTTCATCTAGAACCATCCTTTGTTTCTTTACCTGTCCTATTACCATCTCGTCTCGCCTTAAATATCTCTTAATGTCTCTTCACCCCCCACAGAGCTTCCCTTTTGTTCTTTCATCCCCTCCCCCATTTCCCAGCCCCCAAACTTGCTTTTTAATCTGTTTAATTTCCTGCTTTTTTCTCAGTTCTGACGAAGGGTCTTCGACCTGAAACGTTAACTGTTTCTCTCTCCATGGATGTTGCCTGGCCTGCTGAGTTTTTCCAGCGTTTTCTGTTGTTATTTTGGATTTCCAGCATCTGCAACATTTTGCTATCATAGCTGGGACCCATGCTGGTTCCCATAGCGACACCTTTAATTTGGAGGAAGTGGGTGGAGTCAAAGGAGAACTTGTTCAATGTGAAAACAAGTTCAGTCAGGAAATAGTTTCTCTCTTTCTATCCTTTCAAATCCTTTAGTGATCTTAAACACCTGAATTAAATCACCTGTTAATCTTCTATATTTGAAGCAATACAAGCCTAGTCTACGCAAACTGTCCTCATAAATTAACCCTTCTAACCTCGGTATTATTCTGCCAACCTAAGATCGTCAGGATTGCTTCTTTGAAGCTGGTAAGGGAATGATGTGCTACATCCTGCCACTACTTTAGTCTCAGTAATCCTTGTTGATCTATGTAGTAACAGACTTGAGGGCAGCAATTAGATTTGTGAAGCGCTGCCTCAAACTCCTTTCAGTCCAAGCCTTAGTTTCTCCGCTGCTACCACCACTTGCTGGAGATCACAATCTAAACCCTCCAGGATGTGCTGCTTGTTGTGCATGTACCTTTAAGAGAGAACTGTTTTACAGCTCCTGTATACTGTAGTACCGGCAGTGACCACACCTGTATACAAAGCCGGAGCAGGCTTTTGTACTTCAGTCGTGAGACTACTCTACTCTAGTAAACACCTGTTGATTGTTAAGTTACAGCCTCCGTGTAGTTCTTGGGGAAACATCCTATTTAAAGAATCATGGATCTAACAGTGGCGACGAGGTCGATTCGAATCTGCCTGCAACTCTGCATTTCCCGTCAAGGAGTCGCTCCGGGAGGACGGTGGAAGAAAGTTGAGGCCAGAAGCACGGGTGTCGACCACGAGCAACCACCCAGTCATCCGGCAGCAAGTGAACCTCGCAGGAGTGGCTGTTGAGAGCCACGATGATCCAGCAACAGACTGGCAACAGGTGCAGCGTACACCCTTCCTGGACAGCGGCGGCGGGAGCCGACCGACGGCGTAGAAAAGCCGAGCAGCGTCGACAGGGTAAGAGAGAGGGTGAAGCGCACAGGGCGTGGCCGGGGGTTAAAGAACCGAGCGGCGTCGAGGAAAAACAAGCAGAGAGAGAGAGAGAGGTTAAAGCAGCAGCCGGGTTCAGGACCGAGCGACGGCAACGGGAAAGGCGCAGAGGAGAACGCGCAGAGCACAGCCAGGGCTCAAGGGCTGAACCGTGTCCGCGGGGAGAAGAAGGGAGAGCGCGGGAGACGCCATTAAGCTGCGGAGAAGAAGGGAGAGCACGGGAGATGCCATTTTTTTTAAGCCGCAGTGGAGAAGAAGGGCGAGCGCGGGAAGGAAGGAAAGCGCAGGAGACGCCATTTTGTTCCAGCGGAGAAGAAGGGAGAGCGCGGGAGATGCCATTTAGACAGTTAAATTACACCCAGGGATGGCGAAGAATGGCAGTATCACGGCGTTCGACAGTGAAGTCGAAGATTGGGCGACATATGTGGAACGCATTGAGGTGTACTGCAGGGCGAATTAAGTGCCAGATGCTAGGAAAGCACTGGTTTTGTTAAATCCCATGCGTGCAAAAACTTATGGCTTACTGCGAAACCTGATAACCCCAGAGAAGCCCGTGGAGAAGAATTTCGAAAGTATAGTAGAAATCCTACAGGACCACTTAAGCCCCACACCGCTGCTGATAGCAGAAAGATTTAAGTTCCACAAAAGGAACCAGCATAAAGATGAAAGTAATGCTGAGTACTTAACGGAACTGCGCAAGTTATTGAAACACTGCCAGTTTGGAGCGGGACTATCAGATACGTTAAGGGACAAGTTTGTGTGTGGGCTTCAAAGTGAAGGAACCCAGAAACGGCTTTTATCAGAAAAGGATCTTACGCTGGACAAGGCTTTCAGCATGGCAGTATCACACGAAGCAGCCGCACGGGGCGCTGCAGAGATACAACGGAGACCGCAAGAATACGGCACCAATGAAATGTCATATGGAGCAGGGAAGTGTTATCGCTGCAGCAGAACAACACACGATCAGAAGGATTGTTGGTTCAAGGACCAAGTGTGCAGACAGTGTGGAAAAACAGAACACATAGCAAGAGTCTGCAGGTCAGGGAAGAAAACCAACAGCAAGAAATCTCCACAGGAGAAGTACAAAAAAGTACATAAGGTGATGGACAGTAGTTCAGATGAACAGGGAAATGATACAGACTCCGGAAGCAAGGAGCTGGGTTGTCTGAAACTACATAAGGTAACCAAAATGGAGGATCACCAGACTATCTGGGTCACACTCAAGATAGACGGAGTCCAAGTGAAAATGGAATTGGACACTGGATCAGCCCTAACAGTCATAAACCAAAGGGACTACAAGCGGCTATTTCCACATATACCCTTGAAAGCTACAGAGATTGTCTTGAAGACGTACACAGGGCAAAAAGTCTACCCCAAAGGAAAAATAAGGGTGAAAGTGATATACAAAGGCCAGGAAATATCTAAAATGGACCTATATGTATTGCCAGATGGAGGACCACCACTACTAGGACATGAATGGATCCGGAAGATACTATTAGATTGGCATTCCATACAGGCACTGAAGGTTGAGGCAAAAAAGGATGACGACACCACACCTGGACGACTGTCAAAAATGCTAACTGACGCACAAGAAGTGTTCCAGGAGGGACTCGGAACACTAAAAGGCATAACAGCAATGATTAAAATAGAGGAAAATGCAAGTCCAAAGTTTTTTAAGGCCAGACTGGTGCCTTATGCGATCCGACCAGCCGTTGAAGCAGAGCTGGAAGGGTTGGAACGTTCAGGAGTACTGTCCAAAGTAGACTGGAGTGAGTGGGCTACACCCATCGTCCCTGTAATGAAGAGGTCGTTGAGTAATACGCCTGGGGAACCAAAGAAGGTCCGCATCTGTGGGGATTTTAAGGTGACAGTGAACCCAGTCCTTCACACGGTACAATATCCGATTCCACGGATTGAGGATATTTTCGCCTCGCTATCTGGAGGTAAACGCTTCACCAAAATTGATCTGGCCCAGGCGTACTTGCAAATGGAGGCAGAAGAAGCCTCGAAACAATATCTCACAATCAGCACTCATAAAGGTCTCTATCAATACAACCGACTGGAGTTCGGGGTAGCATCAGCTCCGGCTATTTGGCAAAGGGCGATGGCTCAAGTCCTGCAAGGGATTCCAGGGACCCAGTGTTATTTGGACGACATCCTGGTCACGGGCGAAAATGACAGTGATCACCTCGGCAACCTGGAGAACGTGCTCACTAGATTAAAGGAATATGGGCTACGAGCTAATCGCCACAAGTGCGAGTTTTTCCAGAAGCAGATCTCGTATTGTGGCCACATTATTGATGAAGAAGGGTTACATAAGTCTCCTGAAACGATTGAGGCAGTAGTCAAGGCTCCAGCACCGGAAAATGTATCACAACTGAGGTCGTTCCTCGGGCTGGTAAACGACTATCATAAGTTCTTACCAAATTTGTCTACAGTAGTACACCCATTGAATACCCTACTGCAAACGGGGGTACCATGGAAGTGGAATGACGAATGTAAACGAGCTTTCCAGAAGTGCAAAGAATTGATCGCATCAAAAAAGGTGTTGGCCCATTTCAACCCAGCACTACCAATTCAGTTGGCAATGATGCATCACCCTATGGTATTGGAGCGGTGCTGTCGCACAGATTTCCAGACGGGTTGGAGAGGCCAGTAGCCTTTGCGTCTCGGTCACTAACCTCAGCCGAGCGCAACTACACCCAGATCGACAGGGAGGCCCTCAGCCTAGTATGGGGAGTAAAAAAATTCAACCACTATCTGCATGGGCAGAAGTTCACCTTGCTGCCTGACCACCAACCACTTGTCTCCATCT
Organism: Somniosus microcephalus; assembly: GCF_052327205.1. Lineage (NCBI taxonomy): Eukaryota > Metazoa > Chordata > Chondrichthyes > Squaliformes > Somniosidae > Somniosus > Somniosus microcephalus. Next base: position 144,485,124 of record NC_140989.1, read on the forward strand.
TTAATCCTAAGAAGGGCGTTCCGGGGATGACTGCACAACGGTTACAAAGATGGTCCCTTTTCTAGGGGCGAACCAATATGAAATAGAATATAAAGGCACGAAACAGCATGGAAACGCTGATGGGCTATCACGCTTGCCACTGCCTACTGTGGAGGAAGCACCAGCAGTGGACCCTATCGAGATATTTTATTCGTCAATAATTGAACGATTGCCAGTAACTAACGCGGATATAGAGAAGGAGACCCGCAATGATCCGACACTGTCTCGGGTATATGATTTGACGGTGAGGGGATGGCCAACACATGGCGACTCACTGTTGCCAGCATTCTCATCCAGAAGAGAACAGCTGTCAGTATGCCAGGGGACAGTGATGTGTGGATCCCGAGTGGTAATTCCACCCAAGTTAAGGGAGAGAGTGCTCAATGAGCTTCACAAAGGTCATCTGGGAGGGGTAAAAATGAAAAGCCTTGCTAGGGCTTATGTGTGGTGGCCGGGGATTGATCAACAAATCGAGGACCTAACCAAGAGCTGCTCAGTATGCCAGAAGGTCCAAAATGCACCACCACATGCCCCTCTACACCCATGGGAGTGGCCCTCCTCTCCATGGCAACGGGTGCATATTGATTTTGCTGGTCCATTCATGGACTCAATGTTCTTAATAGCAGTGGATGCGCACTCGAAATGGCCTGGGGTGATAAAACTGTCCTCAACCACTACAGAGAAAACGATTGAAGTCCTACGGACCATATTTGCCAGGAACGGCTTGCCAGAGCAGATTTGCTCTGATAATGGACCACAGTTTGTGTCCGAAGAGTTTCGGAAATTTATGAGAAGGAATGGGGTAAGGCATTACACATCCGCCCCGTATCATCCAGCCACAAATGGATTGGCTGAGAGGTTCGTACAAACCTTTAAAAAGGCGATAAAGGCCATGTGCGATGATGAAATTCCACTACAGCATAAGGTGGACAATTTCCTGTTAGCCTACAGAAATGCAACACAGGCAGTTACCAACCAGACCCCGGCCATGATGTTCTTTAACCGAAGGTTGAGATCTCGTCTGGATTTGCTCAGACCAAATGTGCGAAGAAATGTTGAGGATAAACAATTCCAGCACATCAATGAGAAGCCGACAAGGAGCTTCAATGTAGGACAACCAGTCTTGGCCCGTGACTACCGAACAGAGAAATGGCAACCCGGAACGATATGCACACGGCAGGGGCCATTAATGTACACAGTGGATGTCGGAGAGAACATTGTGAGACGCCACGTCGACCAGATCTTAGCGTCACAGGAACGAGTCAACCCCATGTCTCGCGTACTTGGGGATGAACCCGACATACCGGTAGCATCTACCTCAGAAACAGTAGCAGTGGAAACTGATGAACTAACCGACGAAAGGGGGCCAGAATCGCCTCCACACCAAGAACAAGAACCTCAGGGAAGGCGCTATCCCGAAAGGATCAGGAAGCCGCCCCAAGACTGAATTTATAAATGGACTATTTTCAGTTAATGTTGCATGTTAAAAATGTTAATTGTTAAATGAATGTTATGGTACTGTTAATCTAAAAGGGGAGAAATTGTTGTGTATGTACCTTTAAGAGAGAACTGTTTTACTGGTCCGGTATACTGTAGTACCGGCAGTGACCACACCTGTATATAAAGCCGGAGCAGGCTTCTGTACTTCAGTCATGAGACTACTCTACTCTAGTAAACACCTGTTGATTGTTAAGTTACAGCCTCCGTGTAGTTCTTGGGGAAACATCCTATTTAAAGAATCACGGATCTAACACTGCTGCTCATGAATAGCGATCGGCACTGTGAGGTGCTGGCGCTCTCGGACCACTGCCAGTGTTGGCAGGCTGTTCTATCCAGTCTCGTAAAAAAACCAGGAGAGGAACATGTAATGCTGGCTGTAAAAGACACCTTCAAACTGTGCTTGCGTTGCAGTACACTGTGTGTTATGGTTCTATGGTTGAGTTTTGCTGATGTATGAGGGAATAGGTAGACATGATAAGAACAGAATGGTATTAGCCCTAATCTTGGGGGGGCCCCATAGTTTCAGTATTCCCCACTCCCTCTAAGCTGTTCATAGCCACTCGTTCCAGAATGACCTTTCCAAAGGCAGTCATAGAATCATAGAATGATACAGCACAGAAGGAGGCCATTCGGCCCTTCATGCCTGTGCCGGCTCTTTGAAAGAGCTATCTAATTAGTCCCATTCCCCTGCCCTTTCACATGGGCTAAAAATTTCTGGACCCTCCTCCAGCTTGGGTCTGCACCCTTCTGTTATGAGCTAAATTGACCTGCAAGCAGGGAAGTAGCTTTGAGATGTCCAGTTTAAATAGCACATACAGTGGCAGACAAGTGGCCATCCTAAAGCCCACCCTTTGTGGCAGTAACTGAACAGATATCATGCAGCTTGGTTGTGTTTGAAGGATTCGCTGTGTGAAGCCTCTTTAAGATTTCAGCGTGATGACAGTTTCAGTTGTAATTTGCAGCTTGTATTTGTGCCATTCTGCAATAAGAACATAAGAACATAAGAAATAGGAGCAGGAGTAGGCCATTTGGCCCTTCGAGCCTGCTCCACCATTCAATGAGATCATGGCTGATCTTCTACCTGAACTCCACCTTCCCACACTATCCCCATATCTCTTGATTCCCTTAATATTGAAAAATCTATCGATCTCTGTCTTGAATATACACAACGACTGAGCCGCCACAGCCCTCTGGGGTAGAGAATTCCAATATTGCCAAGCATAGTAAAGTAAGCATTTCGAGGGTTGTACGGGTGTGTGAATGCTTTGGTTGATGCAACAGTAAAGAGTAACAGGTTATGAGGAAACACTTCGTGCCATGTATACTTAGGGCCTTACTTGGTACAGGATGCTATTTATAAATCCTTACCGTGGTAGCCTTCTTCAGATTTGTCCTCTTATGCATTTCTATCCAGGTTGTCTGGGTATTGGTGGCAGCATTCACCCCTGTAACCTATCTGCTGCCAGCTTTGTCACATCAGACATTTTGGGCTCGATTTTGCCATTGGGGTGGGCTGGGGGCGTGTCAGCCGCTTTTCGTGTTAGCCACCCGACTCCAATTTGATGTGGGAAAAATATGCGATTTTCCCCTAATTGGGCAATTGATTTCCAGCGTGTGGGAACCCCTGGCCCACTTAGTCTTTCCATCCTGAAAGTCGCCTCCGATGACGTCATCAATGCTGCTGGATTTAAGGCCTGCAAGCAGCCTTGCTTCTTTTGCAGACTGCAAACCTTATGCCCTTTGCTGTGATAGATTCCTCCAGCCAATATGTCCAGCAGTAGGACAAAGTCTGCACCAAGGTTCGATAACGCCGCCCTGCAAGCTCTGGTGGAGAGAGCAAAAGGAAATAAGGAGGTGCTCTTTCCTTCCTCAGGGAGGAAGAAGCCTCCGCAGCAGACGAAAGCTGTGTGGATGTGAAATAAAGAATAGATTTGCCTTTCTAATCTAGGCTTTATTAACTTTAAAATCCTGTAGCACATCTTTCTACACCCAGTCCCAACCAAAGCTGGAAAGAACTGAATTTAAGATGGCCACCACAAATCACATGACATCAACTACCAATGAGATTACAGCATATATCCCAAGGCAGGAAACAAACAACCAATCACAATACTTCTTACTAAACATAAAGAATAATCACCACATTCACCCCTCCTTTTAAAATATACTCCAACCTAAATAACCTTTACAATTTATAATTAATTATTTACAACTAAAACTGTGCACAGACAAGAATAAAACTATTCAATATGACACAATACTAAGTGAACAACAACAGATAGTAACATTGCACATAAGTATTAAGTATCTCTCAACTAAAACAATATAATATATTTCAACAATTTTAAAACATTACTATCAATTTAAAAGTCCATTTTCAATCGGTCGACCGGATATCTTGTTCGTGTCGACCTTCTTAACCTTGGTGAAATTCCTTGCCCTCCCACACCAGAAGACACAGAAGTATCTTCTGCAGGAAGGCTATCCATATCCCAATTTTCAACGGTTTCCGGATTAGAAATCCCATCAGAAGGTAAACTGGGACGGTCATAAACATCCATCGAGGGCTGACTAATAGAAGTATAATTATCTGCAATCGGATTGGAAATATTCGTAGTATCTGTAACAGCATCCACATTATCTGAATCATGACTATTGTTAATATCCTCAGAAGAGGGCTGGCCACCACAAGGAGCCAAGTCTTTAATTGAAACGGTACTTTCTTTCCCATCTTGGAATCGAATATGAGCATATTGGGAATTTGCCTCCAACAGCTCCACCTCCTCCACTAAAGGATCATATTTTGACAATCTAACATGGCATCAAAGCAGCACAGGTCCCTGCATAGTAAGCCATGAAGGTACCGAATATCCCATAGTAGATCTCCGCGGATAGTTAAAGAGCCTTTCATGGGGGGTCACATTAGTAGCCGTTGAAAGCAATGATCTAATGGAATGCAGGGCATCAGGCAGTACCATTTCCCACTGTGTATTCTTAAGGTTCCGGGATGTCAAAGCCAACATAACTGCCTTCCAGATCACCCCATTGTATCGTTCGCACTGTCTATTACCCTGGGGATTATACTGGGTAGTTCTACAAGTAGAAATTCCCCGACTCTGAAGGTATTCCTTCAACTGGGAAGACATAAAAGAACTTCCCTGATCCGAATGGATATACGCAGGCATCCCAAAGATGACAAAAAGTTGAGTCAGACATTTGATAACTGTAGCAGCTGATACATCTGCGCAAGGAAAAGCAAAAGGGAACCTTGAAAACTCATCCACAACAGTAAATATATATCGGTTTTGAGTAGTTGAAGGAAGAGGCCCCTTAAAATCGACGCTCAAACATTCAAAAGGAGAAGTAGCCTTTATAAGATGAGCTCGTTGAGGCTTAAAGAAATTCAGTTTACACCGAGCACAGATAGAACATGATGAAGTCATCCGCTTGACGTCTTCAACTGAAAAGGGCAAATTCTTACTGCGTACGAAGTGTATCATCCTCGTAACCCCAGGATGGCATAAGGCATTGTGAAGATTAATAAGCGTATCTCCGTGAATCACAGAACAATAAGCCCTCGACAGCGCATCAGCAGCAACATTATCCTTCCCCGGACGATAAACTATATCAAAATGGTAACATGCCAACTCAATCCTCCACCTCATTATTTTATCATTCTTAATCTTTCCAAAATGTTTGACATCAAACATAAAGGACACAGACTTTTGATCAGTTACCAACGTAAAATGTCGCCCCGATAAATAATGTCTCCATTTACGCAGTGCTTCTACTATTGCATACGCCTCTTTCTCTATTGAAGAATGCCTTTTTTCACTATTGTTCAAGGTACGTGAGAAAAAGGCCACAGGTCTTCCATTTTGGTTCAGAGTAGCCCCAATAGCAAAATCAGAAGCGTCCGTCTCAATCACAAAAGGAACCTGCTCATCAATAGAATGCACAACTGCTCCAAGGATATCCTTTTTAAAATTATCAAAACACGTCCTGGCCTCCCATGATAGAGGATATGTCGTAACCCGAATAAGAGGCCAGATCTTCTGTGAAAAATTTGCAATCCAATTAGAATAATAAGAAAACAGTCCAACAACTCGTTGCAAAGCCTTAGAATTAGTAGGACAAGGTAAATCAATCAATGGTCGCAGATGTTCTGGATCTGGTTTAATCTTGTTTCCCGAAATAATATACCCCAATAGATTTACCTCAGTGGTCGAAAAGATACACTTCTCTTTATTAAAAGTTAAACCAACTTTTTCCGCAGCTTGAAGGAATCTTTTTAAATTAGAATCATGCTCCACCCTTGATTTGCCACACACTGTGATGTCATCTAAGTATGAAAAGGTGTCAGAGAGAGAGTTATCACTTATAAAAGCATCCATTGCCCGTTGAAAACAAGCAACACCATTAGTAACACCAAATGGTATTCGGCAAAACTGATACAGCTTTCCGCCAGCCTCAAAGGCCGTATATGGTTGATCCTTCTTAACAATAGGAATCTGATGATAAGCACTCTTTAAGTCAATAGTGCTAAAAACCTTATACTGAGATACTTTGTTGATAAGCTCATCAATCTTAGGCAAGGGGTACGCATCTAATTGAGTATACCTATTAATAGTTTGGGAATAGTCTATCACCATTCGTTTCTTATGTCTCTCATTAGTCGTGACAACTGCCTGTGCTCGCCAAGGTGAACAACTAGGTTCAATGATTCCTTCCAATAAGAGACGTTGAACTTCAGAATTAATAAATTCTCTATCCTGACTGCTATACCTTCTTGACTTGGTAACAATTGGCTTACAATCCGGCATCAAATTGGAAAAAAGTGATAATGGAGAAATGGATAAAGAGGTTAATCCACAAATAGATAAAGGTGGCTTAGTCCCTCCAAATGAAAAACTGAGAGACTCGTGTAACTGAAGCACATCATGACCAATCAAAATATCCGCACAGAGATTAGGCAAAACAGATAGGCGTATATCAGTATACGTATTACCTAGAAGAATCAATTTCACAAGGCAACAACCAGCTACTTGTGAAGTGAGAGTCGTCTGAGCCATACACACCTGATACGTAACAGGCGAAATTTTCAAATGCTTCTCCTTCGCAAACTGAAGACTTATAAAACTCTCGGTACTGCCCGCATCTATAAGGGCCTTCACTTCCAACCCATTAACTTGGGCCGTAACTATAGCTTTGTTTAGGCCATGAGCAAATGCAGCAGAAATTGATGCAATAAACGCCCTATCTAAAGGCTGAATAGTCACAGAGGAGGTAATTGAACCTGATGATTTACACACACATGCGTAATGACCTTTCTTGCCGCATTTACTACACACAGCCTCCCAAGCAGGACACTTCAGACGAGGGTGCCGGACGTTCCCACAAAAATAACACTTCTGAATCCTAGAGGCAACAGCCGCCGAAGTAGAAACTGTTTCAGAATCTAGTAAACCACTCCTATTAAGTCCACATAATTCCTTTTCTTCCGGAACTGCCGAAACCACAGTCGCAGGCCGATTAAAAAGAGCATAAGAATCCAAACTTCTCTGAGCCACATCCAATGTAGAAGCTTGCTCAAAAGCACTCTTAAGATCCAAAGTCTTATTTTCTAACAACCGCTGACGAATTGATCTAGACAGTAATCCATTAATAAAAGCATCCTGTACCGATACTTCCTTATATTCTTCAGCCGTCACGGCCTTATAATTACAGTTAACACTAAGGCACCGAAGTGCTTGTAAATAAGTATCCAAAGATTCTCCCACCTGCTGCCTACGGGCAGATAGAAGGTGACGTGCAAATACCTCATTCTTTGGTTTAACAAAAACCTTTTCCAATGTAGAAATAGCCACTTTGTAAGTTTTACAGTCCAAAATATACTTATACACATCCGGAGCAATGTAGTTGATCAGCATATTCAGCTTATTTAGAGACTCTTGATCCAACACGCCCAAAAAGTTTTTAAATGTACAATACCAGTGTTTCCATTTATCATCCACTCCAGCAGAATTAGGGTCAGCATTGAATTGTTCTGGTTGAAGATATCGCTCCATTCTGACATAAAGTTAATAAATTGAAATAAAGAATAGATTTGCCTTTCTAATCTAGGCTTTATTAACTTTAAAATCCTGTAGCACATCTTTCCACACCCAGTCCCAACCAAAGCTGGAAAGAACTGAATTTAAGATGGCCACCACAAATCACATGACATCAACTACCAATGAGATTACAGCATATATCCCAAGGCAGGAAACAAACAACCAATCGCAATACTTCTTACTAAACATAAAGAATAATCACCACAGGATGCAAGTGGCCCAGGAGGTCAACTCTTTGTCTATGTGCCGCAGAACCTGGCTGCAGTGCAGGAAGAGGTTTCATGACCTTCTGCACACTGGAAAAGTGAGTATGACTTTCCCATCACCCTCAATCTGATCCCCATTGCCTCTCCTCACCAGCACTCAGCTTTGACAACCTCTTCCTCCACATCCCACTTGACACTTACATCCCTGCACCCATTCCCTCTCTCTCTATGGTCACATTCACCTAACTATTCGACTATGCAGCCCTCACACTCCCTATCGCTGTCATGCTATGAAAACAAATTACAACACACAGGGAGGGCCCTTGGTCTTGCCACCTCACTCCATCTTTGTCTCCTTCTAACCATCAATGATATGGATTCTCTACACTCACTCCTTCATTCTCACTCAAACTCCACTTGTCTCCCTCATTGCAGGAAAAGAGAGTTCACAATAAGAGGGAAAGAGCGAGGACAGGAGGAGGGCTACCCTCAGTAGCCCAGCTCACCCCCTGGGAGGAGGTGGCCCTGGAGATCGTGGGAGTGGAGGAGGATGCGCAAGTGGGGGACAGACAGACAGGTGCATCAGAGCAAGCTGGTGACAGAATAGTTTATCATCTCTCTCACTGACATTGCATGAGTCACTGATAATGATTCTGATGCTCTAACAGATTGACTTTTGATCATCTGCAATATTCAATGTGCATGTAACCTTGGCCTCACATCTCTGACTCTTTCCTTTACTCCCCCACAGGTCCATCGGAAGCCCCCGTCCCCACTATCCAGGAGGAACAGCTTGAGCCTCCAGACTCCTTAGAGGAAGCTGCAACCTCTGAGGGCGCAGCGTCAGCAGAATTCAGCGTACCCAGCACCAGCACAGACACTCACACCTTGGTGGTACCTTCGCGAGATAGAGTAGTGTTGTCATCCAGTGTATCACAGCTCACAAGTGAGCATCAGCAGATGGTGGAGACAGGGACAGCAGTGCAGAGTCCTAGTCGGAGGGTGCAGGACTCTGCCAGCTCAGCTCAGCTGCATGTCGACCCTCTGCCTCTGGGTCCATCCAGAAGAAGAGCGGTGCTGGAACTCCAGAAAGAGGTGCAGGAGTCTCACAGATCACAGAAATCACAGAAACCCCACACTGCAGATAGAGGCCATTTCAGCCCATCGAGCCTGCACCGACACATATCCCACCCGATCCCCGTAACCCCTACACCAACACATATCCCACCCTATCCCCGTAACCCCACATATTTAATCCCCCTGACACTAAGGGTCAATTTATCATAGCCAATCAACCTATCCCGCACATCTTTGGACTGTGGGAGGAAACCGGAGCGCCCGGAGGAAACCCACGCAAACACGGGGAGAATGTGCAAACTCCACACAGACAGTCGCCCGAGGCCGGATTCGAACCCGGGTCCCTGGTGCTGTGAGGCAACAGTGCTAACCACTATCCTCTGGCAGGTTTTGTCTCCAGGGTCGCTGCGAGTGTGGAGCGAATGGAGGAGTCCATCGCTAACATGAGCAGAGCCTTTGTGGAGGCGTTGGTGCATGAATGCATCACCATGGAAAGGATGGCAACCTCCTTGGAAAGGATGGCTACCTCCATGGTAAGGCTGGCTACCGTAGTCAAATGGGTGTAATGTTGTGTTTAATTTGGAAAAGCCATCAGGTGCTTATTGTCATAAAAAGTTCTGATGGCAAACTGTGGCGTGTGTCATTTCGCTAATGGGACTTCCACATTGAGGGCTTAGAGCGACTTGCAATTGTCAGTATGGTGGTCAGAGTGATAGGAATCCGTAGGTTCTTGGCCATTGTCGATGATCTGATAAGAAGGTGCGAGGCAAAAGTGTTTGATTGTGCAGGCTAAGCAAATCTGGCCAAGATGAGTGCGTCCCTTGCATTCCGGGCAGCAGTGTGGTCATGCGCTGGCACCTTCTGGCCTGTGCAGCTTCAGGTTGGTGAGCAGCAGCTTGGTGCTTATGTTGTTGCTGCTGCTATTGGTGTTGCTGTTGTTCATGGTTCTGCTGCTGCAACGGCTGGTCTTCGTCCGAATCTGATGTCCAGGAGGAAAGGAAATAAATGGAGGCGGGATGGAAATGGGGTCAGAAAACACGCATTTGGGAAAATTGCTCGGAGGCAGGATGGAGGCGGGATCGGGCCCGCCCACCATTTTTTGCGATTTTACCACCTCACACGCCTCCAAACCCGCCTCCTCGGGCCTGGCAAAATCGAGCCCTTTTCGTGGAACATGCTGTTCAGTGTCAAAGAGGAGAGCCCTTTTTTCTCCACTTTGTCCAACATGACTGCCAACATGTCATTCATGAGTGTGGCATGCCCGGGCGAGGACGCTCCATTGTGCTGGAATGTGGCAACTCAGAACCCCAAAAATTGGGAGTGCAGACAATGGCAGCATTGAATTGCACTGTTCATACCAGATGTGCAAATGCTCCAGAAGTTCTAGGCTTGCTTGTACAAATAACGATAGTCAACTCTTGCTGACCTGTGTTTTTTTTCCTGTTTTCCATTTTGGGCTTGTGCTATTAGTTATCAAAAAGAATTAATTAATTCCCTAAAGAGCTGCAATTCTAGCAAGTCACTGGATAAATTTAAATACTAAAATACTCAAACAAATGAGTCTGACGCACAAAACGTAAACATTAAATCAGGATTTGTGCCTTCTGCATTCCCTTCATTTTCTCCTGCAATAGTGCACTCCACAGTTGGATTGGCTTACCATGTGCTATCAGAGAATCTCCTGCAATGGCTTCTCTTCCTGCCCCCGTACCATTACCTCTGGTGTCCCCGAAGGGTCTATTCTTGGCCTCCTTCCTATTTATCATCTACATGCAGCCCTCGGCGACATCATCTGAAGACACGATGTCAGGTTTCACATGTACGCTGATGACATCCAGCATCAGTCGAATGCTACCTCACCACCACCTCTCTCAACCCCTCCACTGCCTCTGTGTTGTCAGACTGCTAGTCCAACATCCAGTCCTGGATGAGCCACAATTTCCTCCAGTTAAACATTGGGAAGACCGAAGCCATTGTTTTCGCCCCCCACCCCCCAACCACAAACTCCATTCCACAGCCACCAATTCCATCCCCCTCCCTGGTCACTTTCTCAGGCTGAACCAGCCTGTCCTAGTTTATCCTGAACTGAGCTTCCTACCCCATATCCTCTTCATCACAAAGTTCGCCCACTTCCACCACCGTAGAATCACCCATCTCTGCCCCTGCCTCAGCCCATCTAGTAGAGAAGCTTTCGGCCAATGCACTACCTGTTGGTGGATCAGGGTGGCTGCCACCTTGCAGACGTTGGTGACCCACCCAACTATACAGATGGCCACCCCACCACCCCCCCCATACCCGCAATTTGAGATGAGGCGTAGGGCTCAAGGCATGGGCATACTTATGACCTCAGTCTGTACAAATAAGCAGATATCTTGTTATTAAATTTTGATTTCAGACAGGGTGAAGAAACCCCAGCAGCAGGTGAGGAAAAGAAATGACTGATTGGAGAGTGTGTGTGACGGTACGATGTGAACAGTGGTTGCTAGCTGAGCTGGTGAGAATGGGGTCGCCTCTTTGAGACAGCATTGAAGGCCGTGCCTTGTATTGCAGCTCCGGAATGCAGTCTTAACATGTTACTGGGTGTGCAAGCTGACATTGTTCACTTGGGCGTGGTACGCACAGTTAAGATGCAGCCACAGTCCATAACAGCCATGTCAACATCACTGTCTGCTTTGGCTTGTCATAGCTCACAACACGTTCACTCCGTTATTTCATTCTAATTCAGCGATGTCTGTTGTAGTAATTATATCTGCATGTGTTCACTTGAGTCTCTTGTCAGTGATTAATGTTCCTTTATGTTTCCGTGTCTAAGTTGCTCCTCTGCTTTACTGTTGCTGTTTCAGTTATTCATGTCAGTCTGTCTAGGAAATATATATTTTTTTAAAACAGGACTGAATAGTTGCTGTGTTACTATGGTTACTGTTGTGTATGTAATATGTGTGCTACTTTGAACCTATGGACAGGACTGCACTACTTGTTGGGCGTAGTGATACGCAGTACCACTCCTGGCCATAGGGGTATAAATAGTACAGTGGGTACTGATCTCCCCTCAGTTCCCGCCTGTGGGCATGAAGTAAAGACCTACGTATAGTCCCTACCTCCAACCAGTAAAGACCTGTTTTATTGTTACTGATTAAGTCTCAGTATTAATTACTTGAACAACTCACAGATTTAACACTGGCGACGAGTCTGATTCGGACCCTGCGGCAGTCACTCCACGGCAGCTTCGTCCACAGCCAGGACGTTGCAGAGAGGTTTCCACCCTCTCCACCCCACTGGAAGACATCCTGACCTCGGAGCCTCCATCGGCGACCGTCAGCTTCTTCTCCAGCTTGGTGGTGGGTAAGCCGTTGTCTGAGCCGGGCAGCGACGCGACAGGCAGTCGACCGCGTTGGCCGCACGAACGGGGCTGGGGGAGCTGGAGGAATAGGGCGCGAGAGCCGCTTCGAGCGGGAGGCGTTTCAACAGAGCGATCGCATCTCCTGGTAAGAGCCGAGAGCCGCTTCGCGATCCAGCGATCGCATCCGCTGATAAGGGCCGCACTCGGGCGATCGCGGCGAAGATAAGGGCCGCACTCGGGGGCTGAAGGGAGACGGCGTTGGGGGACGGGTGAAGACCGCCAAGCGCGGGAAAACCGCCATTTTGTGGGCGGAGGACGACGGCAAGAGCGGGAAGCCGCCATCTTGGATAGCAGTAAAAAAAAAAAAATCTGAGAAATTGCAAATCTACAATGCCTAAACACGGGAATATTAGCACCTTTGATAGTGACCTCGAAGATTGGGCCATATATGTTGAAAGAGTAAAAAATTATTGTAAGGCCAATAAAATTTGTGACCAAGATAAAGCTCTAACATTATTAAATTTAATGGGTGCGAAGACATACGGGCAATTGAAACACCTGTTATCACCAGATGAACCGGCGGATAAGACGTTCGATGAGATTGTTACTGTCCTGAAAGATCATCTAAACCCCACGCCGCTGATGCTAGCGGAACGATTTAAATTTTATGACAGAAGGCAGCTACAGCATGAAAGCAATGCTGATTATTTGCTGGAATTGCGTAAATTAGCGAAATATTGCCAGTTTGGAACGGGACTGACAGAGGCACTTCGAGACAAATTTGTGTGTGGTTTATTTAAACAGGATACACAAAAGCGACTGCTCGAGGAGAATGAGCTGACGCTTGAGAAGGCGGTCACTATGGCAGCAGCACACGAAGCCGCAGCGAGAGGCACGGCAGTAATGCAGCTACGGTCACCGGAGCTCAGTGCACACAAATTGGGTGTGAGTTCTGGCAAATGTTATCGTTGTGGAAAGACAACGCATGATCAGAACCAGTGTTGGTTTAAAAACCAAGAATGTAGAACTTGTGGTAGGCTTGGACATATAGCTAGAGTATGCAGGTCAGCGAAGAAGACCAGCAACAAGAAGTCACCGCAAGGAAAATACGCAAAGGTACACAAGGTGACCGAACAGGAGTCCGATTCAGACGCTAGCAGTAATGAACTGGCTAGCTTAAGAGTACTCAACGCTGGTAAGGGTGCAGACCTCCAGACAATTTGGGTCACTCTTCAGATAGAAGGAGTCCAAGTAAAACTGGAATTGGACACTGGATCGGCATTGACGGTCATAAATAAGAAAGATTACGGAAAGTTATTCCAACACATTCCCCTACAGGATACGGGGATTATATTGAAAACATACACGGGGCAAAGAGTGTACCCCATCGGGAAAATAGAGGTTGCAGTGGTCCACAAGGGCGAAGACAGTCAAATAATGGACTTATATGTGATATCTGAAGGAGGTCCTCCACTACTAGGACGGGAGTGGATTAGGAAAATGAATATGGACTGGCATTTCCTACAAACAATAACGAGTGAGAACTCGGTGAAGATAGTCGGCCCAGACTCTGGAATGGATGATGGTAAGCCCAACTCAGGTGCAAAAGACAAAGGCCTAGAAATTGAGTGCCCTTAGCGCCGATTTTGCGGCGCTAGAGGGCCTAGCGCTGCAATTGGCGCCGGCGCCGAAATTGCCTGGGGCCCTTCCGCCGCGGTAGACCGGTAGCGCTGCGCCGGCACCGATGACGTCATCGGTGTGTGCAGCGTCCCGGTTGCCATGCCGACGGGCCCCAGCGCCGAAATTCAGTTGCGGCCGCCTCGCCCGTGGCAGCCGCAACTAAGACTCTGGCAACAGAGTCTTACAAGTCTTTGCGCCGGCGCATTAAAGGCCCCACGGCGGCCGGCCGCTTTCCCGCCGGCCGCCTGGCCGCAGCTCCCTCCCCGGACTTCCCCCCCCCCCCCGGAACAGAAGCAAGCCCGGCACTTGTCCGAGGTGCCGGGCTCATTTTTAAAAAGATTTTTGCGGGCCGCGGCCGGGTGCAGGCAGCTCCTCCTTAAGGGAAGGAGGAGGCCTGCACTTCCCGAGCCTGCCGCACCGCATCGGGTGCCGCAGCGCCGGAATTGCGGCGCGAAACGGCAGTTAGCGCCGATTTACCGCCGCAAAGACCCTTCAGTAGCGCCGGCAGCCGTTTGGGCGCGGCCCTGCTGAATTTTTGGCGCGCGCAGGGGGACTTAGCGCCGGCACTAACTTCCGGCGCTAAAGCCCTGGCTAAGCCAAAACTCAATTTCTAGGCCAAAGTTTCAGCACAGAATTCCACTGAGCAACAACAACATAGTTTAACTGTGGATTCTGAGTCTGGCAAGTCTACTGATGTGCCCATTTCTGAGGGACACCGGGCTCGAACTCAACTCCATTTCAAACTACAACAGCAATTAGAACAAATGCTTCGCCGTTGTGAGCAAGACTTGAATGCAACGAAAGAGTTCTTTGATATAGAGTTGGAGAATCTGGAAAGACAACAGAAGCAGCTGATGGAGAAAATGGAGCAGGAGCACACAAAACGTCTGATGTCAGAGGAGTTAACGGTCAGCCAACTCCTGCATATGCTGAAGGACAGGACTCTGAAATGGGAAAAACTTGAACACGAACTTCAATATTCAAACGAAAGGGGTTCGGAGCTCTCAAAGGTTATTGGAAGAGCTGAGGTGGCAACACAGACTGAGATGACTGCAACAGAGCAGCCCTTGGATGCCAAAAGTACGCTGACTCACGTCAACGTAGAACAACAGACCGCTGAAACAGCTGCTCCGGTAGAGGGATTGAATAGTCCGATCAATCAATCTCCAAAAGAAGTTGAAGTAGTAAAATCTCAAATGAGGTCATTAGTAAACGACTTGCTGAAAGCCCAGAAAAAGCTGGATGAAGAGGTACGCATGAAGAAGTCTCTTCAGGAAAGATGTGTGGACTTGGAACAAAAGCTGGCTAACGCCCAGCTGGGTATGGAGGAAATAGAAGACCCTCTCGCTGGCCTAGATCAGGACGACACCGAATATTACTATGTCCTGTCCTGCCCAACTTGTAACTTCGACTCCCACCATACAGAAATCATGGAGGAGCACCGAAAGCCTACGGAACATCGGGAGAAGGTGGCTCTACTACGGAAAAAGGAGGGAGAGAAGGAGGAACTGCGCATGCAGCTGGCAGCTGACAGTGGAGCCCAGAGAGTCTCCAAGAAGCAGAAAAGGAAAAGTCGAAACAGAAGATGACCCATCTGAACCATTATTACCTCTACCAGATCACACATGTGGTCCCTCCGAACGGAGCCAATTCAGTTCGGAAGTTCAAACTGTTAAATCCATGGAAGGACTATTGAATGAGTCACTCCAGCAACGTGAACCGACTCCACCACAGAGATTGAATCTGTGAACTGTTTTCCGCAGCGACTGAATCTGTGATCTGTTTTGACATGAAGTTATCTATGTATCTATGTTATTCTGTTATGTAAACCTGAAGTTATATATGTATATATGTTATTACGTTATGTTAAATGGGGAGATGACTGTAAAGCTAGGAAGGGAGGAATGTTGTGTATGTAATATGTGTGCTACTTTGAACCTATGGACAGGACTGCACTACTTGTTGGGCGTAGTGATACGCAGTACCACTCCTGGCCATAGGGGTATAAATAGTACTGTGGGTACTGATCTCCCCTCAGTTCCCGCCTGTGGGCATGAAGTAAAGACCTACGTATAGTCCCTACCTCCAACCAGTAAAGACCTGTTTTATTGTTACTGATTAAGTCTCAGTATTAATTACTTGAACAACTCACAGATTTAACAGTTACTTCCTCGCACCCTGTTGCTGTCCCTTCTTGTGTTGCTGTGCGAAAATAAAAAATAAAATCCATCACAAAAAAAGGAGCAAAAACTATTCATGTGCATATGGGCTGTACATCATTGGTCATTGAGCCTTGAAGTTCCGATCAGGGTCCAGGTGGAATCCAGGAGGATCTCTGGACTGGGGGCTGGAAAATGGGGCAGAACTCGGTTCCACTGGGATTCTTCCCCACCCATTTCACAGAGAGCCATTTTGCAGTTGGGAGTGGAGGTCGTAGTTGGATCTTCCTCTCCGCCTCCACATCTATAGATTTTACAATGTTCTGAATTAGTTTGTACCTTCAGCTTTCCCTGAACATTATCCACTATGTGCATTAAAGGGTTAATCACACTGGTCAAATGTACCTACCCCCCTCTCACCATCGTCCAGGCCCCTTGGCGGCTCCTCTGATCTGAGCCAGGCTGGGTGCAAGGCCGAAAGCTTACTTCTTCTGATTGCACTTACTAATGGGTGCCCACACAGGGATGAAACAGGAAAATGAGGGGGGACATGTTGCGTCCCTCCTGCTTCATTTCCATGCTTGTGCCTGCTGTAGATGCAAGTGCTCTCCCCCACTGCCCCCCACCCCCACCCAACCACCACCTTGGGGGATCTCCAGGAAATCCTGATCAATATAAAGTGAGGCTGAGAGGGAATTATAACTCCATCCCACTGCTGGAAACCGGTGGAACAGGAGTTAAAATTGAACGGCTCTATTTGATGTTCCATTTTCCCATCCATGGCAGGTTTAACTCGACTGTTTTTCCCGGTGGTCGAGGTGCCTGCTTCATTCAGCCTCACTAATATATACTAATTGGGGCCCCATGCCATACAGGGCATCTTAATGGTGGACTGAGCGGGGGCCCCCACCTTGCTCAGTAAAACCTGTCAGGGAGGAAACAGAATAAGGTATGAAAACATGTTCCTCCTGGCCCCACAAGGAAAGCCTAGGCCTCTGCTTTTTCGGGATCTCCCCTCACCTCCCACCCATGAGATCATGTCAACCAGCCACTGCCTCCGCCCTCGCCTTGACTCCGGACCTTCCAATCTTCACCTGCCTGAAGCCGGTCAGCGATTTCTTTACGCCTGTTTCAAGTAGGCAGCTGGCCGGCGGGATGTCAATGAGGTTTGGCCATTATTATTGACCGGGCCTCCCAGGGCGGCTTGCACGTCCTGTCGGGAGTTAAAACTCCCCCTCTGGTATCACAGATCACTGCCCATCTTTCCTCTGCTTTACCCAGCGGAGAATATAGTCCCTATAAACCAAAGTAATCTGCTCAGTGCTAAATTTTCTTGGTAACTTCTAACAACATTACATACTGTAAGCTAGAATGAGGCAAGGCAGAGATTAAAAGAAAAACATTAAATGTGGCAAAACTGTAATTAAAAGCAAAAAATGCTGCAAATATACAGCACGTCAGTTAGCAATTGTAAAAGAGAAAGGGTCAGTTCCTCCATTGGAACTGTTTCTTGCGTTCTGGTGAAGGGTTCCACCCAATTGTTAACCTACTTTTCTCTTTCAGGAGCTAACTGACCTGCTGTGCGTTTCCAGTTTTTAAATGGAACTGTGAATTTCTACACTCTCAGCACGCTTCAAATCAAGCCAAACATTTATTTTTGTGGCCAAACTGTTACCTAATCCTGCGAGTATGAAAGCACAGCACTGTTCCACTTCAGCAGCATTGACACTCTGCAATCAAGTAGAGTATTGTAGTGTATGTACCCGTTTACCTTTAAGGGAACTATTGAATGTAACCGTTCGCCTTTAAGGGCACTACTTTAGGGTGGCACTATTTGTTGGCTCATGTATACTGTAATACCGATAGTGACCACACCAGTATATAAGGGTTGTGTTATGTTAATTAGGGCAGAACTCGCCCAGACCTCTGAATAGTAAAGACCTGTTTCCTTTGTTAATGTTGGGGTCTGTGTGTGTTATTTACAATACAACCCACAGACTTAACACTGGCGACGAGTCGGATTCTTACCCTGCGGCAGTTATTCCACGGCGGCTTCGTCCACAGACAGGACGTTGAAGAGAGGTTCCAAACCTCACCACCCCACTGGAAGCGACAGGCATTAGGACCCTGAAGCCTCCATCAGCGACTAAAAAACTGGAGTGGAGAAGACGTGGGTAAGCCGAGCAGCATCGGCTGCAAAGACAGGGCTGGGGAAGTCGGAGGAACAAGGGCGATCGCGATCGGGAAGATAAGGGCCGAGAGCCGCTTCGAGCGGGAGGCACTTCGCGAGCCAGCGATCGCACCAGCGATAAGGGCCGAGAGCCGCTTCGAGCGGGAGGCGCTTCGCGAGCCAGCGATCGCATCTAAGATAAGGGCCGAGAACCGCTTCGGCGATCGCACAGGAGATAAGGGCCGCACTCGGGCTGAAAGACAGCGTCGGGGGACGGGTGAAGACCGTCAAGCGCGGGAAAACCGCCATTGAAGTGGGCGGGGAGAGCGAGAAGCGCGGGAAAGCTGCCATTTTTCGCGGGAAAACCGCTGGGGAAGAAGACAGAAGCGGGAAATCGCCATCTTAGAAAATTAATAAGAATTTTCAGAAATAAGAATAAGTAAAGCAATACTTGTGGTGTTCTCAAGAAGAGAAGAAAATTAATAATAAGTAAAGAAATACTTGTACTGTCCTCGAAAAGAGAAGAAGATGCCTAAGCGAGGAAATATTAATGATTTTAATGCTGAAATAGAAGACTGGGCCACGTATGTGGAACGCATAGAAATATATTGCGTAGCCAACGAAATTGAGGATGACGACAAGGCAATAACTTTGTTAAATTCGATGGGAGCAAAAACATACGGGCTTTTGAAACATCTAATAGCACCAGTTAAACCAGTGGACCAGACCTTCGAAGAGATCGTAACAGTGTTGAAGGATCACTTGAACCCCACACCGTTGATGCTGGCTGAACGATTTAAATTTTACGCCAGAACCCAGAGACAAGATGAAAGCAATGCGGAATACTTAGTCGAACTGCGTAAGCTAGCGAAATACTGCCAGTTTGGAGGGAATTTGACAGAGGAGCTGCGGGACAAGTTCGTATGCGGCTTGGCCAAAGAAGGAACGCAGAAGCGACTTCTGGAAGAAAACGACCTCACACTGGACAGGGCTGTCCTCATAGCTTCATCGCACGAAGCCGCAGCGAAAGGAACGGCGGAAATGCAGCTAAAGGCGGCGGCACTCGGGGTGGACCAAATTACTGCAAGCAATTCCAAATGCTACCGTTGTGGAAAGACAACGCACGACCAGAATCAGTGCTGGTTTAAGAACCAAGAGTGCAGGAAATGTGGCAAACTGGGTCACATCGCGAAGGTATGCAGGTCCGGAAAGAAGACCAACAAGCAAAGGAAGCCACCACCACAAGAAAAGTACAACAAGGTACATCAGGTGGCTGAAAAGAGTTCAGACGAACAAAATTCAGACTCAGACCCAAACAGCCAGGAGTTGGATAGTCTGAGAATCCACAATGTGGGTAAAGTGACTGATCTACAGACGATCTGGGTCACACTAAAAATAGCTGGAGTCCAAGTACGAATGGAGCTGGACACGGGATCAGCTGTATCAGTGATCAACCAAAAGGACTACCACCGGCTATTCTCTCACATACCCTTAAGAAATACCAAGTTCGTATTACAGACATATACGGGGCATAACGTATACCCCATGGGGAAAATAAGAGTTAAGGTGAGAGATAGGGGTAAAGTACACCCAAGAATGAATTTGTACGTACTACCTGAGGGAGGACCACCGCTTCTAGGACGGGAGTGGATCAAGAAAATAGACATGGAATGGCACTACCTACAAGCAATGATGAGTGAGGACTCGGTGCAGACAAGCAGCTCAGACTCCGAGCCGGAAGACGATAAGTCCAGCTTATGTATGAAAAACAAGGTTGGAAAATCGATGGCGTGCATAAAGACAGAGAATTCTGAGTCTGTTCAAGCTACAGACATATGCATTACGGAGGAACACCGGGCTCGAACTCAACGTTATTTCAAAGTACAACAACAATTAGAACAATTAAGTTACCGCCTCGTACAAGAGATGAAAACAATGAAAAAGTTCTATGACACCGAATGGGAGAGTCTGGAAAGACAACAGAACCTACTGGCTAAAGCAGAGAGCGACCATAGAGCCATCGTGACCAATTACCGATCACATCTCCCTTATGATGTTCAGGAGTTAGAATATTTGCATGATCTAGAGATACAGCAGAAGGGCAAACCACGCTACACTGAGGATTTTGTTCTGCAATTAGAGACGGAGCTAGTGCAGGCAAGGTTAAGAGAAGTTGAATCGCAGTGTGCTCTTAAGGAGATGCAGAAACAAATCTTGGACATGGAAAAGAGAAACGCTTCTTTACCTGATGTGAATAATGTGGACATGTTGCGAGAGGGGATTATTGAGGCGAAACTGAAAGAAGCTAAGCAAAGGATGTTGGAACTTTAAACACAGAACCAAATCAGCAGAAATCAGCTATGTCGAGCAGAGAAGGAGTGCTATGGTCTACATGAGAAGGTGCAATATCTCTCAGCCCAGAATAAGGGGCTACTCACTCAGTTAAATGAGAGTAAAAGGGAAATGACTGAGATAGACTGCAAGAATAAAGAAGAATTGATGGCAGTGAGACTTCGAGAGGCAGATAGCATAGCAGCCTTGGCTGAACTCCAACAGGAAATTGCAAAAAAACCAATTGCAGAGGAATCTTCAGGAAGCCAGGATTTTATTCCAGTCCTTCTCTATGACTCCTTACAAGCAGAGTGTGAGAAGTTGAAAGAACAGTATGGACAGGCCCAGGCTACAATTCTGGAGGGGATTAACTCGACAACCCCCGAAAAGCTAGTTTCAGTAGAAGCATATGAACAACTAAAGGTTGAACATGAGCAAGAAGTCCAAAGGCTGCAGGAAATGTTTGATGAGCTCCAGGCCAAGGCTGCCTCATCGGTAAAGATTCCATCCATAGATGAAACATTAGTGGTGGAAGAGGAGAGGGGTTTGGAGCTCTCAAAAGTTATTGAAATAGCTGAGGTTGCAACACAGACTGAGAAGATGGCAGCAGAGCAACCCTTGGATACCAAAAGTACGCTGACTCACGTCAAGGTAGAACAACAGACCGCTGAAACAGCTGCTCTGGTAGAGGGATTGAATAGTCCGATCAATCAATCTCCAAAGGAAGTTGAAGTATTAAAATCACAAATGAGGTCATTAGTAAACGACTTGCTGAAAGCCCAGAAAAAGCTGGATGAAGAGGTACACATGAAGAAGTCTCTTCAGGAAAGATGTCTGGATTTGGAACATGAGCTGGCTAACGTCCAGGACTACACCGAATATTACTATGTCCTGTCCTGCCCAACTTGTAACTTCGACTCCCACAATACAGAAATCATGGAGGAGCACCGAAAGTCTACGGAACATCGGGAGAAGGTGGCTCTACTACGGAAAAAGGAGGAAGAGAAGGAGGAACTGCGCATGCAGCTGGCAGCTGACAGTGGAGCCCAGAGAGTCTCCAAGAAGCAAAAAAGGAAAAGTCGAAACAGAAGATGACCCATCTGAACCATTATCACCTCTACCAGATCACACACGTGGTCCCTCCGAACGGAGCCAAATCAGTTCGGAAGTTCAAACTGTTAAATCCATGGAAGGACTATTGAATGAGTCACTCCAGCAATGTGAACCGACTACACCACAGAGACTGAATCTGTGAACTGTTTTCGGCAGAGACTGAATCTGTGATCTGTTTTGACATGAAGTTATATATGTTATTATGTTATGTTAAACATGAAGTTATATGACGTTGACTCCATCGAGAGTATATCTGCAAACTGTTTATATAAAGTTGAAGATTGTATGTTTAACGGGATTCTGTAAGTAAAAAGCTAAAAAGGGAGGATTGTAGTGTATGTACCCGTTTACCTTTAAGGGAACTATTGAATGTAACCGTTCGCCTTTAAGGGCACTACTTTAGGGTGGCACTATTTGTTGGCTCATGTATACTGTAATACCGATAGTGACCACACCAGTATATAAGGGTTGTGTTATGTTAATTAGGGCAGAACTCGCCCAGACCTCTGAATAGTAAAGACCTGTTTCCTTTGTTAATGTTGGGGTCTGTGTGTGTTATTTACAATACAACCCACAGACTTAACAAGTATGAATGCCTGAAAGGGTGGTGGAAGCAGATTCAATAGTAACTTTCCAAAGGGAATTAGACATATACTTGAAAAGGAAACATTTACAGGCCTATGGGGAAAGAGCAGGGGAGTGGAACTAATTGGATAGCCCTCGTAATGGGCTGAATGGCCTCCATCTGTTTTGTATGATTCTATGGGTGCGATCTTGCCAGCCCTAGGGAGGCGGGTATGGAGGCGAGACTGCCGGGAAAATGGCAGAATCTGGGGGCAGGTGCCCATCCCGCCCCCAACCTGCCTCCGTGCTATCTTGCCAGGAAGCAGGTAGCTGACCCCCGCCGGGTCCCGTCTCCTTGGAGGCGGGAAAGGGATTACAGCCACTTAACTGCCTGCTAACAGGTAGTTAACAGGCAGATAAAGAGGATTATCCCCATTTTACCCACACAAGTGCGGGCTTCCTGAAGGCTCTGAACCCCGCCAGGGTCACCGAGGCGAGCAGTGGGTCTGCGGGGGTCGGAGGGGTGCAAAAGTGCGCTGGGAAGGTAAGTGATGGGTGCAAGTGTGGAGAGGTGAGTATCTGAGGTAAGTGGAAAGTGTTAGAAAAAGTTTACTTACCTTTGTTTCTTCCTGCAGGCTTCAAGAGTTGGGGATGCAGAGAGTCTCGCATCTCCGCGGTAGAGATGACAGATGGCTGTTTCATTCTCCAATGCAACAACCATCTAATTTCTGCTAAAGAGGTTACAGAGAATGTCAGTGTTTGAAAGCTTCACAGAGCTGTCAAACGATGACAATTCATCTGCCAAAAATGTTTGACAGATGAAGCGTCATACGCTGACGTTCTCTGTAACCGGCTTCCCCTTAATTGGCCTGCTAAGCTCGCTGGACGGGCTTAACAAGGTCAATCAAGGGAAAATAGTGTGGGTTGGCCAGACGTCGATGGAGGCGGGTCTAAAACCCGACAAGTGGGAGTCCCGCCTCCAAAAGCTCCCCATTGGCAAAATCCAGCCCTATGATTCTAAGTAGCAAAACTGGGATGATATACCTTTTATATCAAGGCAAAATACTATGGATGCTGGAAATCTGAACTATAAACCGAAAATGCTGGAAACACTCAGCATCAGGCAGCATCTGTGGAGAGAGAAACAGAGTTAATGTTTCAGGCGGATGATTGTGAAGTCAACTACGCTGAATTCATTGCAGTGTCCTCATTTCACAGCCATGAAGTAAATGCAAAATATTGTTTCAGGATGTCGCAGTGTGAAAGAAGTTGACAAGTCTCTTGTGAAGCTGAGTCCCTGGGCAACACCTCGGATCGGAGGACACTCGTTGTTGTAACGACATGAAGGAGTCGGCAAAAAATGCTGCAGTCTGTTCGAACTATCTTCAAGAATTCCCCAAGGGAAAATTGGATTCAGGACAGAAAATTAACTTTAGTTGAAGCTATTGTAATCATGAAAACAGTAAATTGGTTGTTAGTCCTTCAGTGATATTATCTTGATGTACTGCACTACTGGAAATTCCACCATATAGTACCTTTCCCGTAATGCTTTCTAGCCCATAATGTTGGGTAAAATTAGGCACCCGGTGCCCAGATTTGATATTAATCTTTGTTTATTCGCCACCATGATCATTGTGAGAGTTACTGTAATCATACATTTTTAATTTTTTTAAATGTATTCATTTATGGGATGTGGGCATCGTTAGCAAGGCCAACATTTATTGCCCATCCCTAATTCCGCTTGAGAAGGTGGTTGTGATCTGCCTTCTTGAACCGCTGCAGTCCGTGTGGTGAAGGTACTCCCACAGTGCTGTTAGGGAGGGACTTCCAGGATTTTGACCCAGCGACGATGAAGGATCGGCGATATACTTCCAAGTCAGGATGTTGTGTGACTTGGAGGGGAACTTGGAGGTGGTGGTGTTCCCTTGCGCCTACTGCCCTTGTCCTTCTAGGACTGAGCAGCGGACTGTCACCTCTCAGAATGTGTCAGAATAAACCTTCTTTACCAGCATGGTACTAGCTGGAGTGAATCAAAAATAAAAACACGTGATAAAGTCAACAAAGTTCTTGATCTTCTCAGATTGCCAAGGCTGTGGAAAGAAGAGAGAACTTGCCTTTATATCGCACCTTGTCACAACTCTCATAAACATCCCAAAGTGCCTCACATGGGATGAATTACTTTGTGCAGTTCCTATTATTATGTGGGTAAATGCTGCAGCCATTTTGAGCACAGCAATGAGATGAATGTTCAATGAACTGTTTTTTTTTGTAGTGTTGGTTGAGAGACAAATGTTGGCCGGGGTCTGGGAGAACTCTCTGCAAATAGTGCCATGGGATTTTTAATGTATACTTCAACCACTGGGATAGGCAGACGGCACCTTGGTTTAACGTATCATTAAAAGTGTGGTGCTCCCTTAGTACTGAGCTGATGTGCCAGCCTTATTATGTGTTTCAGTACCACGGCCGACTTTTATAGAACCTGCTAAGTCTCATGGGATGTTCCAGTATACTGCGGTGGTTGTCTTCTTTTAAGAAAAACTATCCTTCCCTCACTGCTCTGTCTCTCATTTAAAGTCACTCTTCCACTAACACCCTTTTGATCTTCTGTTATTCATCCATTTTTTTTTCTATAGATGTTTCTCCTCCAACTCTGATCTCTTAAAAACAGAAAATGCTGGGAACACAGCACCCGTGGAGAAAGGAGGATGATAGGTTCAACATTTCAGGCCTCATGACCAATGTTCCCTCTTATTTTTTTTGGTGCACGGTCCCTTTAAGTGGCTGCGCCGCCCATTCAAACTTTCACGCATGCGCAGTTTCTCCCATATAAAAGACGGTGAGCAGCCAGCGCAGGACCTCCAAACAAGTGCGCAGCCAAACGGCCGCACAGCTTAGCAGGCGCGTTGCTCTTGACCCTTCGTCAGAACTGGAAAATGTTATATTTAAACAGTTTATAATTACATAGTATTCACAGCACAGAAACAGGCCATTCAGGCCAGCTGATCCATACCAGTGTTTCTGCTCCACACGAGCCTCCTATAAGGAGAAACAGAGGCAGGGAAAAGGGGCGGAGAGAGAGAAAGGAAGAGAATGACATGTAAAATGATTAGGTAGCAGACAGGAGATGATTAAATGATAGATGTGATAACCATGTAAAACTAAAGGAGGCAATAATGAGAAAATTGGAGAATTGGAAGAGATAACCTAGACCCAGAGGTAGTGTGAATGGTTACAGGGAAATGGCAGAGGGGGAGGGAAGCATTGGAAAATCTGGCAAAGTGGAGGAGGTTCCAATGGCTGGGGAGTGTGGTGGATGAAAAATGCAGGTAGACTCATCTTCCGGTTCGACCTGAAACGTTAACTCTGCTTCTCTCCACAGATGCTGCCTGACCTGCTGAGTGTTTCCAACATTTTCTGTTTTTATTACAGTTGAGTCTAATCTGTTCCCAACGGACATCCACATTCATTTTCCAGCGACCACTCCATAACGTAGAGTTCATTCCCACTGAATCAGGGCTCACTTAGCATTGAGTTCAGTAAGAACATGATTCCACTTGAACCAAATGTTGTGGGGGTCAGTAAGTTTAACATTAATTAATGTTAATTCTGTTACTGTTTTCTGGCGAATGCTCCCATTGGTTGCTGGATGACGTGCCCCATAATGCCCCCGTTCTCTCTCAAGGTGTTATCTCTTTTTGCCTCGATAAATCCACTTCCTGTCAGCCAATGGGAACTGCACCAACAACCCATTGCTCAGACCATCTGCTGACTGAAGCAGGACAGCACGAGGCTGGAGAAGGAGATAAAGGACGAAAACAGGTGGTTTAATTACAGAAAATAGTGGCAACAAATGCGATGTCAAAAAATGTGAATGAATTAAAACTGTGCTCTCCAAGTCACAGAATTTCTTTTTGTTTACCTGATAAAAAATAAAGATAATTGGTTTACATTCAAACTGAACGTTTACAAAAATGTGAATCCTTAAAGGAATTCTGCATGTTTGTAACATAAATAGGCTTTGTTTAAAAAAGTAAACCTTCCTTCCACGTGATCATTTAGTACCTGCAGCAATTTTGGGCCAGCTAGCCTCTAATAAGGGAATGGATGTAAAGCTGTGACAATTAAGAGTTGTGGGTCAGCACTTAGACAATAAGATGGATTTTGAGAAGAAGGGGGAAAAAAAGCATTTATATCGCACCTTTCATGACCTCAGGACATCCCAAAGCACTTTACAGCCAATTAAGTACTTTTGAAGTCACTGCTGTAATGCAGGAGATGCAGCAGCCAATTTGCACACAGCAAGCTCCCACAAAACAGCAATGTGATAATGACCAGATAATTTGTTTAATGAGGAATAAATATTGGCCAGGACGCCAGGGATAACTCCCTTGCTCCTCTTCAAAATAGTGCCATGGGATCTTTTATGATCACCTGAGAGGGCTTGGTTTAATGTCTCATTTGAAAGACGGCACCTCTGACAGTGCAGCACTCCCTCAGTACTGCACTGGAGTGTCAGCCTAGATTTTTGTGTTCAAGTCTCTGGAGTGGGGCTTGAACCCACAACCTTCTGACTCAGAGGCAAGAGTGCTACCAACTTTTTTTTAAATTATACTTTATTGAACATTAAGAACATTTACAACATCGTGATCATGACATTGTATGATACAAATCAATTCCACCACTCTGCACAGCCATTCCGCCACCACATTTTAACATCAAAACCTGAAGTTTAATTTGTCACCTGTAACATATATTAATCGATTGTACTTTAAAAATTGGTTGTAAAATACTGTCCTTAAATTCTTTTCTGAATAAAACATCCACAGAGCCTTATAATGATCTTTTAGCTTATATTTAAAATACTCTTTTAGATTGATTCTCCTCCCCTTAAAAAACAGAGCATTCCTTCTTTGCACAATCACGAATCTAGCCAAACTGAACATTAAATTAATT
This sequence comes from Somniosus microcephalus, assembly GCF_052327205.1. Taxonomy (NCBI): domain Eukaryota; kingdom Metazoa; phylum Chordata; class Chondrichthyes; order Squaliformes; family Somniosidae; genus Somniosus; species Somniosus microcephalus. The sequence continues at coordinate 144,512,369 of NC_140989.1, forward strand.
GCCGCTCCGCTAGACTTGGGCAGACTCTCCTGCAATCCCCATCTCAAAATTGAGTCCCACGGGGTTCCCATTCTCGCTCTTCGGTCCCCACCCAGCAAACAAGCTTCACACAGCTGTCGAATATAGTACTTAAAGTCATTTAACTGCAGACATAACACCAGTAAATGGGACAGAGTCTCATCCCGTGTCCCACACATTGGGCAAGTTGCCGCCTCCACTCGTCCAATCTTGCACAAGACCGTCATGGTAAAAATCCGGTTATGAGCCAATTTGAAATCCAGTTCAATCCATTCTGGGCATTTAAAATTCGCCCACACTCCCTTCCAAATCCTGTTGAAGTCCAGCTGTGGGTATATACTCTGCCAAAACTCCTGACCAGCAGGTGTCTTGAATCTCCATTCTCTGAATACCTCATAGAAATCTCAAGTATTACAGTTGTCAAATTGGACCAACTCTTCCCCTTTCTCCAGTACAAAGCTTGGAAAAGCAGGACGCATTTTACTTCCTTTGGAGATTTCCGCATTTATTTCTTCCATCCAATCCTGTGGCATTGCCCTCACAATCTTCTCATATATGGTTCCTATTGCTTTTCCTTCCACCTCCTGATCCTCCTCCCACACCATGTCCCTCACTATCGCTTCTGGCAACCAACCTGGAATTACCTCGTATAATACATCTTTCACAGATATAACTCCAGCTTTTATAAAAGCTTGATTAAATAAAACCTCTCCTTCGATGTTGACCCACCTGTTCAAAAATAAGGGCTGTTCTAAAAATTCCTCAGCCCCCTTGGGCATAAACTGCACACTCTTTAAAAATTGGGCCCAAGTCTCTACAACCCCCTTATAAAACCTAGGGAGAAGTTTAATCGGTTTCAAAAACACATTATTGTATTCCATATACAATATCCCCTGCCCTATCCCATTTCGTTTAAAAAAATGCTCAAAACAACTCTTCCAAAAACTTGTATTTGACTTCTGAAGAAATCTCTTCACCCATTTGATTCTAAAGGATTTCTAATTCAAATCAGTATCTGGAAAATTGAATCCTCCCTGATTTCTCCGTCCAATGATGGTATTGTATGCCACCAAGGCTGGTTTCCCTTCCCATAAAAACCTCACACAAGCCTCTCGGATGGACTTTTCCGCCCACTCAGGAATATCCTCCACCGTCAATAAGTACCATAGAAACATAGAAACATAGAGATAGGAACAGGAGTAGGCCATTCGGCCCTTCGAGCCTGCTCCGCCATTCAATGAGATCATGGCTGATCTTCGTCTGAGATCATAGCTGATCTTACCAGTTCAGTACCCCGTCCCCGCCTTTTCTCCGTAACCCTTAATCCCCTTAGCCTTCAGAAATATATCCAATTCTCTCTTGAAAATATTTATTGAATTAGCCTTCACAGCCCTCTGTGGCAGGGAATTCCACAGGCTCACCACTCTTTGAGTGAAGAAATTCTTCCTCATCTCTGTTTTAAATGATTTGCCCGCTATTTTTAGACTGTGGCCCCTGGTTCTGTGCTCCCCGGCCATTGGAAACATTCTCTCTGAATTCAGCCTGTCCAGGCCTGCCATAATTTTATATGTTTCGATGAGATCCCCTCTCAATCTTCTAAACTCCAGTGAGTACAAGCCCAAACTATTTAATCTCTCTTCGTAGGTCATTCCCGCCATTCCAGGTATCAGCCTGGTGAATCGCCGTTGCACTCTTTCCATGGCAAGAACATCCTTCCGCAGATGGGGCGACCAAAACTGTACACAATACTCCAGATGCGGTCTCACCAGCACCTTGTACAGCTGTAGTAAGGTATCCCTATTCCTATACTCGAACCCCCTTGATATGAAGGCCAACATACCATTTGCCTTCTTAATCGCCTGTTGCACCTGCATGCTCTCCTTCAGTGACTGGTGCACAAGAACACCCAGGTCCCTCTGCACTTCCCCATCTCCCAATCTATTGCCATTTAGATAATAATCTACCCTCCTGTTTTTACCCCCAAAGTGGATAACCTCGCATTTATCCACATTATAGTGCATCTGCCACGTATCCGCCCATTCCCCCAACCTGTCCAAATCGCACTGTAGCCTCCTGACATCCTCATCAGAGCCCACCCCTCCTCCTAGTTTAGTGTCGGCAGCGAATTTGGAAATATTGCATCCAATTCCCTGATCCAGATCATTTATATATATTGTGAACAGCTGGGGTCCCAGGACAGATCCTTGCGGCACCCCGCTGGTCACTGCCTGCCACTCCAAAAACGAGCCGTTTATTCCAACTCTCTGTTTTCTATCCGCCAGCCAGTTCTCTATCCACGTTAATACTTTGCCCCCAATCCCATGAGCCTTAATTTTGCATGATAATCTTTTGTGTGGAACCTTATCGAAGGCTTTCTGGAAGTCAAGGTACACCACATCCACTGGCTCTCCCCCATCTATTTTACCAGTTACTTCCTCAAAAAATTCCAGCAGATTAGTCAAACACGATTTACCCTTTGTAAATCCATGTTGACTCTGTCCGATCCTTTCCCCATTTGTCAAGTGCTCCGCTATTTTATCCTTAATAATGGACTCTAGCATTTTGCCCACAACCGATGTAAGGCTTACTGGTCTATAATTCCCTGCTTTCTCTCTACCCCCCTTTTTAAATATTGGGGTAACATTAGCTACCCTCCAATCCACGGGTACTGTTCCCGAGTCAATGGAGTTCCGGAAGATGATCCTTAGAGCATCTGCTATCTCCAGGGCCACCTCCTTAAGTACCCTAGGATGTAGTTTATCAGGCCCCGGGGATTTGTCGGCCTTCAGTCCCCTCAACTTACCCAACACCATATCCCTAGAGATACTAATTTCTGTCAGCTCCTCCCTCTCATTAGTCCCTATGTTTGCCGATATTCCTGGGAGGTTATTTGTGTCCTCCTTTGTGAATACAGAACCAAAGTATGAGTTTAATTGGTCTGCCATTTCCTTATTCTCCATTATATATTCTCCCGAATCGGACTGCAAGGGACCGACTTGGGATTTTACCAGTCTTTTCCTCCTTAGCTTAGATAGCAGGAGAGCAGACACCACTATCGCTCTTCCTTGCACTTTCAACCACCTTCTTTCCCATCTTCCCAAAATCTTTTACATTTTCATAACCTTCGGTTCACAATTTAATCGATCCACTTCATCCCTGTCTTTCTTGCACCCCATATGCACCCCCAGAACTTCCAAAACCTCCACCACCTTAAAGGGACATTCCCCCAACCATTCCCCCCTACCCCTCCCTGCAACCAGGCATTGGGACTTACTATAATTCACTCTGGCTCCTGAAGCTCTACAATATTCCTCCACTACATCCATAGCTTTCCTCACTGACTCCCCATTTCTCAATGTTAAGGTTGTGTCATCTGCATATTGGTGTATCACCGACACCAGCCCAGAACTGGGGACCACAATCCCAACTACACCTTGTTTCTTTCGCATCATGTAACCTAATGGTTCTGCTACCAATGTGTACAACAATGGGGACAGGGGACAACCCTGTCTCACTGATCTCTGTATCGGAAAATACTTGGATAAAAAACCATTACATTTAACGCAGCTAAATATGTTTGAATAAAAAATCCTTATCCACTGAATGAAATTTTCCTTGAAACCAAATGCTTCCAAAACCTTCAATAAAAACTCATGAGAGACCCTATCAAAGGCTTTCTCTTGATCTGTATTTAACACATAAGCCTCCCTCCCACTCTCTTCCATGAGCTCTATCGCATCTCGGCTTGAGACCACAGAGTCTGCGATGTCCTGGCCTATGACTCCATAGGACTGAGAGGGCCAAACTATCTCCGGTAACACCTCCTTCAAACGATTTGCCATAACCCTCGCCAAGATCTTATAATCCACATTTAATAATGTGATGGGCCTCCAGTTCTTCAGATCCTGTCTATCCCCTTTATTTTTATATAAGCTAAGCTTATGATACCTCTCCTCATAGATGGGGCCAGGCGTCCCTCAATTTTAATTTCCTTAAAAACTTCTAAGAGCAATGGACTTAAAATCTCAAAAAATTCTTTATAAAATTCTGCACTTAGTCCATCGGACCCTGGGCTTTTCCCCCCCTTCATTCCACTTATTGCTACTTTTATTTCCACTAATCCTACTTCTTTGTCACACATGCTTCTCTCATCCTCCTTTAAACCCTCTTCAATAAAAGCAGTAACCTTCTCCATCGCCAAATTGGAAATGTCTTCTTTTGTATATAACTCTTGATAAAAGCTGCTAGCCGCCTCTAAAGTCTCCCCACTTTCATGAATGATCTTCTCCCCAACCTTCAGCTCTTCAATTAACGATAATCTCTGTCGCAGCTTCTCTTGCTCTAGAAAATATCTAGTGCATCTTTCGCCCTCCAATGCATCTCTAGCCTTTGCACGGAGAATGGCCCCCTTGCATTTTTCAGCTTGCAATAATTCCCACTCTTCCTTTAGCACCCGGAACTTAGTTTCAGCTCCCTTATCCCCTCCGTCAACTGCTTTACAGACATCTGTAAACCTTTTGTTTATATTCTCTTCTCGATGCCGGTTAGCTGCCGCCCTCTTTTTCCCATAAGGTACCGAAAAAACTTTTACCTCATATTTGAAATTGTCCCACCAAACTCTTCTTTCTTTCAAGAACAAAGGTTTCTTCCGAGCATTCTTTATTATATTTATAATCCCTTCTTTATAAGCAATTTCTTTCAGGTATTGATTGTTTAAAATCCACACCCCTGAACCGATCTTAACTCTGCTGTTCCTACTTCTAAGAACCAAAGCCGAGTGATCACTAAAAAATACTTTTTTATAATAAATCTCCATCACCTCCGAACTTAACCCTTCCCGCATTAACACAATATCTATTTGGCTCTGTTTTAAAACATCACCCACCCAACCTGCTCTGGAGAACTCCCTTTTTATGGGGTTCTGGTCCCTCCATAAGTCTCTCAAATTTAAATTTGCCATCAATTTTACAATCATCCCTCTGGAGTTATCATCCTTAAAGGTCATCTGGGCTGAAATGTCCATTCAAGATAAAAATACATTAAAATCCCCCACTATACAAGGATTTTCCACCTCTGCCGCTTCAGTGAATAACCCCTGAAAAAACTCGCGATGCTTGCAATGGTCATTCGGTGCATAGATATTAAAGAGATCGCAATTAAATCCCTCCATTTTTACCCTTAGCCGTAAAAATCTCCCCTCAGTGTCCTTGTCCACCAAGGCAACATTCTCTTTTATGGACGGACTCACCAAAACAGCCACCCATCTATGGTTATTGTTTGCACAACTTGCAAACACCTCTCCCTTCCAAACCTTCTGAACTCTTTCTAGAATATCCTCATCCCAAAAGGTTTCTTGCAGACACAAGTCCGAACCTTTAAAACCCTGCAACAACTGCTGCAATTTCTTCTCACCCCTCAGTCCGTTCATATTAATCGAGACCAATGTAATCATGGCTCCAAAGAAGGGAAGTATGCCTAATAATCTCCCCATCATTTAATCTCTGGCTCTTCCCTCCTCTCATGCTCCTTCTCAACTTTTCGGGCAGCTGTTGCTTTTTCCTGCAGCCTCCGGCTCTTTTTCACCTCCTGTTTGACCCCTCCCTGCTGTTTCAGTCACATGATGCCACCCCACCCCCGACTTCCATGTCTCTGTCCCCCTCTAATTCCTCACTCTCAAGCTCTTCTGCAACCCCCTGTGCCTGCTCCCCATCAGATACATAATCCTGCTCCCCATCAGATATTTCATCTCCCATAGAGAGTCTTCCTGCTATCGCAGTTTCTCCCACTGTGCCGCTCCCTTCGACCACATCTCCACCTCTGACCCTTGCACCCTGTTCCCTCACTCCATGGGACAATGGCGCACCTAAATTGTTCCCTTCTGATGTCTCTATTTCGCCGATCCCATCCTGCTGTCCCTTTAAGGCTCCTACCTCTTGCACACTCTCCCCGTCCTGCCCCCTCCCGCTCACCAAGATATCCGACTCCCCGCCTCTCCCCGGAGTACCCACATCCACCACACACCCCGCTCCCGCCTCCTCCTCCCCCACAGACACCAGACTCCCCAGGGGGAGCCGAACTGCACTAAGGCTCGAGTCTGCACTCGATCCTCACTGCCCGCTGCTGTCTTTGTTCCCCTCCACAGCACTCAGCGTGTTTTCCGCCATCTCCATCCCGTTCTCAGCTCCGCCATCCTCTGCCTCTTCCTGTGCTCCTTTCTCCTTCATTTTACCGGCTGTGTCCTCCGGCCATTCCACACTCATCTCCTGCTCCTTCTCCCATCTCCTCATCACTCATATCGCTCCCTTCTGCCACACACTCACAGCGGGTGGGGCCTTTGCGACACACTCCACAGCTCTCCGCCTTGCAGCTCCGAGCAATGTGTCCCGACTCACCGCAATTGTAACAATGCAGGTCTGGACAGTTTCTTACGAGATGGTCATGTCCAAGACAATAATAGCAATAATAGCACACCTTTACTTGGTTATCATGCAGCACACGAAAGTACTGCACTCCTTCCAGTGTCTCAAACTTCATACTGTATGGCAATGACCTCACCCCCTCTGGGAACCGCAACTTTACATACCGGGTTCCATCTGCTACCTGTGTTCCCGGATAGTACCTCCTCTTTATTGCAGAACAGATTTTAATGTCCCACGACTCCAACTTCTTGCTTAGCACTTCGTCCTCAATGTAAACTGGCAAGTTTAAAAATGAAACCACCACCTCCTCTGAATATAGCAGAGTCACCTCCAAGAATTTCTCACCAACTTTCAGACTGAGTAACAGTCTTTCCACCTCCTCACGACCACTGACCGTCACCTCGAATCCCACATTTGGCTTTGGTCGGCAGGCAAAGCAGCTTCCCTCACCACAGTCCTCATGAACCACCTGGATAACATCCCAAGCTCGAATCTTCTTATCCTCACACTGCACCACCACCGTGTTTTCTTTACCAAACCTCCTGGGGTCCCGGCCCAAATCTTTGGGCCTTTTTTTTTCCTTTCCCACCACAGTTTCTTCCCGAATTAAATTCCTCTCGAGAATATTGTCCTCTGAGGGGCCCGGCACTCCGGAACCCTCAGCAGCCATCTGGCTGTTTTTGTGGGCCAAAAAGGCCCTAAAACCTGAAAACAAAACCCACCACCAACTTTTTACAAAACTCCTTCCAACTCCCAGCTGCAATCAGGCAATCAGTAACACCTGGCTCACTCCTAGCCCCTCCCACCTAGAGAGTGCTACCCACTGAGCCACAGCTGACACCTGAAGCCTTTTGAAGGTGGAGAGAGAAGTGGAGGTGGTGGGGTATTTTATGGAGGGACTTCGAGAAAGTTGGAGGTGAGGCAGCTAAAGTATCTGCCACCATTAGTGAGGTGAAGGAGAAGCATGGAAACAATGCCGGAAGCTGAGGACCGGAGGGCATGGAAGAATTTATAGGGCTTGAGATTGCAGAGATAGGTTGGGGCAAGAACCCATCACCATCTTGGAGGAGGAGGGTGTAATGTATGTAATGTATATATACCTTAAGGGAGAGAACTACTTTTTACAGCTCCTGTATACTGTAGTACCGGCAGTGACCACACCTGTATATAAACCCTGAGTAGTGATCTGTACACTTAGTTCTAGAGTAACCCTCATTCAGTAAACACCTGTTGAATCGTTCCCTGCAGTCTGTTGTCTGATTATTGAAGGACACAACATTAGGATACACGGACATAACATTGGCGACGACGCAGATTCGAACCTACCTGCAACTCTACATCACCTCCCAGGGATTCGCTCCTGGAGAACAGTGGAAGGAGGTCGAGTCCAGAAGCACGGGCATCGACCATGGGCAACCGCCCAGTCATCCAGCGGAGATTTGAGCATCGCAGGGGAGGCTGTCGAGAGTCAGGCTTGGCTTTCCAGTCATGGTGGTCCAGCAAAACGGGCTGGCAACAGGTACTGCGCAGACCCTTCCCGGACAGCGGCGGGCTAGAGCCCAACCAAGCAGCACAGAAAAAGGCCGAGCAGCGTCGACGGGGGAGAGGGAGAGGGCACAGAGCACAGGGCGCAGCCAGTGTTCAGGACCGAGCGGCGTCAACGGTGGAGAGAGACGAGAGAGAGCACAGTGCAGCCGGTGGTCAAGGGCCGAGCAGCGTCAACGGGGGAGAGAGGCGCGCAGGAAAACACGAGGTGCTGCGATTGCCACGAGGACCGCAGAGAGCGGCATTGGCAGCAGCGCAGGAGCAGCGCACGAAACCCACAGGGCGTCGCCATTTGCCACGAGGACCGCCGAGAGCGGCGTTGGCAGCAGCGCGGGAGACACCATTTAAAGCCGCAGCGGGGAAGAAAGGAAAGCGCAGGAGATGCCATTTTAAGCTGCAGCAGGGAAGAAAGGAAAGCGCGGGAGACGCCATTTTAAGCCAGTCTAACCACACCCAAAAATGCCGAAGAGTGGCAGTATTACAGCGTTCGACAATGAAGTCGAAGATTGGACGACATATGTCGAACGCATAGAAGTATACTGCAAGGCGAATGAAGTGCCAGATGACAAGAAAGCGCTGGTATTGTTGAATTCAATGGGTGCAAAAACGTATGGCTTACTACGAAACCTAGTAACCCCAGAGAAGCCAGTAGAAAAGGATTTTGAAAACATAGTGTCAATCCTACAGGACCACTTAAACCCCACAGCGCTGCTGATAGCAGAAAGATTTAAGTTTCACAAAAGGAACCAGCATAAAGATGAAAGTAATGCTGAGTATTTAACGGAACTGTGCAAGCTATTGAAACACTGCCAGTTTGGAACGGGACAAGCAGATACTTTAAGGGACAAGTTTGTGTGTGGGCTTCAAAGTGAAGGAACCCAGAAAAGGCTTCTATCAGAAAAGGATCTTATGCTGGACAAGGCTTTCAGCATTGCAGTATCACATGAAGCAGCAGCACGGGGCGCTGCAGAGATACAACAGGGACCGCAAGAATATGGCACAAATGAAATGTCATACGGAACAGTGAAGTGCTATCACTGCGGCAGAACAACACATGACCATAATGATTGCTGGTTCAAGGACAAAGTGTGCAGACAGTGTGGAAAAGTAGGAAACATAGCAAGAGTCTGCAGGTCGGGAAAGAAAACCAACAGCAAGAAATCTCCACAGGAGAAGTACAAGAAGGTACATAAGGTGATGGAGAGTAGTTCAGACGAACAGAAGAGTGATACAGGCTCCGGAAGCAAGGAGCTGGGTTGTCTGAAACGACATAATGTGATAAAAACGGAGGATCACCAAACTATCTGGGTCACGCTCAAGATCGCAGGCGTCCAAGTGAAAATGGAATTGGACACAGGATCAGCCCTAACAGTCATAAACCGAAGGGACTACAAGCGGCTATTCTCACATATACCCTTGAGAGATACAAAGATTGTCTTGAAGACGTACACGGGGCAAAAAATCTACCCCAAAGGAAAAATAAAGGTGAACGTTATACATAACGGCAAGGAAACACCAAAAATGGACCTATATGTATTGCCAGATGGAGGACCACCACTACTAGGACGTGAATGGATCCGGAAGATACAGCTGGATTGGCATTCCGTACAAGCACTGACTGTAGATGCCAAAAACGATGACGACGTCACACCTGGACGACTGTCAAAAATGCTAACTGACGCACAAGAAGTGTTCCAGCAGGGACTCGGAACACTAAAAGGCATAACAGCGATGATCAAAATAGAGGAAAATGCAAGCCCAATGTTTTTTAAGGCCAGACCGGTGCCTTATGCGATCCGCCCAGCCGTCGAAGCAGAGCTGGAAGGTTTGGAAAATTCAGGAGTACTGTCCAAAGTGGACTGGAGCGAGTGGGCTACACCCATCGTTCCTGTAATGAAGAGGTCGTTGAGTAATACGCCTGGGGAACCAAAGAAGGTTCGCATCTGTGGGGACTTTAAGGTGACAGTGAATCCAGTCCTTCACACTGTACAATATCCGCTTCCGCGGATTGAAGATATTTTCGCCTCGCTATCTGGAGGGAAACGCTTCACTAAGATTGATCTGGCCCAGGCGTACCTGCAAATGGAGGTAGAAGAAGCCTCGAAACAGTACCTCACGATCAACACTCATAAAGGTCTCTACCAATACAACCAGCTGGTGTTCGGGGTAGCATCGGCTCTGGCTATTTGGCAAAGGGCAATGGAACAAGTCCTGCAAGGGATTCCAGGGACCCAGTGTTATTTGGACGACATCCTGGTCACGGGCGAAAATGATAGTTATCACCTCGCCAACCTGGAGCAGGTGCTCACTAGATTGAAGGAATATGGGCTCCGAGCTAATCGCCACAAATGCGAGTTTTTCCAGAAGCGGATCTCGTATCGTGGCCATGTTATTGATAAAGAGGGGTTACATAAGTCCCCTGAAAAGATTGAGGCAGTAGTCAAGGCTCCAGCACCGGAAAATGTGTCACAACTGAGGTCGTTCCTTGGGCTGGTGAACTACTACCATAAGTTCTTGCCGAATTTGTCTACCGTACTACACCCACTGAACACCCTACTGCAAACGGGGGTACCATGGAAGTGGAGTGATGAATGTAAATGAGCTTTCCAGAAGAGCAAAGCATTGATCACATCAAAAGAGGTGTTGGCTCATTTCAACCCAGCACTACCAATTCGGTTGGCGTGTGATGCATCACCCTATGGCATTGGAGCGGTGCTGTCGCACAAATTCCTGGACGGCTCAGAGAGGCCAGTAGCCTTTGCGTCTCGGTCACTAACCTCATCCGAGCGTAACTGCGCCCAGATTGACAGGGAGGCCCTCAGCCTAGTGTGGGGAGTGAAAAAGTTCAATCACTATCTGCACGGGCAGAAGTTCACCTTGCTGACTGACCACCAACCACTTGTCTCTATCTTTAATCCAAAGAAAGGCGTTCCGGTGATGACTGCGCAACGGCTACAAAGATGGTCCCTTTTTCTAGGGGCGCACCAATATGAAATCGAGTATAAGGGCACAAAACAGCATGGAAATGCTGATGGGCTATCACGCCTGCCACTGCCTACTGCGGAGGAAGCACCAGCAGTGGATCCTGTCGAAATATTTCATTCGACTATAATTGAATGCTTGCCAGTAACTGACGCTGGTATAGAGAAGGAAACCCGAAATGACCCGACACTGTCTCGGGTATATGATTTGACGGTGAAGGGATGGCCAGCACATGGCGACTCACTGTTGCCAGCATTCTCGACAAGGAGAGAACAGCTGTCAGTGTGCCGGGGGACCCTGATGTGTGGATCCCGAGTGGTAATTCCACCCAAGTTAAGGGATAGAGTGCTCAATGAGCTTCATGAGGGTCGTCTGGGAGGGGTAAAAATGAAAAGCCTAGCCAGGGCTTATGTGTGGTGGCTGGGAATCGATAAACAAATTGAGGACCCGACCAAGAGCTGCTCAGGATGCCAGAAAGTCCAAAATGCACCACCATAGGCCCCTCTACACCCATGGGAGTGGCCCTCATCTCCATGGCAACGGGTGCATATTGATTTTGCTGGTCCATTCATGGACTCAATGTTTTTAATAGCCGTGGATGCGCACTCGAAATGGCCTGAGGTCATCAAAATGTCCTCCTCCACCACGGAGAAAACTATTGCAGTCCTACGGACCATTTTTGCCAGGAATGGCTTGCCAGAACAGATTTGCTCCGACAACGGACCACAGTTTGTGTCCGAAGAGTTCCGGAGGTTCTTGAAAAAGAATGGGGTAAGGCATTACACATCCGCCCCATATCATCCAGTCACAAATGGATTGGCTGAGAGGTTCGTACAAACCTTTAAGAAGGCAATAAAGGCTATGTACAATGACAACATTCCGCTGCAGCACAAGGTGGACAATTTCCTGTTCGCCTACTGGAATGCAACACATGCAGTCACCAACCAGGCCCCAGCCATGATGTTCTTTAACCGAAGGTTAAGATCTTGCCTGGATTTGCTCAGACCAAACGTACGAAGAGATGTTGAGAGTAAGCAATTCCAGCACATCCATGAGAAGCCAACAAGGAGCTTCAATGTAGGGCAACCAGTCTTGGCCCGCGACTACCGAACAGAAAAATGGCAGCCAGGAACGATATGCACACGGCAGGGCCCACTAATGTACACAGTGGATGTTGGGGAGAGCATCGTGAGACGCCATGCTGACCAGATCCTAGAGTCACAGGAACAAGTCAAACCCATGCCTCGCCCATACGTACCTGGTGATGAACCCAACGTACAGGTCGCATCTACCCCAGAAACAGTAGCATCGGAAGCTGATGAACCAACCGACGACAGGGGGCCAGAATCGCCTCCGCACCAAGAGCAAGACACTCGGGAAAGGCACTATCCAGAAAGGATCAGGAAGCCTCCCCAAAGACTGAATATATAAATAGACTATTTTCAGCTAATGTTGCATGTTAGAAGTGTTAATTGTAATTAGTTTGATATTTAATTGTTATAATGAGTGTTATGGTACTGTTAATCTAAAAGGGGAGGAATTGTAATGTATATACCTTTAAGGGGGGAACTGTGTTTTACAGCTCATGTATACTGCAGTACCGGCAGTGACCACACCTGTATATAGCACTGAGTAGTAATCTGTACAGATCAGTTCCAGCGTGAGCCACGTTGAGTAAACACCTGTTGTACCGTTCTCCTGCAGTCTGTGTCTTATTATACACGGACACAACAAAAGATGGCACTAACGTGCAGTTTTTTGTCCTGCCCTGGGACTCCTTTGGACCTTCTGGTTGGCAAGGATCTGGGAGCAGACCACAGTGCCATGTTTTCTGGCCACTCCTTTCCTGGTGTTCGGGCGGGAGTCCGTCCTGGATGATGCCAATGAGGCACAGCCATTAGAATCAGGTGGACCTCCTCACTGCCACTCTCGGACCGGATGGCCACTCACTAGGCCGTGTTCCCGCCCGGGAGTTAAAATTGACCCCTTCATCTTTGCCTCCTTTGCTGACTTGAGCAACCCTTTCAGACCACTTAACGACTGGCCAATTGAAATTCCCTATAATACAGACACGACCTTGTTCTGCAGCCCTTCTAATTTGTGCACAAAGTGCGTCAGCTTGTCAAAGTTCTGAGGTAGAGGCTGATAACATGTACCAATGATCCCCTCTCCATAACAGTTCAGCCCTCCTTAACGAACATGCAGCTTGGTGCCACTGCATTTACACCCTGCTGACCCTGGAATCACTGCAGTATCAAGTTCATATCTAGAGATCTGTCCACATAACAAAGTTGGCCCTGGAGCAACTGAGACAATCTTTAAAACCTTAAGAAACATGGAACAAGAAAGGTCTATCTAAGGTGTTCGGCCTACTCCTTCCACACACCATATACAATCCACTTTGTCCTCACTTTTGCAGAGCAAGTACAACAATAACTTGCATTTATATAGCGCCTTTAACGTAGTAAAACATCTCAATGCATTTCAGGAGTGTTATCAGACAAAATTTGACACTGAGCCAAAGAAGAAGATATTAAGAGGGGGGACTATGCTTGGTCAAAGAGGTAGCATTTTGTGAGGGGCTTAAATTAGGAGAGAGAGGCGGAGAGGCTTAGGGAGGAAATTCCAGAGCTTTGTGCCAATACAGCTGAAGGCACATTCACCAATGGTGGGGCAAAGGGAGTGGGAGATGCGTTAGAGATCAGAGTTGGAGGAAAGCTGAGTTCTCAGAGGGTTGTAGGGTTGGAGGAGGTTACAGAGATAGGGAAGGGAGAGGCCATGGAGGATATTTGAACATGTGAATGAGAACTTTAAATTGGTGGACCGGGAACAAATTATATTACAAGGTCAAAGTGAATACATTTGAACACACATTTTTCGGGAAAGTGCTGAATAAGTTTTACATGTTGAATGCCTGCTTTATTTGTAAGAATGAATAACAACTGAACAACTTAAGTTTTTTTGAATAAATTGAATTCCAGAGTCAAATGCAGGTTATTTTCCCAGCACCACCTAGTGGTTGTATGTATCCTGAATATGGAGTAGTCACATGGTGTCGTGTTCAAGGCCTGGAATTTAATTTACTGGATACAAAATAGACAATATTATTAACTTTACACCCATTTTACCTATCTGAACTACTTCCTCACGGCATTTGTACCTCACTCCTCTGTTTGCCTACAGATCCCTCTCGCCCCCACCCCTCCTTCACTCCTTACCCTGATTTCTTTCATGCCTTCCCTGCCTTTGATGTCCCTTCTACCTGGAGCCCTTCAGGTCTCTATGCACTATGTTGCTGATGCTGCTCAAGACTCTTGAGTCTCACTCTTTCACTGCTTAATATGGGCTGCATATAGTGTCACTACTATTCCTGGCTAGAATGGAGATGATTGGCTAATTCCCCCGTCAATCACACCTGGAGACCACCCTGCTGTAAGTGACTGGGATTGATTTTATGCACATCATTTTGTGTTATGTAACTATGCTACACTCACTGCATTTTGCTGGAGAAATCACCCTGCTTTTATCAGGAGAAGTTGCTGTAATTTTGGTCATGAGTTCTGTTTGCTGTAATTCATAGAGACTCTTTTTAAATAGACCCTGTAGACTGTTTGCTGTAGTGTGCTGTTTAAACAGGCTCTGCTGCGTAAATAGACTTTGTTTGCTGTGAGTCCTGCCATAAGCCTCCAACTCATTGGCTGACTGAGTGGTGTCAATAGACACTCTGCCCATTCTTACAGTAAGGGAGAGATTTCGGGAACACTCATAGGTTTGAAGCTATGCCACAACACATGAAAGATTAATTTTAGAGTGCAATGGAGGCTGGTCTAACTTGATCTCTCACTAGTATGCCTTAAGTCTCTTTCATTGCGAGTGAGGGAAGAAAGGAATCACACTTCTTTACCAAGGGAAATGGAGCTGGAGGGAGAGAGAGAACTTGAAGGCATATTGGAAGAAAATGGGAGATTTCAGCAGTCATGCTGAAGACGGGATGTGTAAAAAGCGCCCTACCAGTTAGATAAGTGCTCCATGTACTTGCAAACACCACTTGAATGGTGGGGGGTGATAGTGGCCCACAGTTATTTCGTGGAGCTGGGAATAGCACTACTGCTCCTTCTAGCTCCACAATATAAAAGTTTTCCACGGCTCTGGACCTGTTTTTGAGTGGCCTCTGGCTGGCACTTTAAAGATTTCTGGTTAGGCAGCTCAAGACCTGGAAATGTTGCGCCCATTTTAGGTCCATAAAATGGTTGCAACGATGTTAACTTTAGACCCCAAAGTTCTTAACAGAATAAAAAGAACTTGCATTTATATAGCGCCTTTCATGATGTCTCAAAGCCCTTTACAGGCACTGAATTCCTTGTGAAATATAATCCCTGCTGTAATGTAGGAAACACGGCAGCCGATTTGCGCACAGCAAGGTCCCAGAAACTGCAATGAAATCAACAACCAGTTCAGCTGCTTTAGTGATGTTGGTTGAGGGATAAATATTAGCCAGGACACCGGAGAGAACTCCCCTGCTCTACAAATAGTGCCATGTGGATCTTTTACGTCCACCCGAGAGGGCAGACGGGCCTTAGTTTAGCATCTCATCCAAAAGACGGCACCTCTGACTCCCTCAGTAATGCACTGAAATGTCAGCCTCGGTTAGGTTGGTGGAGTTTGACTTGAACCAACAACCTGCTGACTCACAAGGTGAAAGTGTTACCACTGAGTTATAGCTGACACCTTCACAGAACTCAGTCGGAAAAAGCTTTCACTGCTGCAAAACTGCACTCAAAGGATTACTTGTGATTGTGACATAGAAACATAGAAACATAGAAGATAGGAGCAGGAGTAGGCCATTCGGCCCTTCGAGCCTGCTCCGCCATTCAATGTGATCATGGCTGATCATCCAATTCAGTACCCTGTCCCTGCCTTTTCCCCACATCCCTTGATCCCTTTAGCCTCAAGAAATATATCCAACTCTTTCTTGAATATATTTAATGAACTGGCCTCCACCGCCCTCTGTGGCAGAGAATTCCACAGGTTCACCACTCTCTGGGTGAAGAAATTCCTCCTCATTTCAGTCCTAAATGGCTTACCCCTTATCCTTAGACTATGACCCCTGGTTCTGGACTCCCCGGCCATCAGAAACATCCTTCCTGCATCTAGTCTGTCCAGACCAGACAGAATTTTATAGGTTTCGATGAGATCCCCTCTCAATCTTCTAAACTCCAGTGAGTATAAGCCCAATCGACACAATCTCTCCTCATACGTCATTCCTGCCATCCCAGGAATCAGCCTGGTGAATCTTCGCTGCACTCCCTCCATGGCAAGAACATCCTTCCTCAGGTAAGGTGACCAAAACTGCACACAATACTCAAGGTGCGGTCTTACCAAGGCCCTGTACAACTGTAGCAAGACATCCTTGTTCCTGTACTCGAACCCTCTTGCTACGAAGGCCAACATACCATTTGCCTTCTTAACCGCCTGCTGCACCTGCATGCTCACCTTCAGCGACTGGTGCACAAGGACCCCCAGGTCTCTTTGCACTTCCCCTTCTCCCAATCTATTGCCATTCAAATAATAATCTGCCTTACTGTTTTTGCCACCAAAGTGGATAACCTCACATTTATCCACATTATAGTGCATTTGCCATGTTTCTGCCCAATCACCCAACCTGTCCAAATCGTACTGGAGTTTCCCGACATCCTCCTCGCAGCTTACCCTCCCGCCCAGCTTTGTGTCGTCTGCAAATTTGGAGATATCACATCCAATTCCCTCGTCCAGATCATTAATATATATTGTGAACAGCTGGGGTCCTAAGACCGATCCTTGCTGTACCCCACTAGTCACTGCCTGCCACTCGGAAAACGACCCGTTTATTCCAACTCTTTGCTTTCTGTCCGCCAACCAGTTCTCTATCCAAGTCAATACCTTGCCCCCAATCCCATGTGCCTTAATTTTGCACGCTAATCTCTTGTGTGGGACCTTATCGAAAGCCTTCTGAAAGTCCAAATACACCACATCCATTGGTTCTCCCTTATCTATTTTACCAGTTACATCATCAAAAAATTCCAGTAGATTAGTCAAGCATGATTTACCTTTTGTAAATCCATGTTGACTTTGTCCGATCCTGTCACTGCTTTCCAAGTGCTCTGCTATTACCTCTTTTATAATAGACTCTAGCATTTTCCCCACTACCGATGTCAGGCTTACCAGTCTATAATTCCCTGCTTTTTCTCTACCACCTTTTTTGAATAGTGGGGTAACATTAGCTACCCTCCAATCCGTGGGTACCGTTCCAGAGTCTATCGAGTTCTGGAAGATGATCAGTAATGCATCTACTATCTCTAGGGCCACTTCCTTAAGTACCCTGGGATGTAGACCATCAGGCCCTGGGGATTTATCAGCCTTCAGTCCCATCAATTTTCCTAACACCATTTTCCTACAAATACTGATTTCTTTCAGTTCCTCGCTTTCATCCGACCCTATGTTCCCCGGCATCTCTGGGAGGTTATTTGTGTCCTCCTTTGTGAAGACAGAACCAAAGTATGCATTTAGTTGGTCTGCCATTTCCTTGTTTCCCATTATAAATTCCCCTGATTCTGACTGTAAGGGACCTACGCTTGACTTCACTAATCTTTTTCTCTTCACATATTTATAAAAGCTTTTACAGTCAGTTTTTATGTTCTCTGCTAGCTTACTCTCATATTCTATTTTCCCTTTCTTAATTAATCCCTTTGTTCTCCTTTGTTGACTCCTAAACTGCTCCCAATCCTCAGGATTATTGCTTTTTCGAGCCAATTTATATGTACTCTCCTTGGATCTTATGCTATCCCTAATTTCCCTTGTTAGCCACGGTTGAGTCACCTTTTTTGTTTTATTTTTATGCCAAACTGGGATGAACAAATTCTGTAGCTCATCCATTTGGTCTTTGAATGTTTGCCATTGCCTATCCACCGTCAACCCTTTGAGCGCCATTCCCCACTCAATCCTACCCAACTCGCTCCTCAGATCATCGTAGTTTCCTTTATTTAAATTGAGGACCCTTGTCTCTGAGTCAACAACTTCATTCTTCATCTTAATGAAGAATTCGATCATATTATGATCGCTCTGACCCAAGGGGCCTCGTACACAAGATTGCTAATTAATCCTTTCTCGTTGCATAATACCCAGTCTAAGATGGCCTGATCTCTGGTTGGTTCCTCGACATATTGGTCCAGGAAACCATCCCGTAAACACTCCAGGAATTCCTCCTCCACAGTATTGTTACTAATTTGGTTGGCCCAATCTATATGTAGATTAAAGTCACCCATGATGACTGCTGTGCCCTTATTGCACGCTTCTTTAATTTCCCTTTTAATGCCATCCCCAACCTCCACCTTACTGTTTGGAGGTCTATATACCACTCCCACTAATGTTTTTTTCCCCTTAGTATTTCTCAATTCTACCCATACAGATTCCACATCATCAGAGCTAATATCCTTCATTACAATTGTATTAATCCCTTCTTTAACCAGTAATGCTACCCCACCTCCCTTTCCTTTTTGCCTATCTTTCCTGAATATCGAATACCCCTGGATGTTGAGTTCCCAGTCTTGGCCATCTTTGAGCCATGTTTCTGTAATCCCAACCAAATCGTATTCGTTTACCTCTATTTGCGCAGCCAATTCATCCACCTTATTACAAATGCTCCTCGCATTAAGACACAAAGCCTTCAGGCTTGTTTTTTTAACGCTCTTAAACTTATTAGAATTATTATTTACTGTGGCCACGTTTGATTTAAATCGTTGATTTCTCTGACTGACATATTCAAACAAGCTTAGATCCTGGAGCAGGCGGGAGCGGCCCACTCTAAATTGTGTGATAATGTCTGACTAATGCTTATGCTGCTGTAGTGTAACTACTGTGATGTGATTAAACATAGAAGATAGGAGCAGGAGTAGGCCATTCAGCCCCTCAAGCCTGCTCCGCCATTTAATGAGATCATGGCTGATCATCCAAATTCAGTACCCTGTCCCTGCTTTCTCCCCATATCCCTTGATCCCTTTAGCCTTAATAAATATATCTAACTCCTTCTTGAATATATTTAATGAATTGGCCTCAACTGCCTTTTGTGGTAGAGAATTCCACAGGTTCACCACTCTCTGGGTGAAGAAATTCCTCCTCATCTCAGTCCTAAATGGCTTACCCCTTATCCTTAGACTGTGACCCCTGGTTCTGGACTCCCCCGCCATCGGGAACATCCTTCCTGCATCTAGTCTGCCTAGTCCTGTTAGAATTTTATAAGTTTCAATGATTGTCACATTTTGATCTTTGGCCTGCTAAATTTTCATATAAAACTGCAGGGGAATGCACAATTGCATTTTTCTCTGTTTACAAATCTAAGAAAGCTAAAAAAAAGTGTCTTGTATGACATTTTACCAGGCGACAGTGCCCCTTTAAAAAGAGCAAACATGCCTCACAAAGGGATACTTAGAAGTGGACTGTGCTTGCCACGATCACTTACTTATGCTGTACTACTTCATACTGCAAGTAAAGAAATACATTGTACGTGGTACCTTATAGCATTTGAGTCAGGATCGTTTTACTGTACCTTTAAAAACTGATGGCAGGAATTCAAATAAGATTAGAATGAATGGAACCCGTATTTAGCTCACAATAAATAGCACAATCGGAACAAAGCAACTATATTTAGAACTATTGCTTAATGTGTACTTAATTCACAGCATCACCTTTCTCTTTATCTAACGGTCAATTTCATATTTTTTAAGAACTCTTTCTATGAATTTATTGCTCGCCAAGATGTGGGATGTTAGTGCTGGGGGAGGGAAAAAACTTTTCCGGTTGGGCACCGAACACCAGCATTAAGTAGGTACTCCCAGGTCAGGTATAGAACAGTTAGCTCTCTCTCTACTCTGCCCCAACAGGTTACCTCGGCACAACCTCAGAAGAGCATTCCCCGCAGCAGTGCAATATTTTTTCCATTTCTTATACCAGCCACCCAGTGGCCATTTGAGTCAGATTGTCAAAGTTAGTGCCAATAAATGCCAAATTAGGGACAGTCTTGGCACCTCGGGTTCAATAGGAATGGGACTGAGGCGGCTCAAAACTCACCCCTTGGGATCTTTTGTGAATTTCATATCAGTTTAATAAAATCACAAACTGAATTGAGTACTTGTACTGACAAACTATAAATAGATTACAATAATATTTAAATACTTTTTTAAAAACAGAGCAAAATAATTACATTCTTACATGTATTTCCCAATCATTATACAGGTCCATGTTTCTGACGACACTATACAATTTGCACAGTGCTTGTGGAAGAAATAAATTGGATACCGTGGGTTTTACTGATTTTGTGGCGGAGACCACATAGGGACAATAACACAATGTATAGCCAATGCTGTTATATGTACCTTAACACAATTCACTTTGTATAGCAATGTTGCGATATGTACATGCTGGGTTCGGTTATTGGTGCAGGGTCCCTTTAAGAGCGTCGGGAACGTGATGACGTCATGACGTCGGTTGCGTGATGACGTCATAGCCCCTGCACGGGGCTGAGCCTTCAGACCTCGTGGAGATTGATTAAAGTAAGACACGTTTTGTTTTTGCTTAAAGAAAAGTCTCAGCCTGTTGATTTCTGTCGACTCCAACAATATGGTCATACCAAGTGTTGGGAATAGAAAAGACTTGCATTTATATAGCGCCTTTCATGATCTCAGGACATCCCAATGTGCTTTACAATGCAATATAAAGAATAGTGCTCGCTGACCTACATTGGCTCCCAGTTAAGCAATGCCTCGATTTTAAAATTCTCATCCTTGCTTTCAAGTCCCTCCTTGCGATGTTTCCTGTAAGCTGTGCTTTGTTCTGCGTGGCCTGTTTCTTTTAATGTGGGGTCCCTTTAAATTTCTGTGCTTGGACGGTATTTACAGTGTAAAGGCTGGCGAGCGGACTGCGCGGGGCCTTGCAGATTACTTTGCGGCCGCACGCATGCGCAGCTAAGAGGGAACATTGCCCCCATGGCCTCGCCCCTCCCTATCTCTGTAAGCTCCACCAGCCCCACAACCCTCCGAGATATCTGCGCTCCTCTAATTCTGCTCTCTTTCGCATCCCCGATTTTAATCGCTCCACCATTCAGCTGCCAAGGCCCTAAGCTTTGGAATTCCCTCCCTAAAACTCTCCGCCTCTCTACCTCTCTTTCCTCCTTTAAGACGCTCCTGCCCTACTGTCTCCTTAAGTGGCTCGGTATCAAACTTTGTTTTATAACACTCCTGTGAAGCACCTTGGGACGTTTTACTACGTTAAAGGCGTTATATAAATACAAGCTGTTGTTGTTGTGTATGCTTAATGATCAAGCACTGTGTGTTGTAGATAAAGAACCTCGGTAAGCGATTTATGTTTTATTCAATACCTTGGCCTGTAAAATGACTGAGTCGTCCAAGTTCAACATTTTGTTTTTGTTGCTTTTTCTTTTCACTCCAGCAGTGTACGTTTCTGGGTTTTTTTTATTCAAAGGAGAAAATGGTGCAACAAGCCCTGAGAAAAACAGTGCGCTGAGATGCACGGAGTAGACCTGCCAACACTTCTGCCTATTATGTCAAGGCCTGAATAAGTTTAAAGGCTTGAGAAGTAATATATATTTTCCTGTAATCCCAAGACAAATAAAAGGCAGACAGTATTTCTGCTTAGCACATTAAAGCCTGGCTGACTTTAAAAGCCTTGGGGAGTACTTTGGGGGTTTTGGAAAACGTCATCTGGCTTAAAGCAAAGACCAGAAGCTGCCATGTCGCAGATGAACCGATGGATGCAGGAAGGTAATTTAGCCCGTTTATAGCCCTGCAGCTACTGCAAATATCAGCTGATGAATATTTATGTTATCCCTGGAAAAATCTGCAATGCAGAGGGGTGGTGGGGAGGTGGGGGGTGGTGGGCGGGCTGGGGGGGGGGGTGGGGGTGCGATGGGCAAGGGGGGGGGGAATGAGAAAAAAAAGCTCTGTGTTGATTCAAAGCTCAGAAAGGTTCTCTGAACTTTGTGGGATTTCTTTACCAACACTTTCCATGCTTGAACGGTGGCTGCTGAATGAAGTCATTATGCGCTGAGAGGCAGCACAGGGAAACAGACTTTGTCAGCCGCTGATCATTAGTGCCTTGTTGCTCTTCTTGAATCCTTGCACGTTCACCGGGTCTAAAGGGGGACAGCTTACTTCCCGGACTCGAAAGGCATTGGAGCCGTTCGAGGTGGTTCCGCAGGCCCGTCTGCCAATCCCGCTGCCCAGGAAACGGCCCACTTTATATTGTGAGCGGTTTCTGCAGCAGCTGGATTCACTTTGAAATAACTGTGTGCCTTGTTTTAAGTTCCCCTTTACTTCACAGAGTTACCTTTGATGCCAAGAATACCAATTACCGCAATCCTGTAGCTCTCCCGAATAATCCTGGAGCCAGTTGCCGTTGGAGGCACCGGACCCCCCTTTCGAGAGGTAGTTTCTGAGGGTGCCTCCTAAGGGCAAAGTTCTGGTAGCAACAGAAGTAAATGGCTGCTGCTGGTGGAGCTCGCGCTACTCTCAGCTACCTGTAGAGGGTTATGTCACTCATTTGACAAACCTTCCCAGACATTGGGGAATATCCTGGCCAGAATGACAATGCACAGTTGTCCTTTGTTCCTCCCTCTCTCAGTATAAACCGGGTGGTTCAATGACAACAGGAACTGGCACCATTACAGATAAGTGATTTCTGCGATTTAAAAAAAGAAAGACTTGCATTTATATAGTGCCTTTCATGACCTCAGGACGTCCCAAAGCGCTTTACAGCCAATGAAGTACTTCTGAAGTGTAGTCACTGTTGTAAGGGGCTTGAAAGTTGAGAACAGTGACTATTTGGCCAATTGCTGGGCAAGGTCTAAACAGGTCAGCAGCAGCGAAACCACGCCACTGGCCTGTACAGGATGGGCACAAGTGCTTCAGTCTCACAGAATAATGGCAGACAAAAAACACAATCACATCTGACAGCAAACTGCTTCATACATGCTTGTTGAATTAGCCACCAACTTTGGAGCTACTACTGATCTCCTCTGTAGTGCTACGTTATGTACTGAATGAATTGTCATATGTTTCATAGTGTGGTATAAGAAGGATAATGTATACCGTTAAACTTGTGGGGGCCATTTTCACCATCACTGCTTGGTAGGTGATCTGGCGGAACAGGTCACCTGTTTGTTGTAGAACCCACCCAATGGAATGAAAATCAGGAGGGAAGAAAGAAAGAAGGAAAGGAGAGAGAAAGAAAGAATAAAGAAAGGAAGAGAGAAAGAAAGAAAGAAATGGAGAAAGAAAGAGAGAAATGGAGAAAGAAAGAAAGAAAAAAAGCCCTTCATAACCTCAGAATACCCCAAAGTGCTTTAAAGCCAATGAAGTGTAGTCACAGCTGTAATATAGAAAACACGCACAGCAAGGTGCCACACACAGCAATGAGATAAATGACCAGAGCATCTGTTTTTCAAGTTGAATATATAATGAATATATAATATGAATAGATAAATGTTGGCCAGGACACCTCCCCTCCCCTTCTTCGAACTGTGCTGTGGGATTTTTTTACATCCACTTGAGGGCAGACGGGGCCTCACCTGGAAGACAGCACCTCCGACAGTCCAGCACTCAGCACTGCATTGAATTTCCAGCCGAGATTCTGTGCACAAGTCTCGTGGAGTGGGGCTTCAACCCACAACCTTCTGACTCACAGGTGAGAGTGCTACCCACTGAGCCAAGGCTGAGCTTCTGGGAGAAGCATGCAAGTCTGAACTTCTTTTTATTATTTCTATGAATCACCAGTCTGAGCAGTTTCAGTGCTATGGCCGTAGAATGGAAAACGAAGGGCCCTAATGTTGCTAATAGCTTTTAAAAAAAGCTGTGGATTTCCGCCCCAGCAGTTATCAGCATTCTAACCTCACAGTTCCTTATCAAGCTGCTGAGCCATGGAGGAAGAAATACTTTGCTCCATAGCCAAATCATCTCTTCGTGGCTTAAGCTTGAAGCAGCGTGAGTGCTGGTAATCTCAGAGTCGCTGCCCGCGGTCCTGCTCTTTTGAGTGAAATGGGTGTTATCATGAATGGGAAGAGGTAAAATAATGGAAAATGGAGGAACCTTCTAAATCTCTCTCCGCGTCATTTGAAAGATCTCAGAAGTGGATTAAACTACTGGCCTTGGCATCTCAGTTTTTCATGAATATTCATATTATATTTGGAAACATTCCCTGTATCTTTCAGCTCATTGTATCATGCAGAATGCTGCAGCCCCCATGGATCACCTTATCATAAGGGTGGAGTGTACCAAACAGTGAAGAATTACATAGAATTTACAGCACAAAAACAGGCTCTTCGGCCCAACTCCATGCTCCACACGAGCCTCCTCCCACCCTACCTCATCACACCCTATCAGCATATTCTTCTATTCTTTTCTCCCTCATCTACTTATCGCGCTTTCCCTTAAATGCATCAATGTTATTTTCCTCAACTACTCCCTGTGGTAGCGAGTTCCACATTCTAACCACTCTCTGGGTAAAGAACTTCCTCCTGAATTCCTTACTGGATTTATTAGTGACTATTTTATATTTGTGTCCTCTAGTTTTGTACTCCCCCACAAGCGGAAACATTTTCTCTCCATCTACCCTGTCAAACCCCTTCATAATTTTAAAGACCATCATAATTTTAAAGAGTGCTCTTTCTCTCACCCAGATCTTCTCAACATCAATGGATAACTAACGTGTGATTCTTTCTACATCCATTGACAGGAGAGTGGCATGACCAATAGTCCCACTATAGACATTCAGAGCACAATAATGGCACACATTTGCAATCTTTGTGCCTCGAATACAAAGCGGATTAGTTGCTGATTCAGCTCATGCTGATTGGCCACTGTCTACAAGCATGCTATACAGACCCCCAATTCTTGGTGTCATTGAGACACCAGGGTTAATGTACTTCTGAATACTGCCTGCTTTTTGGGCAGTATTCAGCCAACAGGGATAGAAATTGGAGCAGAATTCCCATTTCGACCAACATCCACTTGATATTTGAGCTTCACTTCTACTGGGCGCTAAAAGTCCCTCCCAAAAATGGGTGGCTATATTTAAATGAGATGGTAATGTTGTGATGATTTTTTTCATCATTATCACCTCACTTACACTGAACATTCATAATCCCCATAAACAAAGGGTGTTCTGTGTTGCTAGGTGCTAAGTTAAAGGTGGAAGTGAATTTAAAGAGCTACATCATGCATATTCGGGTTTTTTTGCTTATTGGCTTCTGACGACTGCTTTAACATCTACCTTTGTGACTTCTCCACCACCATGTTCCCAATGGCTGTCAAGTCACCACTGCCCTGAATTTTTATGCTATAGGATCATTCCAGGTTGCCCTCATGGGACATCACTAGCTTAAGTCAATCATCTATGCATAGGTGACTCAGATACAATGTTTGTTAGAGCAAGCCAGTTGAGCACCTTCCCCTTGAGTGGCAAGGTGTACAGGGAGTCATAGGTCTCACCCATGTGGCCATATATGCTCCCTTCATCAATCCCATCACCTCCATCCCCAGGAAAGGATGTCACTTGCTCAATGCCCAGTTGGTTTGTGACCAGCAGCATTGCAGCATGCAAGTAAATGCTTGATTTCCTGGTAGCTGTCATGATGCTTCCATTTTAAGGCATGTCGTACTCTTTTCAGCACAGAGCTGGGAGTCTGGGTATATCCTGCAGCTTCTTTCTAAAGCCATTTTGATGTGTACATTCCCAGGAGCACTGCTACAACTATTGGAGCCATCATAGAGCACATTATTGGAATTTTGATGGTCAGGAAGTGCTCTGCAATAAAGTCCGGCTAGAGTTTCAAGGATAGTGGCAGTGTGCTACATGCTGCACAATGGACTATCCGGAGCAGCAAGGCTCCCAAAGGCAGCAGGAGGATCATGGAGATAAGCTGCAGCAGCATGAAGAAGGAGCAGAGCACAACCATTTCTCAGCTGTAGCAAACATTCATGGTAATCTGACGCAGAAGACCTTCTTTTGACTATTACATCTGGTCACCCCATGAATCATCCTCTCTACATCTTCACCCCTCCCATCACAACTATGCCCTCATTTACAGACCCTTCTCTGCGCTCATCAACTCAATCAGATTCCTTCCCGAAAACGATGTCTGCACTCACATCGACTATAGTGCAACCACAATTTTGATCAAAACCCATAATTGTGTGTGTGTCTACTGTTTCTTTCCACCATACTTCTCCTCAGTTCCGGTGTGTGATGTGCAATCTCTTATACTTAGCCCTAGCCTAGGTGCTACCTGAATGGCTCTTGGGTGCTACCTGATTATGTGAAGTGGCTGGCTGCTGCATTTCTCTAGGAACCTCTTGGCACTCAGGTGACCCTCGTTTGCTGGCTGCTAAGTCCTGAGATGAAACGACTGCAGACTGCACCTCTTGATGCTGATGCATCTTGGTCCTGCCTCCATTCTGCTACATGTGCAGGCATCTGAGGGAGCTGGTGGGAGGGCACATATGGGCTGCTATCTTATGAACACATTCCCACTGGCTCGGCACGGTCACCGACTTAATGGTAGAAATCAAATCAGTGAGAGCCTGAGAGATGGTTGTCTGTTGCTGCCAGAAGATACAATCCTCTCCAGTCTGGTATCTCAAGCTTCCATAGCAGCAATCCAGGCAACCTTGCCAGAAGCTAAGACGATAGTTTGCCAGAAGCTAAGACTATAATTTGAGTCTCTCTGGTGAGGGCCTTAATGCACATCAGTTTGGAGCTGATCAAACACTTCAGGATGGTCTGCGATGTTGTAAATCCATCCATTATTGTACCTCAGATGCAGCTGGTGTATTCTTCTAGTTGATTTGTAGTCCGCAGCCCTGAGTCCTTTCCCAATGTCTGCACATATGTATGATGCTCTGCAGGCATCTTTCTTTTAGAAGCAGGACCAAAGAGATCTGGGTTCCAAGGCTCTCCAACCAAGGACTAACATCTTCTGACTCTTTAAAACATCAACTTGTATTTATATAGAGCCTTTAACATAATAAAATGTCCCAAGGCGCCTCACAGGAGCGTTATCAGACAAACTTTTACATTTAGCTGCATAAGGAGATATTAGGAAAGGTCAAAGAGGTAGGTTTAACCTAGCACGCTCGGCGGGAAACCAACAAGCTTAGATCGAGCTTGATCAAAGAGGTAGGTTTTAAGGTGCGTCTTAAAGGAGGAGAGAGAGGTGGAGAAGCGGGTAGGCTTGGGGAGGGAATTCCAGAGCTTAGGGCCTAGGCAGCCGAAGCCACGGCTGCCAATGGTTGGGCGAAGAAAATGAGGGACGCAAAAGAGGCCAAAATTGGAATAGTGCAGAGTTCCTGGAGGGTTGTAGGGCTGGAGGAGGTTACAGAGATAGGGAGAAGTGAGGCCATGGAGGGATTGGAAGAACAGGATGATAATTTTAAATGTGAGGTGTTACTGGACCGGGAGCCATTAGTTAACATCTTCCAGCCCCAGCTTCTTCTGCCAATTGGCCTCCAGAGCACGTCATACCCTTTAGTGGTGGGTTCTCAATCAGACGTGACAATACTGCCTGCAGTCCACCTACAAAATTAACATTAAGCTGACCTGTGAAAATTAGTTGGAATCGGCGTTTGTTCCACTGGTGGGGTGGGCGGGGAGGGACGAGGGGCAGGGATGTGCGGCTGGGCATCCCACCCTGCCACAGGATACTCACTGCGGAGGAAATTGTTGGCTATGAATCCACTGACCACTGGTTGTCAGCTGTGACACGAGAGAGCAGCGGACTCGCAGAAAGAGGCATGGACCTGATCTAAAATTGAAAAAAAAGCAACATTTGTGTTGAGGGTCATTAACAGCAACCCAGTCCTCCTGCACTCCTGCTTGTTTAATACAAGATATAGGGGTGACTTTAACCTAGCACGCTCGGCGGGAAACCAACAAGCTTAGATCGAGCGTCCATTTTGCACCCCATCCGATTTTACTTTCCATTAAAGTGAAGTCCTTTTGGGCATAGGGGTCCAGAAGGGTAATTCCGTGGTCCCATGGTCCTAGAAGGAAGTTGCAGTTGCAGGTAGTGTGCGTTGGAATAACAGGACAAGTGTTGCAGCCCAGTCTCTGCCCTGGCTTCCCCTCTGGGAGTGCAGGCTCATGCTATAAGCTGTTGTATTTATTTGTGAGAAATATTTTTATTGAAGAGTGCAAATACTAATGCAGCACTATTATTGTGCCAAATACATTGACACGACTGGAGGTGCAGCTTTAATCTTTGTCTAAATATACAGAAATACATAGGGGGAGAAGTTAGCGCCAGGAAATGGCATTAAAGTGCTGTTGACCGCTGTAATGACAGCTGATGCCGGTTCCAGCACTGCACGCCATATTGGTGTTGCCGGTAGCGCTGTCGGTAACCTCAATCACCAGGGAGCGCTCCATGATGGAGATCATGACATCAGTGAGTGTGCAACACTCACTGGACGCCCGATCTCCCAACTTTGTTTTAGCCAAGGTACTTACCGGCTGGAGAAAACAACGACAGCTTCAGGTGGTGTGCAGCAGCAGGAAGTCAGCCGCAGCGACGCTATTTAAAGGGATCCTCACCAATCACTCGTACCTGTCAGGGTTTTGCAGTTTGAGTGGCTGTGCGCTACTTCCTGCTACTGGAAGAGTTTTCCTTAGTCATTTCAAGGTTCTTTGGTATCAGGGAGTGTTCTGGCAAGGACAAAACTCCCTCATTATTTTTGAAAGGCTACAAAGTACAACACTTGCTAAAAATCACTCACTCACTTAATATGCAGTTGGTGTGTGACCACAGACAGCAAATTTTCAATGTCAATCTTTGTTATCCTGGCAGCAGCCACGTTGCCTTCATCCTGCACCAGACTGATGTGCCAGCACTCTTCCAGCCGCCACATCAAGTTCGAGGGTGGCTGCTCGGAGACAAGGGTTATCCGCTCTCCACCTGGCTCATGACTCCCCTCCTCAATCCCAACACACCTGCCCAGCACTCATATAATGAGAGCCATGCTGCCACCAGGAACATCATCGAGCAGACCATCAGCTTATTGAAGCAATGGTTCTGCTGCCTTGACTGTTTGGGAGGAGCCCTCCGGTACTCGCCAGAGCGGGTGTCTCATTTCATGGTGGTCTGCTGCATGCTCCACAACTTGACCATTGTGAGGGCGCAGCCCTTGCCAGCAGGGATTGTGGGACCACCTCAGGAAGAGGATGAGACAGAGGAGGAAGAGGAGGAGAACGAGGAGGAAGAGGACAAGGAGGAGAAGGAGGAACAGGAGGGAGTTAGGAGACAGCGAGACAATTGGCCTTCTGGACGGGCTGTCTGTGACCGGCTCATCAGATTGCGATTTGAATGAATGAAACCCCATATCCCTGCTGCTCACCACATCCCCATCTTACCATCCCTGTCTCACGCCATATCACAGTGTCCTTCTGGGCGCAATGTTGAAATGAGAGAGGCCACAAAATATTCCAAACACCATTAATAAATTTATCTATAAACATATCACACATATTACATGAATTCTAATAACTAATGACCCTTGTGCGTGCCATAGTTGAATAGCTGTCATTGTGTGCAAGGTGTGTGTTGTGGGTGTGAGTGTTGGTAGGTAGAGTATGTTGGTGGGTGAGCGCTGGGGGTGTGGTGCATGGAGCAGTGTGTGAAGCTTGTGGTACAGATGGTGGTATGTAGCATTTGTTGAAGCCTTCATTCACCCTGACCAATCATGTGAGCTCATTAAACTTCCTCCTGCACTGGGTGTGGGTCCTGGGGACTACAGTGCTGCCCATGATGTGGTGTTCCACCTCCCTCCACATAGTCCGGCAGTCTAGTGGCAAGGGCCTCCTGCCAGTTGGTACAGGACCGCCCGCCTTCTCTCCACCGCTAAAACCAATGCCTCCAAAGCTTCCTCGGAAAACCTCTGTGCTTTCTTCCTGTGGCAGCGATCTGCCATCAGGATTTGTAAATAAGTGCTCCTTCTCCTTATCCTTCTTCTTATGGTTGTTGAGGCAGCTGCACAGCCAACAATGCTGACAATGAGGTTTTGCAGCATCACTGAACCTTCCCTTTAAGTCGTGAAAAAAGTCGGTGGCAATCATTACTTGAGTTTAGACTACATCCGATATTGGTCCATCTGTTCAGTGTAATGCCAATGAGCTTGGGTTTTTAGACTAGAATCATGACTGTAATCATTTTAATGAGGAGTGAGGATGAATTTTGCGTGCTACCTATACGATTTTCACCTGGTGCTACTTAACCATTTTTAGTCCAAACACTGCCCATTCCTTGGCTATAACGAATTTCTAGCCCTATATAGAGGTTACAACACGGAAACAGGCCATTCGGCCCAACAAGTCCATGTCGGCATTTACCCTCCATGCGAAAAAATAGTTCTAATCACATTTACCCACCCTGTTCCCATATCCCTTCAACGCCTTTTCCATTATCCACCTATCCAATCTAATCTTGACAAACCTGATTGAATTTTTTGGAGAGGTGACTAAAGTAGTGGACAGGGGAATGTCTATGGATGTTATTTATATGGACATCCAGAAGGCATTTGATAAAGTCCCACATAAGAGACTGTTAACTAAGGTAGAAGCCCACGGAATTGAGGGCAAATTATTGACCTGGTTAGGAAATTGGCTGAGCGGCAGGAGACAGAGAGTAGGGATAATGGGTAGGTAATCAAATTGGCAGGATGTGGTCAGTGGTGTCCTGCAGGGATCTGTGTTGGGGCCTCAACTATTCACAGTATTTATTAACGACTTAGATGATGGTATAGAAAGTCATATATCCAAATTTGCCGATGACTAAAAGATAGGCGGCACTGTAGGCAGTGTAGATGAAAGCATAAAATTACAAAGCGATATCGACAGATTAAGTGAATGGATAAAACTGTAGCAAAGGGAGTTCAATATATGCAAATGTGAAGTCATCCACTTTGGACCTAAAAAGGATAGAACAGGGTACTTTTTGCATGGTGAAAAGCTAAAAACAGTGGGGGTCCAAAGAGAGTTGGGGGTCCAGGTACATAGATCATTAAAATGTCATGAACAGATACAGAAAATAACCAAAAAGGCTAATGGAATGCTGACCTTTATATCTAGAGGACTAGAATACAAGGGGGTAGAAGTTATGCTGCAGCTATACAAAACCCTGGTTAGACCACACCTGGAGGACTGTGAGCAGTTCTGGGCACCACACCTTAGGAAGGATATATTGGCCTTGGAGGGAGTGCAGTGTAGGTTTACCAAAATGATACCCGGACTCCAAGGGTTAAGTTACGAGGAGAGATTACACCAATTAGGGTTGTATTCCCTAGAATTTAGAAGGTTAAGGGGTGATCTGATCGAAGTTTTCAAGATATTAAGGGTGAAGGGATTATTACTAGTCCTAGCCCCTTTAAGGCTACCCCAGATCAAGCGTTTTCCCCAAACGTTCACTTTCAACTGAAGTTTGAGGTAGCCGAATCCTAAAGACGCTTAATTGGGTCTAAAGGTCCAGACTATCTCTCCCTAAAGGAAAAGAACAACCTGAAGATGCTACCATCCTCCAGATAACACTTTTAATAAGTTTAGCTAGACTGTAATGTTCCGGATATTATGAGGGTCTGGAAAACTCACCCAGAATTCTGCAACTCCTCACCAAAGAGTGTACAGAGATTGAGTTTGCGAGTTTGATACAGAAGTATTATGTGAGACAATTCTAAAAATACATAGATTTATTAAAGAACCGACATGTAATTACAATAGGTGTTTCAATCGCAACATTAACAGTTCCAAAAAGACAAAGCTTACAGTTCTTTTATCAGAGATCTTTATTCTCAAATCTTAACTTCGTTACAGTTTTACAGTTCTTAAAGTTTATTCAGAATATCCACCAAAATCAAATACAGTACCATCGATCCTCAAGATACAAAGAGGTGTAGACTTACAGAGCCAGCCTCTGAAGCCAAGAATCGCTTTGCCTCTTTACAGCAAGACTATCATCCCATTTGAAAGTTCAATATTTATATCCTTTTTCAGTGGTATCTCCTTTGAAGTTTTCTGCTGATGTAAGCTAATTATCTCTAGTCATTTTTCTGCTGACCCCTGCTATTCTTACAGTCAGTTCAGCTGGTAGCATTAAGAATCATGCCTCCTGCGTAGGTGCCTTAAGTTTAACATAAAAACGGTGTGACAGCAGGTGTTTCTTTTACTTGATGTCATTTTTACAAAGGCATATGTTTCTTAATTTTATGTGTTTCTTTCCGAAGTGTAACTTAGAACATCTTAACAGGGTGTACCATTGTGTTCTTTCCAAAGCTTTAGACTTCAGGAGCCTCAAACCTCCTGTTTCAATAAGGTTATTGATTCAGTGTCAACAACTTATCTTATCTCAATAACCTGTATGCTGTTTACAGCTTTAGATTGTTGAGGCTTCCAGATTCCCAAACCCAATTTGTCATGTTTTAATAAGGCCAGAATTCTTTCATAGAATGGTGTATTTTTCTGAATAGGTATATGGCTTATTCCTTCACAAGGGGAACAGATAGGGTAGATAGACAGAAACTATTTCTACTGTTTGGGGATTCCAGAACTAGGGGGCATAGTCTAAAAATTAGAGCCAGACCTATCAGGAGTGAAAATAGGTAACACTTCTACACATAAAGGGTGGTAGAAGTTTGGAACTCTCTTCCACAAACGGCAATTGGTGCTAGATCAATTGTTAATTTTAAATCTGAGGTCGATAGATTTTCTTTAACCATAGATATTAAGGGATATGGGCCTATGGAGTTAGGTTGCAGATCAGCCATGATCTCATTGAATGGCGGAACAGGCTCAAGGGGCTCAATGGCCTACTCCTGTTCCTATGATCCTATGTTCCTAATCTTGAATATTGACATAGGTGGGATTTTCCTTACCTTGGCGGGTCCGGGGCATGCGATGTCAGTGGTGGATCGGGGCCCCGCTGTTGGCTCCATCCCGCTGTCCAAAATGAATTTCCCTTGATTGGGCTTGTTAAGCCCTCCCAGCGTGTTTCCCGGACCAATTAGAGGAAGTGGGTCGGGTGATATCATTCATGACGCATCATCAGCCGGTTTCCTTAAAGGGACCATAGCCAACTTTCTTTTTGACATTTATGCTGTCAGTGTTCTACAGCATTGAAGTGTTGCAAACACTGACAATCACTGCACAGAGGTACAGGGCTGCACCCAGGTTCTCGCAAGACTCCCTCCACATGCTTATGGAGGGAGTCACAGCACGTAGGGAGGCCCTCTTTCCTTCCGATGGGCGGAAGTGACCTCCCCAGAAGACCAAAACAACCTGGTTGCACATTGCACAGGAGGGCACAAGCAGGGATTTGGTCAGGAGGACCTGGGTACAGTGGTGCAAACGTTTCAATGATCTCATTAGATCAGGAAATGTTAGTACAAAGCCACACTCAACCTCATCCTGCTGTGTCACTCATTACATCCCCATCACTCTGCCTTCCTTACCCTACTCCTGCACATCCTTACTCAAACCAACTTACCTTGCACCTCCACCCATCCCTCTCTATCTACATTATCACTTCCCCATCTCACTAGCCACCCCTCACACTCACCCTCATCCCAGTGCAATCATACCAACTAACAACACACAAGGGTAGGCACTTGGGTGTTTCATCCATAGTTTATGTAAAGTTTCTATTAATGTGCAGTCAAACATTAAAATCTTTATTTTCAACACTTTCTGGTCTTGGACAGATTTGTGGGCACCTTTAGAAGTGGCTTCGTGAGTTGCAGTGAATAGTGAGACATAATGGTGCCCCCCCCCCCCCACAATGATGATGAGTGTGAAAGGAATGGCTTGGTCATTGTAGGGATGCTTGATGTTGTTGGTGTGGGGTGGTGCCAACCTGGCACATCATGTGGTAGCCAGGGAATACAGCATTAAGTGAAGTAAATCTGGCCATGGTGAGGCCATCCCTGGCCTCCTGGGCATCAATGTGCTCGGGTGCTGATGTCCTCTGTCCTGTGCAGCATCAGTTGATTGCGGAGAAGGTTGGTGTTCTTGTTGGTTCTGCTGGTGTGCCTGGTGCTGCTGGTGTTGGAGCTCATCGTGGTCGATTCTGAGGTCCAAGGTGAGATAGTATAAATGACACCCATGCTGATGGAATAGATGGCAGGTGAAGTACAGATGACAGAAGCGATCGGTCAATGGTGAGAGAGGTATTGAGGTGAAACTGGATGGAGACTTGTGGAAAGACTTGCAGCATGCTGAATTTGTTGTGGAAATGCAGTGAGGAACAGCTTGTGGCTGAGGAAAGTGATCTCTGTCAGGTGGGAGCTTTTACTGTACACTTGAAGCTGTCAAGTAATCAGCTGGAGCAATGGCCACTGAACTCCCGCCTCAGGTTGACAGATGTGGTCACCGATCAGCGTGGTTCCAGTGGCCATGAAGTTAAAGGTAAAAAGTAAGGTAAAAAAGCCTGTTAAGGGTCTGGTAAGTATATTATAATTTGTTTAATTGGGTCGCCCGCCGCTGCTTGTTGGGTCTGCTCAGCGCCGACAGACCCGACATTGAGAAAGGCGCGGGCTGGCCCTGACCCGCTGTCAAAATAAAAACACTTTTCCACCTGACCTGCCACCGATCCCGCCCACTGATACCCCAGAAAATTCTGGCCATAGTTTTTGCCTTAACCACTAACCCAGGAAGTGAATTCCACAGCCTCACAACTTTAAGTAAATTGCAAGAGTAGAACAAAGGTATGTTAAAGACTGATATCAGGAAGTTCTTCACATAAACTGTGAACAACACATAGAATGAACTTCCAGGCAGAGTGGCGGAAGTAAAAAGCCTTGAACAATTTAAAAACCAATTAGATGTTGCAATGTGTGATCCAGCTTTCTAGATGGATGAACTAAGATGGGGCAAATGACCGTTCTCATCCATAATTACCTTATGATCAACATGGTAAAATTGTTATCACATGAAAATACTTGTCATACATTCTGGTTGCTTTCCTTCTGACATAGTGTGTAAGTGTACAAATATAAACCTCAATAAGTGTTCCCATTTGCTTCATTTTACTGAAAGGTCGAGACATTAAAACTCTACCACCTCCAACGTGATCCCACCACCAAACGCATCTTCCCCTCACCTCCCCTTTCAGCATTCCGAAGGGACTGCTCCCTCCGCGACACCCTGGTCCACTCCTCAATCACCCCTAACAGCCCTTCCCCTTCGCCTGGCACCTTCCTGTGCAAGCGCAGGAGATGCAACACCTGCCCTTTTACTGCCTCCCTTCCCACTGTCCAGGGCCCCAAACACCCCTTCCAGGTGAAACAGTGATTTACTTGTACCTGTTGCAATTAAATATACTGTATTCGCTGCTCACGATGCGGTCTCCTCTACATTGGGGAGACCAAACGCAGATTGGGCGACTGCTTAGCGGAACACCTCCGTTCAGTCCGTAAGGGTGACCCTGAGCTTCCGGTCACCTGTCACTTTAATTCACCACTTCACTCCCACTCTGATCTCTCTGTCCTCGGCCTATTACATTGTTCCAATGTAGCTTAACGTAAGCTCGAGGAACAGCACCTCATCTTTCGATTAGGCACTTTAAAGCCTTCTGGCCTCAATATTGAGTTCAACAATTTCAAACTATAACCCCTGCCCCCATTTTTCATGCTGTATGATTTTTGCCACTCCCATTTGCAACATTTTATCATTCCTGCCTTTTACAAAAGCACAGTATGTTCCTTCAATTCCTTCCTCCGCATCCGCCCCCCCTCCCCGACTCTGCACCTGCTTAATATCTGTTACATCTCCAGCTTTTTCCAGTTCTGATGAAGGGTCCCAGACCTGAAACGTTAACTCTGTTTCTCTCTCCACGGATGCTGCCTGGCCTGCTGAGTTTTTCCAGCGTTTTCTGTGGTGACATTAAAACTGTTTGAAATCAACGGTACTGTTTCAGTTGGGTGGGCCAGGATTTAATAGTTCTTTGAACACACTGAGGGAAGAATTCCTCTTCTCACTGAGGCTGGGAATTTCCTTGAAGCCACTCCTGCTCCGCCACTGGGAACGTACGTGAACGGGGTTACTGCCGCACGTTCCACAACGTTATGCTGGCAGGGCGGGATGCTGCTCCCAGGAAATTTCCGGTCTATGTATAGTGATATTGCAAGTACATTGGTGAAGATTGGCTCCTGTTGGTATTCTGGTTAAATTATGGTCGCAATTTTAAAGGGGGGGTGGGGTATGGTGCGTGCGAACACGGTGCGCACGAACCCTGAAACAGGCGATGATCCCGGGGAGGCCGGGGACGTGGAGGCCTGGCTGATCTTAGCTGAGGGGCCACCAGCGTAAACGGAGCTTCCACCAGAACCTCCAGCAAAGTTACGATGGCGGAGTGGGAGGAAATTCCCGGCCAATATAAATGCAAGGTCTTTCTCTCGTTCAAGTAAAATGAGGAGTGAGTACTTTTCACGAGGAGGAAGCTGCAGGTGCAAACTCGAGTGGGTTATTGCAGGAGCTGAACCTGTTACTCCCCTCAGGCAGACACTCGTGCCCCTTCACACAACCCAGAAACATGAAGCATTCGGAGTAGGAACAGCTTTGAATTCAGGTGAAATCCTGTCCCTGAAGTGCTGCGTAACTACTTCAATTCACTCTCAAGCTGACTAGTACGGAATGACTTAGGTCTCTGTCTGGCTTGGTGACTGTATGCGTGGTCTGCTTTATGAACTCTTTCTTTTTCGGAACGCACCGCGCGATGACATTATCAGATTATTGAGTGACAACATTTGTAGCCCTAAGATTGTGCGAAAGAAACCTAGCGCAGCCAAATCAGCTGCTTAGAGTCGTGATCCTGGGCCAAGTGCAACTAAAATGCAAATAGAATTGGACTTGGTTTCTAAGCAGTTGGTAAAGGTAGGTAGAAGGTCCCAGCGCTGGCTGTCACTCCAATCTGCCTGTCAAATCAGTAATGACTCTCCTCAGTATTAAACCTGGTCATTAGGGCATCAAATGAATGAGGGAAATGGACACATATGGACCGTGTCTGCAGTCAGCCAATGTACCTCCTAATAGTAATGCAGTTGTAAGGAGCTTGTGACCTGTTTTCCCTGGTCCCCCTGTGGAATGAGGATGAAATGGTGGAAATAATAAATCCAGTGGAAATTTCTTCAGTCTCACCAAATCGCTTTGCATGATTTTCCAGGATTAAAGGTTGGGATGGTTACGCACTGCAGACATTCCTACACCTTACTGTAAAAGGGCGAATATATGAATGCAATCCATTGATGTACACCTATTAATCACCTATCATAATATGGATTAGCACAGGCTTGCTTTAGTAGCACTCTCATTGAGCACTGAGCTCCTGGTCTTCATCCAGCAGATGGTGCTGCAATATAGCATGACAACAAACTCAATATTGCCTTGAGGTTTGGAACGCAGGAACTTTGAAGGGGCACAGTTTTTAGGAAAAGCAATTTTTAAACAAATAGGGCAGGATTTTCATTGGGCCGTGGAGGCGGGATTGAAGGCGTGTGGGGGGTTAAAGTCGTGAAATTGGGGGGCACGAACCCATCCCGCCCCCAACCCGCCTCCATGCCAGTTTCAAAGGAGGCAGGTACCCGACCCGCACTGGGACCCTCCTCCCCGAGGTGGGAAGGGGATTAGTACCAATTAACTGCCTGTTAACAGATAGTTAACAGGCAGTTTTTAGCCTAATCCCTATTTTCATTGTTGAAATGTGGGATTCTCGACAGCTCCAAACCACGCCAAGTTAGTGAGGTGGGCTGTCAGGATGAAGGGCTTGGAGGGGTTGAGATGTCCGGTGTTCAGGTGAGTGATGGGTGCATGAGTGCAGAGGTAAGTGTGTTTGGTGTGTTTAAAGTGTTTAAAGAAGTTTTACTTACATTTACATACCTTTACAGCCTTCCTTCCCTCAGGTCTCGGGAGTCCCTCATCTCACCGGCACAGAAAGCAGAATGGCCGCGATCTGTCAAAAATTGCAGCATTCAGCTTTCTGCTCCGGGGAGATCTCTAAATCATCCTGACAGGAAGGAATTAACTTGGAGTACAGATTGTCAGTGTTTGACAGCTTCAAACAGCTGTCAAACACTGATATTTCATCTGTCAAAAGGTCTTGACAGAAGAAATATCAATCTGTGACGTCACCTGTTGCCGGGTGGCCCTTAATTGGCCTGCTGAGCCCGCTGGGCAGGTTCAACAAGGTCAAAGAAGTCAAAATCGCGTGGGTTGGCTAGAACTCGATGGAGGCGGGACTACGACCCCGAAATTTGTAGTCCCGCCTCCTACCTGACTCCTCAATGAAAATCCAGCCCATAGTATTTAAAATATTTTTGTAATTTCTTTCCATTTTAGAAATAATTTGCTGATATAATACAGCCAAATCCTAATTATTCAACACACTGACAGAAATAGCTAAACACACCACTCATTTTGTGACTGTGTGCAGGATATTCAGCTACATCTATTCAAATCATACCATGCAAAAACAATGCTCGTAATTGTTCTGGCCTCTATTTTAAAGGTATAATTAATGCCTGCCTAAAATATTTCAAGATAAGTCCATGGGTTAGAAAGTGAAACTAGCTTAGTTGGTTCAAAACTGGGAATTAGTCTTAAATTGTTAGAGGGAGGCACAGAACAAAGTACTTGGGCCGTGAAATTGTGGCACCTTTAGTGCCGGCCATTAAGGCCAGTTTGGCAGAAAAAATGGTGGCCGCCTCGCTTCCAGCATGGAACACCGTGGCCGCCATTTTGGGCAGGTCGGCAGCGCTGCCGTTGCCTGTGCTCGCCACCCATATTTAAATGAAGCAGATCGTCATGCCAATCGGTGTGTAACGCCTGAATTGACGCACAATCTGTGATTTTCGACATCGCCGCTCTTGATACCGCCCTCTCAAACCACAAACGGAAGAACGTGCGTACAGCAGTACGATAGAGACGCTGCCACTGCTTCTTAAAGAGACACATACAACTTTCAGGTAAGTTTAGATTTTTGCATTTGGACTTTTTTTTTAACATTTTATTGGAATGGCAGCCTGGTGCAATAAATAAAAAAATTGTTAAAGTGTGAGGGAGTGCTGCTGGATGTTTACAAAGCTTTGGCTGTTAAAGGAAGGCCTCTGAGAACACCACTTGCTCCCAGTCCTGGGGGGCTCTAGTCGCAGTCCTCCCTGGGCTGCAGCTTCACGTGGATATGGAGCAGAGGCAGCAAAGGGGACAAGCTGCTCGCAGAGGGAGGAGGAAGCAGTAGAGGAAAAAGCAGAAGAGGAAAAAGCAGAAGGAAGGAGGCAACCCAGACAGCCCCTTTCTGGATGGGATATCTGGGATCGAATACCAGTGACCACAACCCCAATTCCCCTTTCAAGATTTGTCCCACACTTTACCTTCCCTCTGTTACTGACCATCACAGTGTCCTCTTGGCCACAATGCTGAAATAAAAGCAAACTTTCCAACCCAACATTATCCATCTATCCATCCAATATGACATCAAAATACAAACTAATCAACCATGTGCATTCCCTTAGTGACTGTCTTGCACCTGCCTTTGTCTATCCTAGTGATGTCACGCAGTGCTACCCCAGTGGCTGCAGCATGGCTGGTGGAAGGCTGCTGACTTTCAGTGGGGGACACTGCAGTTGGCCTTGCTGGTCGACCTTGAGGAGCTGGTGGCTGGGAGTGTGATATCGAGTGACGGTGTTTCTTCTTTTTCTTCACTCTCCTCTCCCTCTTCTTGGTCAACCATTGGCTGGGCAGGCTGGATTTCTTGGGGGTCTGAAATGAGGAAGGCACAAGTGTTGGGTTCTGGTGAGGGGAGGGGGGTAAAGCAAGAGCTGCATGCTTACACCATGTGCAGCTTGTAAATCAGAAGATATTGTGGATGATGGGGAAGTGAAATGTAAGAAGGAGGATAATGTATGAGGATACCGGCATATTGTATTCTTTCAGCCCCATCGCTGGCTAAGGGCTCAGCCATGCCCCTGCCAAGAATGGCCAGCACTGTCTCCTCCAAGGGGATGAGGTGAAGCTAGGAATTTGAGGTGTGCCTCGTGTTTGGTAGAGATTATTGGTAGGTGAGTGATCGGGTGGGGCTGGAGGGGGCGGGGAGGTGGGGGTGGTTGTGCAATAAGTAGAGTATGAGGCTAGTGGTGCAGTTGGTAGGAGATAGCTGTTGATTCACTGACCTTGACCGCTCATCTGAGGTCATGAAACTTCTTTGGGCACTGAAGCCAGGTCCTGGGCGGCAACACTGC
This sequence comes from Somniosus microcephalus, assembly GCF_052327205.1. NCBI lineage: Eukaryota > Metazoa > Chordata > Chondrichthyes > Squaliformes > Somniosidae > Somniosus > Somniosus microcephalus. Next base: position 144,552,645 of record NC_140989.1, read on the forward strand.
TGGCAGTGATCGCCTTGGCGATCTGGTCCAACATCCTTCTTTCTCGAGGGCCTCCTGGTCCCATGTGGGTAGAGGACCTCTCTTGCAGTGTTGACCCCCTGCAAAAAGCTGGAGTGCTGCTTGCGAGACCCTGCGTGCCCTTTCACTGGCCTGTTGAACCATTTGTGTTAGTGCTGAAGCACTTTTAGCACTTTTTATGTGCAGAAGGCAGTTCAGCTTTAAGAGCTGCCGACTGCCTATTGCTGATGGACTTTTAATTTTTTATGTGCAGAAGGCAGTTCAGTTTTATGAACTGTAGACTGCCTTGAAGAGGGGCAGACTAGCTTTAAGTAAAGATAGCCTCACTCCAGCAACGTGAACTTCAGCCCGCCACTGAGCACACAGCCAGCCAGCACCATGTTTCACCCTAGGCTGTGCGCACCTATCATGTCAATTAGCAGGCAGCACCAAATTGACGTGTTGCCTGCGCTTTCTGAATGGGTGCGGGCGTATCTCGCATCACGGTGCCCGCGCCTATTTTTTGCGCTGTCGAATTTCACCCCCTTGAAGTCATAACAGGCCAAAGGTTCCCTTTGAAGCAAGCATTTGATCCAGTGTTCAATTTTAAGTTTCTTAACATGGGTTAAATGCAATGCCTTGATTTTGTGTATGTGTGTATGTGTCTGTGTGTGTGTGTCCGTGTGCGCATGTGAATGCGTAGTGTGTGTGAGTGTGACTGTGTGTATGTGCGTGTGCTGTCTGAGTGTATGTGTGTGCACGTGAGTGTGTGTGCATGTGTGAACGTGTGAGTGTGGGTGTGTGCGTGCATGTGTGAACGTGTGAGTGTGAGTGTGTGGGTGTGAGTGTGGGTGGGAGTATGTGAGTGCATGTGTGGGTGTGTGAGTGTGAGTGTGGGTGTGTGTGTGTGTGGGTGTGGAAGTGTGGGTGTGAGTTTGTGTGTGTGGGTGTGAGTGTGTGTGTGTGTGTGAGTGTGTGGGTGTGAGTGTGGGTGTGTGAGTGTGAGTGTGGGTGTGAGTGTGTGTGTGTGTGAGTGTGTGGGTGTGAGTGTGGGTGTGTGTGAGTGTGTGGGTGTGAGTGTGGGTGTGTGAGTGTGAGTGTGGGTGTGAGTGTGTGTATGTGTGAGTGTGTGGGTGTGAGTGTGGGTGTGTGAGTGTGAGTGTGGGTGTGAGTGTGTGGGTGTGAGTGTGTGTGTGTGTGAGTGTGTGTGTGAGTGTGTGAGTGTGAGTGTGGGTGTGTGAGTGTGAGTGTGGGTGTGAGTGTGGGTGTGTGTGAGTGTGTGGGTGTGAGTGTGGGTGTGTGAGTGTGAGTGTGGGTGTGTGAGTGTGAGTGTGGGTGTGAGTGTGTGTGTGTGTGTGAGTGTGTGGGTGTGAGTGTGGGTGTGTGAGTGTGAGTGTGGGTGTGAGTGTGTGGGTGTGAGTGTGGGTGTGTGTGAGTGTGAGTGTGGGTGTGTGAGTGTGAGTGTGGGTGTGAGTGTGTGGGTGTGAGTGTAGGTGTGTGTGAGTGTGAGTGTGTGAGTGTGAGTGTGTGTGGGTGTGAGTGTGTGGGTGTGAGTGTGGGTGTGAGTGTGTGTGTGTGGGTGTGAGTGTGTGGGTGTGAGTGTGGGTGTGTGTGAGTGTGAGTGTGAGTGTGGGTGTGTGAGTGTGAGTGTGGGTGTGAGTGTGTGGGTGTGAGTGTGGGTGTGTGAGTGTGGGTGTGTGAGTGTGCGTGTGGGTGTGAGTGTGTGGGTGTGAGTGTGGGTGTGTGTGAGTGTGAGTGTGTGAGTGTGAGTGTGTGTGGGTGTGAGTGTGTGGGTGGGTGTGTGGGTGTGAGTGTGTGTGTGTGAGTGTGAGTGTGAGTGTGTGGGTTGTAATGTATATACCTTTAAGGGGGGAACTATCTTTTACAGCTCATGTATACTGCAGTACCGGCAGTGACCACACCTGTATATAGCACTGAGTAGTAATCTGTACAGATCAGTTGCAGTGTGAGAAACGTTGAGTAAACACCTGTTGTACCATTCTCCGCAGCCTGTGTCTTATTATACACGGACGCAACATTGGCGACGAGGCAGGTTCGAACCTACTTGCAACTCTGCATCACCTCCCGGGGATTCCTTCCTGAGATCAGTGGATTGGAGATCAAGGCCAGAGACTTGGGCGTCGACCACGGGCAACCACCCAGTCATCCAGCAGAGACTCGAGAATTGCGGGGGAGGCTGTCGAGAGCCAGGCTTGGCTTTCCAGTCGAGGTGGTCCAGCGAAACGGGCTGGCAACAGGTAGTGCGCAGACCCTTCCCGGACAGCGGTGGGCTAGAGCCCGACCGAGCGGCACAGCAAAGGGCCGAGCAGCGTCGATGGGGGAGAGAGCGAGAGGGCAGTGCGCACAGGGCGCAGCCGGTGCTCAGGGGCCGAGCAGCATCGGAGAGAGGGAGAGAGAGACACGCAGAAACCCGTGAGGCACCGCCATTGCCACGAGGACCGCCGAGAGCGGCGTTGGCAGCAGTGCAGGAGAAGCGCGCGAAACCTACAGGGCGCCGCTATTGCCACGAGAAGCGCCGGGAGCGGCGTTGGGAGCAGCGGGGGAGGAAGGAAAGTGCGGGAGACGCCATTTTAAGCCATTGGGAGACGCCATTTTAAACCACACCCAAAATGCCGAAGAGTGGCAGTATCACCACATTTGACAATGAAGTCGAAGATTGGACTATATATGTCGAACGAATAGAGGTGTACTGCAAGGCAAATGAGGTGTCAGATGACAAGAAAGCGTCGGTATTGTTAAATTTAATGGGTGCAAAGACGTATGGTTTATTACGAAATCTAGTAACCCCAACGAAGCCAATGGAAAAGAGTTTTGAAGGCATAGTAATGATACTAAAGGAACATTGAAACCCCACACCGTTGCTGATAGCAGAAAGATTCAAGTTTCACAAACGGAACCAGCATAAGGATGAAAGCAATGCTAATTATTTAACAGAACTGCGCAAACTATCGAAACACTGCCAGTTTGGAGCAGGACTGGTAGATACCGTAAGGGACAAGTTTGTGTGTGGGCTTCAAAGTGAAGGAACCCAGAAACGGCTTTTATCTGAAAAGGACCTTACGCTGGAAAAGGCTTTCAGCATTGCGGTATCATATGAAGCAGCAGCACGGGGCGCTGCAGAGATACAACAGAGACCGCAAGAATATGGCACAAACGAAATGTCATATGGAACAGAGAAGTGCTATCGCTGCGGCAGAACAACACACGACCAGAATGATTGCTGGTTCAAAGACAAAGTGTGCAGACAGTGTGGAAAAGTAGGACACATAGCACGAGTCTGCAGGTCGGGAAAGAAAACCAGCATTAAGAAACCTACCAAAGGAAAGTACAAGAAGGTACATAAGATGACGGAGAATAGTTCAGAAGAACAAAAGAGTGATAACGACTCCGAAAGCAGGGAACTGAGTTGTCTGAAACTACATAATGTGATCACAACGGAGGATCACCGAACCATTTGGGTCACTCTCAAGTTAGCAGGAGTCCAGGTAAAGATGGAATTGGACACAGGAGCAGCCCTAACAGTCATAAACCGACGAGACTATGAGCGGCTATTCTCACACATACCCTTGAGAGACACAAAAATTATTTTGAAGACGTACACGGGGCAAAAAGTCTACCCCAAAGGAAAAATAAGGGTGACCGTTATATATAACGGTAAGGAAACACCAAAACTAGACCTGTATGTATTGCAAGATGGAGGACCACCATTACTGGGGCATGAATGGATCCGGAAAATGCAACTGGTTTGGCATTCCATAAAGGGACTGACTGTGGCTGACAAAAAGGATGACGACGTCACACCTGGGCGACTGTCAAAGATCTTAACTGACGCAAAAGAAGTGTTCCAGCAAGGACTCAGAACACTAAAAGGCATGACAGCGATGATTAAAATTGAAGAAAACGCAAGCCCAAAATTTTTTACGGCCAGACTGGTACCTTATGCGATCCGCCCAGCCGTCGAAGCAGAGCTGGAGAGTCTGGAACGTTCAGGTGTACTGTCCAAGGTAGACTGGAGCGAGTGGGCTACACCCATCATCCCTGTGATGAAAAAGTCATTGAGCAGCATGCCTGGGGAACCAAGGAAGGTTCGCATCTGTGGGGACTTTAAGGTAACAGTGAACCCGATCCTTCACACCGTACAATATCCACTTCCGCGGATTGAAGATATTTTCGCCTCGCTATCTGGAGGGAAACGCTTCACTAAGATTGATCTGGCCCAGGCGTATCTGCAAATGGAGGGAGAAGAAGCATCAAAAAAATACCTCACAATCAACACCCATAAAGGTCTCTACCAATACAACCGGCTGGTATTCGGGGTAGCATCAGCTCCGGCTATTTGGCAGAGGGCAATGGAACAAGTCCTGCAAGGGATCCCAGGGACCCAGTGTTATTTGGACGACATCCTGGTCACGGGCGAAAATGACAGTGATCACCTTGCCAACCTGGAGCAGGTGCTCACTAGATTGCAGAAATATGGACTCCGAGCTAACCGCCCCAAATGCGAATTTTTTAGAAAACAGATCTCGTATTGTGGCCACGTTATCGATAAAGAGGGGTTACATAAGTCCCCAGAGAAGATTGAGGCAGTAGTCAAGGCTCCAGCACCGGAAAATGTGTCACAACTGAGGTCGTTCCTCGGGCTGGTAAACTAGTACCATAAGTTCTTGCCAAATTTGTCTACAATACTACACCCACTGAACACCCTACTGCAAACTGGGGTGCCATGGAAGTGGAGTGACGAATGTAGACGAGCTTTCCAGAAGAGCAAAACACTAATCACATCGAAAGAGGTATTGGCCCATTACAACCCGGCATTACCAATTCAGTTGGCATGTGATGCGTCACCCTACGGCATTGGAGCGGTGCCGTCGCACAAATTCTCGGACGACTCAGAGAGGCCAATAGCCTTTGCGTCACGATCACCAACCTCAGTCGAGCGTAACTACGCCCAGATTGACAGGGAGGTCCTCAGCCTAGTGTGGGGAGTGAAAAAGTTCAATCACTATCTGCACGGGCAGAAATTCACCTTGCTGACTGATCATCAGCCTCTTGTCTCCATTTTTAATTCGAAGAAGGGCGTTCCGGTGATGACTGCGCAACGACTTCAAAGATGGTCACTTTTTCTAGGGGCATACCACTATGAGATTGAATATAAGGGCACGAAACAGCATGGAAATGCTGATGGGCTATCACACCTGCCACTGCCTACTGCGGAGGAAGCACCAGCAGTGGATCCTGTCAAAATATTCCATTCGACTATAGTTGAATGCCTACCGGTAACTAGTGCTTGTATCAAAAAGGAAACCCGAAATGACCCGACACTGTCTCGCGTATATGATTTGACAGTGAAGGGATGGCCAGTACATGGCGACTCAGTGTTGCCAGCATTCTCATCCAGAAGAGAACAGCTGTCAGTATGCCAGGGGACAGTGATGTGTGGATCCCGAGTGGTAATTCCACCCAAGTTAAGGAATAGAGTGCTCAATGAGCTTCATGAGGGTCATCTGGGAGGGGTAAAAATGAAAAGCCTAGCCAGGGCTTAAGTGTGGTGGCCGGGAATCGATAAACAAATTGAGGACCTGACCAAGAGCTGCTCAGGATGCCAGAAAGTCCAAAATGCACCACCATAGGCCCCTCTACACCCATGGGAGTTGCCCTCATCTCCATGGCAACGGGTGCATATTGATTTTGCTGGTCCATTCATGGACTCAATGTTTTTAATAGCCGTGGATGCGCACTCGAAATGGCCTGAGGTCATCAAAATGTCCTTCACCACCACGGAGAAAACTATTGCAGTTCTACGGACCATTTTTGCCAGGAATGGCTTGCCAGAACAGATTTGCTCTGACAACGGACCACAGTTTGTGTCCGAAGAGTTCCGGAGGTTCTTGAAAAAGAATGGGGTAAGGCATTACACATCCGCCCCGTATCATCCAGCCACAAATGGATTGGCTGAGAGGTTCATACAAACCTTTAAGAAGGCAATAAAGGCTATGTACAATGACAACATTCCACTGCAGCACAAGGTGGACAATTTCCTGTTCGCCTACCGGAATGCGACACATGCAGTCACCAACCAGGCCCCAGCCATGATGTTCTTTAACCGAAGGTTAAGATCTCGCCTGGATTTGCTCAGACCAAACGTACGAAGAGATGTTGAGAGTAAGCAATTCCAGCACATCCATGAGAAGCCAACAAGGAGCTTCAATGTAGGGCAACCAGTCTTGGCCCATGACTACTGAACAGAAAAATGGCAGCCAGGAACGATATGCACACGGCAGGGCCCACTAATGTACACATTGGACATTGGGGAGAGCATCGTGAGATGCCATGCTGACCAGATCCTATAGTCACAGGAACAAGTCAACCCCATGCCTCGCCCATACGTACCTGGTGATGAACCCGACGTACAGGTCGCATCTACCCCAGAAACAGTAGCATCGGAAGCTGATGAACTAACCAACGACAGGGGGCCAGAATCGCCTCCGCACCAAGAGCAAGACACTCGGGAAAGGCACTATCCAGAAAGGATCAGGAAGCCTCCCGAAAGACTGAATATATAAATAGACTATTTTCAGCTAATGTTGCATGTTAAAAGTGTTAATTGTAATTAGTTTGATATTTAATTGTTTAATGAGCGTTATGGTACTGTTAATCTAAAAGGGGAGGAATTGTAATGTATATACCTTTAAGGGGGGAACTGTGTTTTACAGCTCATGTATACTGCAGTACCGGCAGTGACCACACCTGTATATAGCACTGAGTAGTAATCTGTACAGATCAGTTGCAGTGTGAGCCACGTTGAGTAAACACCTGTTGTACCGTTCTCTGCAGTCTGTGTCTTATTATACACGGACGCAACATGGGTGTGAGTGTGTGTGTGTGCCTGTGAGTGTGGGTGTGTGGGTGTGAGTGTGTGTGTGTGGGTGTGAGTTTGTGTGTGTGAGTGTGTGTGTGAGTGTGTGTGTGTGTGTGTGTGTGGGTGTGTGAGTGTGTGTGGGTGTGAGTGTGTGGGTGTGAGTGTTTGGGTTTGAGTGTGTGTGGGTGGGTGTGTGTGGGGGGGGTGAGTGTGTGTGTGGGTGTGAGTGTGTGGGTTTGAGTGTGTGTGGGTGGGTGTGTGGGTGTGAGTGTGTGTGTGGATGTGAGTGTGTGTGTGTGAGTGAGTGTGAGTGTCTGTATGTGGGTGTGTGAGTGTGTGTGAATGTCTGTATGTGGGTGTGTGAGTGTGTGTGTCTGTATGTGGGTGTGTGAGTGTGTGTGAGTGTCTGTATGTGGGTGTGTGAGTGTGTGTGAGTGTCTGTATGTGGGTGTGTGAGTGTGTGTGAGTGTCTGTATGTGGGTGTGTGAGTGTGTGTGAGTGTCTGTATGTGGGTGTGTGAGTGTGTGTGAGTGTCTGTATGTGGGTGTGTGAGTGTGTGTGAGTGTCTGTATGTGGGTGTGTGAGTGTGTGTGAGTGTCTGTATGTGGGTGTGTGAGTGTGTGTGAGTGTCTGTATGTGGGTGTGTGAGTGTGTGTGAATGTCTGTATGTGGGTGTGTGAGTGTGTGTGAGTGTCTGTATGTGGGTGTGTGAGTGTGTGTGAGTGTCTGTATGTGGGTGTGTGAGTGTGTGTGAATGTCTGTATGTGGGTGTGTGAGTGTGAGTGTCTGTATGTGGGTGTGTGAGTGTGTGTGAGTGTCTGTATGTGGGTGTGTGAGCGTGCGTGTGTGGGTATGAGTGTGGTTGTGTGGGTGTGAGTGTGTGTGAGTGGGTGTGTGAGTGTGGGTGTGTGGGTGTGAGTGTGTGTGGGTGTGAGTGTGTGTGGGTGTGAGTGTGTGGGTTTGAGTGTGTGTGGGTGGGTGTGTGGGTGTGAGTGTGTGTGTGTGGATGTGAGTGTATGTGTGTGAGTGAGTGTGAGTGTCTGTATGTGGGTGTGTGAGTGTGTGTGAATGTCTGTATGTGGGTGTGTGAGTGTGTGTGTCTGTATGTGGGTGTGTGAGTGTGTGTGAGTGTCTGTATGTGGGTGTGTGAGTGTGTGTGAGTGTCTGTATGTGGGTGTGTGAGTGTGCGTGTGTGGGTATGAGTGTGGTTGTGTGGGTGTGAGTGTGTGTGAGTGGGTGTGTGAGTGTGGGTGTGTGGGTGTGAGTGTGTGTGGGTGTGAGTGTGTGTGTGTGGTTGTGAATGTGGGTGTGTGGGTGTGAGTGGGTGTGTGAATGGGTGTGTGAGTGTGAATGTGAGTGTGTGAGTGAGTGTGTGAGTGTGAGTGTGAATCTGAGTGTGAGTGGATGTGTGGGTGTGAACTGAATGCTTTCGTGGACAGACATCAGAAGGAATTTTCCATGGTGTGGGTGCCAATCAATCGTAACTACTCAGACTTACTGCCAAACCGTATGAAATACGATTCTCCACATAACTGCCTGGTCATTTACTGCTTCTTGTATCTATTTAGCCACTCACTGTGAACAAGAGATTTGACCTTTGTCAATCATGTGGCTTATAGCAGTGGTCAATATGTAGAAAGCTGCATTGCCAAAGAAACAAACACATAAACCATCTTTTAAGGAGACTGAATTTCATATTTTGGGTCAAGATGTCTTAAATAAGGAAAGGGGCTATAACAGGGTTAAGAAGCAAGATGTCAATAGTGATTGGGCACTGAAATTTCTAAGGAATAAAAGTATAGGAAAGATTAGAATAAGAAGTTATCATTCAGCCTATCAAGCGCAGTCCTTCCAGAACCCATGTACAATCTACACTATTACGGAATCTACCGACACATCCGAAGTAAAGTCCCTTACGCTAAAGATTATCAAGCAAAACCCAAGCGTATTTATCCACCAACATATTTACATTATTTAACTCTTTCTTTTAAACAACATTCTCCCTTGTCCCAGAAACATAGGAACCATTGTGCCCCATGGAGTACTTCGTCATTTCAGTCTACAGGAGCTCATTTTAACCTAACAGCCCGGGGGAGAATCCCACTGAATCGGGTGGGGCGGCAGTTTTATGGCGAGGTCGGAGGCTGAAGATCGTTGGCGAGGTCGGGGGCTGAAGATCGACGGCGAGGTTGAGGGCTGAAGATTGTCGCTGAGGTCAAGGGTTGAAGATCGTCGGCGAGGTTGGGGGCTGAAGATTGTCGGTGAGGTCGAGGGCTGAAGATTGTCGGTGAGGTCAAGGGTTGAAGATCGTCGGCGAGGTCGGGGGCTGAAGATTGTCGGTGGGGTCGGGGTCTGAAGATTGTCGGTGAGGTCGGGGGTGGAAGATTGTCAGTGAGGTCAAGGGTTGAAGATCGTCGGCGAGGTCGGGGGCTGAAGATCGTCGGCGAGGTCGGGGGCTGAAGATTGTCGGTGAGGTCGAGGGCTGATGATTGTCGGTGAGGTCGGGGGCTGAAGATCGACAGCGAGGTCGGGGGCTGAAGATCGACGGCGAGGTCAAGGGCTGAAGATTGTCGGTGAGGTCAAGGGTTGAAGATCGTCGGTGAGGTCGGGGGCTGAAGATTGTCGGCAAGGTCGGGGGCTGAAGATCGACGGCGAGGTTGAGGGCTGAAGCTCGTCGGTGAGGTCGGCGGCTGAAGATCGACAGCGAGGTCGGGGGCTGAAGATCGACGGCGAGGTCGAGGGCTGAAGATTGTCGGTGAGGTCGGGGGCTGAAGATCGACAGCGAGGTCGGGGGCTGAAGATCGACAGCGAGGTCGGGGGCTGAAGATCGACGGCAAGGTCGAGGGCTGAAGATCGACGGCGAGGTCGAGCGCTGAAGATTGTCGGTGAGGTCGGGGGCTGAAGATCGACGGCGAGGTCGGGGGCTGAAGATCGACAGCGAGGTCGGGGGCTGAAGATTGTCGGTGAGGTCGGGGGCTGAAGATCGACAGCGAGGTCGGGGGCTGAAGATCGACGGCGAGGTCGAGGGCTGAAGATTGTCGGTGAGGTCGGGGGCTGAAGATCGACAGCGAGGTCGGGGGCTGAAGATTGACGGCGAGGTCGAGGGCTGAAGCTCGTTGGTGAGGTCGGCGGCTGAAGATCGACAGCGAGGTCGGGGGCTGAAGATCGTCGGTGAGGTCGAGGGCTGAAGATCGATGGCGACATCGGGGGCTGAAGATCGACGGCGAGGTCATGGGCTGAAGATCGACAGCGAGGTCGGGGGCTGAAGATCGACAGCGAGGTCGAGGGCTGAAGATCGTCGGTGAGGTTGGGGGTTGAAGATTGTCGGTGAGGTCGGGGGCTGAAGATTGTCGGTGAGGTCGGGGGCTGAAGATCGATGGTGAGGTCAAGGGCTGAAGATCGATGGCGAGGTCGAGGGCTGAAGATCGATGGTGAGGTCGGGGGCTGAAGGTCGACAGCGAGGTCGGGGGCTGAAGATCGTCGGTGAGGTCGGGGGCTGAAGATCGTCGGCGAGGTCGGGGGCTGAAGATTGTCGGTGAGGTCGGGGGCTGAAGATCGACAGCGAGGTCGGGGGCTGAAGATTGTCGGTGAGGTTGGGGGCTGAAGATCGACGGCGAGGTCGGCGGCTGAAGATCGTCGGTGAGGTCGGGGGCTGAAGATCGACGGTGAGGTCGGGGGCTGAAGATCATCGGTGAGGTCGGGGGCTGAAGATCGACAGCGAGGTCGGGGGCTGAAGATTGTCGGTGAGGTCGGGGGCTGAAGATTGTCGGTGAGGTCAAGGGCTGAAGATCGTCGGTGAGGTCGGGGGCTGAAGATTGTCGGTGAGGTCGGGGGCTGAAGATCGACAGCGAGGTCGGGGGCTGAAGATCGACAGCGAGGTCGGGGGCTGAAGATTGTCGGTGAGGTCGGGGGCTGAAGAACGACAGCGAGGTCGGGGGCTGAAGATCGACGGTGAGGTCGGGGGCTGAAGATCGACAGCGAGGTCGGGGGCTGAAGATCGACAGCGAGGTCGGGGGCTGAAGATCGACGGTGAGGTCGGGGGCTGAAGATCGACAGCGAGGTCGGGGGCTGAAGATCGACGGTGAGGTTGGGGGCTGAAGATTGTCGGTGAGGTCGGAGGCTGAAGATTGTCGGTGAGGTCGGGGGCTGAAGATCGTCGGCGAGGTCGGGGGCTGAAGATCGACAGCGAGGTCGGGGGCTGAAGATTGTCGGTGAGGTCGGGGGCTGAAGATTGTCGGTGAGGTCGGGGGCTGAAGATCATCGGTGAAGTCGGGGTCTGAAGATCGACAGCGAGGTCGGGGGCTGAAGATCGACGGTGAGGTCGGGGGCTGAAGATCGACGGCGAGGTCGGGGGCTGAAGATTGCCGGTGAGGTCGGGGGCTGAAGATCGACAGCGAGGTTGAGGACTGAGGATCGTCGGTGAGGTTGGGGGCTGAAGATTGTCGGTGAGGTTGGGGGCTGAAGATTGTCGGTGAGGTTGGGGGCTGAAGATCGACGGCGAGGTCGGGGGCTGAAGATCATCGGCGAGGTAGGGGGCTGAAGATTGTCGGTGAGGTCGAGGGCTGAAGATCGACGGCGAGGTCGGGGGCTGAAGATCATCGGCGAGGTAGGGGGCTGAAGATTGTCAGTGAGGTCGGGGGCTGAAGATCGTCGGCTGAAGATCGTCGGCGAGGTCAGGGGCTGAAGATCGACGGTGAGGTCGGGGGCTGATGATCAACAGCGAGGTCGAGGGCTGAAGATCGTCGGCTGAAGATTATCGGTGAGGTCGGGGGCTGAAGATCAACGGTGAGGTCGGGGGCTGAAGATCGTCGGCGAGGTCGGGGGCTGAAGATCGACGGCGAGGTCGAGGGCTGAAGATTGGCGGTGAGGTCGAGGGCTGAAGATCGACGGCGAGGTCGAGGGCTGAAGATCGATGGTGAGGTCAAGGGCTGAAGATCGACGGCGAGGTCAGGGGCTGAAGATCGACAGTGAGGTCAGGCGCTGAAGATCGGCGGTGAGGTCGAGGGCTGAAGATCGACGGCGAGGTCGAGGGCTGAAGATCGACAGTGAGGTCAGGCGCTGAAGATCGGCGGTGAGGTCGAGGGCTGAAGATCGACGGCGAGGTCGAGGGCTGAAGATCGATGGTGAGGTCAAGGGCTGAAGATCGTCGGCGAGGTCGGGGGCTGAAGATCGACGGCGAGGTCGAGGGCTGAAGATCGATGGTGAGGTCAAGGGCTGAAGATCGACGGCGAGGTCGGGGGCTGAAGATCGACAGTGAGGTCAGGCGCTGAAGATCGTCGGCGAGGTCGGGGGCTGAAGATCGACGGCGAGGTCGGGGGCTGAAGATTGTCGGTGAGGTCGGGGGCTGAAGATTGTCGGTGAGGTCGGGGGCTGAAGATCGTCGGTGAGGTCGGGGGCTGAAGATCGACGGCGAGGTCGGGGGCTGAAGATTGTCGGTGAGGTCGGGGGCTGAAGATTGTCGGTGAGGTCGGCGGCTGAAGATTGTCGGTGAGGTCGGGGGCTGAAGATCGACGGTGAGGTCGGGGGCTGAAGATCAACAGTGAGGTCAGGCGCTGAAGATCGTCGGTGTGGTCGGGGGCTGAAGATCGACGGCGAGGTCGGGGGCTGAAGATCGTCGGTGAGGTCGGGGGCTGAAGATCGACAGTGAGGTCAGGCGCTGAAGATCGTCGGTGAGGTCGGGGGCTGAAGATCGACGGCGAGGTCGGGGGCTGAAGATCGACAGTGAGGTCAGGCGCTGAAGATCGACGGCGAGGTCGGGGGCTGAAGATCGACAGTGAGGTCGGGGGCTGAAGATCGACGGCGAGGTCGAGGACTGAAGATCAATGGTGAGGTCGGGGGCTGAAGATTGTCAGTGAGGTCAAGGGTTAAAGATAGTCGGCGAGGTCGGAGGCTGAAGATTGTTGGCGAGGTCGGAGGCTGAAGATTGTCGGCGAGGTCAGGGGCTGGAGGTTGGTGGGGGTCGGGGGCGGGGATCGGAAAGCTGGAGGGGAGATCGGGGGGAAGTCGGAAGGGTCGTGGGGGCTCTGATCGTGGGGAGTGGGTGAGGCAGGAATGCTGGATCCAACAGGTAAGTGGAAAGGCACTTACCTCTTGGATCCAGCAGTCCTCGCCTCCCTTTAGCTGGCGTGTTCCCCGAGACCTGGGAAACCCGCCCGCCCAAAGTTAAATTTAAAATGGTGGATCATCATGAGGCACGCAGTCTCATTATAATATTTAAAATACCAACCTGGCTCCTGGGAGCGGGTTGGCCACTGACCTCCCCTTCAGCCTCTGTTAAACTGGAGGTGGGCGGGTTAGAGGCGGGTTGGGGTAGAGATTCAGATTTTTAAAACTTTATCCTCCCACCCGACCCCAACCCACCTGTTTTTGGGGTTAAAATTCCCCCCATTACAACAGTGACTACATTTCAAAAGTACTTTATTGGCTGTAAATCACTTTGGGACATCCTGAGGTCGTGAAAGGTGCTGTATAAATGCTAGTCTTTCTTTTCTTTCTAGGCTCAACCTATTAAGGTGCTTCTACATGAATGCTAACTGTTGTGACAGTTATAAAGTAACATCCCCAGTGATGGAGTTGAGCATTTAGAGTGTTCAGGAAGGACAGGCTAGAAAGGGATGTAGGGGGAGTAACTTGTTAGGCTTCCTTTCCGAATGTGCAGGCGCAGATTGGTGGATTGCATATTGGGAACATTTATCGGGAAATTGTGGGTGAGCATCCCACCAAACAGGGAGCATGTCCACAATTTCTTGATCTGCACTCCCAGCAGGCGAGGCTCCATGCGGGGAAAGTGAAATCGGACAAGTGACCCTTACATGTCAAGGACACCTAGTAGATAAAGGGTGCGGACCCACTGATAAGCTTTTCCAATAAGATAATCTGACTGGAAGTATGTAGTGCAAAAGGGAGCAAAGATTTCTATACACCATTGAGCCATAACAAAAAGGAGACAGGTCACGCTATGAAGAGATAAGTAAGATACAAGCAAACAGAACATGTTAGGGAACATTTTAACCAGCTAATGGCAACTAGGATAGCCAGTGGTCTAGAATTGGAGGTAGTAAATATAATGCTTGACTGCTTACTGACCCTGTGCATTGAAGATGCTTCATCTTGTATAATATAACATTACTGTATTAGGAACAAAATGAAGGATTAGCTATGTGAATATGATCTAGTAAATGACATCTAACAACATTTCAGGGAAGCAGATCCTGTCTGGCCAATCTCCTTGACTTGCTCGAGGAAGTGACTTGCCACCTCAGCGAAAAACTGGTGTTGTGGATCAGGTGGTTTCTATATCGGGCGGCCAATCCGCAATGCCAGTTTCACGCCCGAGGGGCAAATTGAAAATTTACCCTGATATCTCAAATGGACATTGCAGAGCTCTGTCACAGAGGTTACCTGGACTGCCATAAAGTTTTGCATAAAAGACAGCTACAGGCAGGAGGTGGATAAGGAATTGGCTGAAAGAGAGGAAGCAATGGGTACTACTGTAGTTAGAGGAGCGATGTTGGGTTGAGGAAATGAGTGCCCCAGTGATCAATGGAAATCCCCTCTAATTTCTGATCCACATAAATAACCTGGATTCAAAAGTACAATATAAGTTGACCAATTTCACAAATGACAGGAAACTTTGAGGCGGAAGAAAAGAACTATATAGTCTGATGGGGCAGCCAAGGAGTTAGAGAGAATCCACAGATCTGGGTTTGACATTACACTGACTACGTCCAGTCATTGCAGGGGGAAAAAAAAAGACTTGCATTTATTTAGCACCTTTCACGACCTCAGGATGTCCTAAAGCGCTTTACAGCCAATGAAGTACTTTTAAAGTGTAGTCGCTGTTGTAATGTAGAAAACGCAGCAGCTAATTGTGCACAGCAAGCTCCCACAAACAGCAATGCGATAATGACCAGATAATCTGCTTTTGTTATGTTGATTGAGGGATAAATATTGGGCAGGACACCGGGGATAACTCCCCTGCTCTTCTTCGAAATAGTGTCATGGGATCTTTTATGTCTACTTAAGAGAGCTGACAGGGCTTCGGTTTAACGTCTCATCTGAAAGACGGCACCTCTGACAATGCAGCACTCCCTCAGCACTCGATTTTTGTGCTCAAGTCTCTGGAGTGGGACTTGAACCCACAACCTTCTGACTCAGGCGAGAGTGCTACCCACTGAACCATGGCTGATACTAGCGGCAATTAATAAATCAAATTGTACAATTTTCTTCTCAGCCCCTCTCCACTCTGTCCCCCCACCCCCGCCATGCCCCCACCCCCTGACCCCTAAACCACCCCCTGCCCCACTGGATGTCTGTTTAGCAAAATGCCTTATCTGTAGGGCCAGCTTAGTGAGAATTGCACAGACTGCTGATGAATTGCTATATGACTATCTACAGTACTCTCCCGTTACATTAAAATCTGTAGCAAGGTAAAAATGCTTCAATCCCCCGCTGAATTTCTGTATTAACTTTGTCTCAGTCATGTTTTGCACCTAAAGTTATTTAAACCCCGCTATGGTGATCCATGCTTTCCCTCGCTGCTTGTGGCTGAATCTGACATCAGGGCCTGAATTTACATAGCAGCTTGATGGCCTGGGGATTTGGCAGCTTTGAGACAGGGTAAGGAAGTAGGCATTTGAAAATATTAATGATGTTCCAGCATTGCAGCTCAGTGTGAAACTCAAAAGCTGTGGAGTATTTATAATATGCAGCTTTTGTGTATTTCCTACATTATACCAGTGAATACACTTCAAAAGTACTTCATTGGCTGTAAAGTGCTTTGGGATATCCTGAAGCCGTGAAAGGCACTATATAAATGCAAGTCTTTCTTTTAGTGAGTGACAGAGGCCTAGAAATTCAGTGCCCTTATCACCGATTATGCGGCGCTAGAGGGCCTAGCGCTGCAATTGGCGCCGGTTCCTAAATTGCCTGGGGCCCTTCCGCGGCGGTAGACCGGTAGCGCTGCGCCGGCACCGATGACGTCATCGGTGTGCACAGCGTCCCGGTTGCCGTGGTAACCCGGCCCCAAGCCGAAATTCAGTTGCGCCCGCCTCGCCCGTGGCAGGCGCAACTAAGACTCTGGCAACAGAGTCTTCCCCCAGTGTGCGCCGGCGCATAAAGGTGGAGCGGCGGCCGGCCGCGTTCCCGGCGGCCGCCTGCCCGCACCTCCCTTCCCGGACTCCTGCATTCCCCCCCCGCGGCCCTGATCAGTGTCTCATGCGAGCCCGGCACTTCCCTGAGGTGCCGGGCTCAGATGTCGGGTCAATCCGCCGGACAGTTGTCGGCTGCAGGCAGCTCCTCCTTAACAGGAGGAGGAGGCCTGCAGTTCCCCCGCCTACCGCACCGCATCGGGTGCTGCAGCGGGGGTTTAGCGCCGGGAAACCCAAGTTGACGCCCGTTTTGAGGCGCTAAAGGAGGGTTTTAGCGCCCGCCGCCGTCTGGGCCCGGCGCACCCGAATTTTCGTCGGGCGCTGCCGCATTACCGCTGGCGCAAACTTTCTGGCGCTACAGCCCTGGCAAGACCAGAACCCAATTTCTAGGCCAGAGGACTAGTGTTCATGACTCAAACGTTCAAAGGTTAAGACAAAAGCAAAATACTGCGGATGCTGGAAATCTGAAACAAAAACAGAAAATGCTGGAAATACTCAGCAGGTCAGGCAGCATCTGTGGAGAGAGAAACGTTTCAGGTCGATGACCTTTTGTCAGAACTGGAAAAAGTTGGAGCTGTAACAGGTTTTAAGCAAGTGCGTGGGCAGGGAAGGCGGGGGGGAGGGAGGAAAGAACAAAAAGGTAAGGTCTGTGATAGGGTTGAAAGCAGGAGAGATTAAATGACACAAGCGAAAAGATTAAATGACAAAAGGGATGATGGTGCAAAGTGACTATGATAAATTGACCCTTAGTGTTAGGGGGATTAAATATGTGGGGTTACGGGGATAGGGTGGGATATGTGTTGGTGTAGGGGTTACAGGGATCGGGTGGTATATGTGTCAGTGCAGGCTCGATGGGCAGAAATGGCCTCTATCTTCACTGTGGGGTTTCTGTGATTCTGTGAAAGGAGATGGTGATGGGACATCTGCTCATTGTTGTTGAAGGCCGCGGACTCGGCAGCTCCCAATGCCTCACTCTTCATTTCTGGGACAAGGTTCTTCCTCTCTTTGCTGGTGATGCTGTACTTCATTTTGAGGCCCTGGTGGTTTTGCAGCCACTGCAACAGTTTGAATCTATATTTTAATATTTTACTATAAACCTCACAACACTGGATAAAAAAAATCTGCAAAACTGTTGGACAATAACCCCAAAGATCAGATTTTTGCTGCCTGATTTACATTAAAAATAACAAACTGCTCAAAAAAACAAACTTTCTAGCCATTAACCAGACAGGTGTCAACCCCACATTAGACAGTTACGATAATACACTTGCTCAACAAAACATTTATATTGGCAATTTAATTTGATATTTCAGAATTTTACAGACGATCTCTTTTCATTGTCGTTCTTGAAATCCAGCAATGCTCTGTTGGAGAGTTTTACAATGCTGTCAGCTCTGGGTGGGCAGCAGATGAACAAGGAGGGAATCACACTTTGTAAAGGTCCAATATTCTTGATTAGATTTCAACAGTTGACAAGGAGGTCGGTGTTATAAAAAAACACACACAAGGGCTGACCTCAGGAACACAGAATTAATTCTATTTGTGATGCTGACCTCAGAACCCACAACATCATCCCAAATTGCTTGGGCATTAGCCGGTAGGATAACTAATGGGATCAATTCCATAACCCACAGGCACTCGAGCAGCATGAATTGATTTGATGTGATGGAAATGTGGCTTCCTGAATGTGTCCAGTGAGACCTTAGTTGAACGCAACCTCTCGCAAACAGCAGGGTTTTCACCATAAAACTCTTAAGAGCAGCAGAATTTGGCAGCTTTCATGTGTTCGTTTTTTCTGTGTTTTTCTGGGTCAAGTAAACAATAATTTCAATTGCAAAGCAATAGTTGTGCAGGTGAATTGTAGATCTGCTCATTTAATGCATAAATAGCTGGGAAGGTGACATCTGGAAAATGGTAGTAGATTTTGGAAAGATCTGGTCTGAGAATACAGTGGAGCGAAGAGGAGCACCTTCGGAATGCAATTGAAGTCAACATTATTTTTGAATGCACTAATTTTCCCTGTCATTTTTCCTTTTTATCACACACTTCTGAAGGCACCTGTTCATGTTAAGATATAGATTCCTGCTACAAAAGCAAAATACTGCAGATGCTGGAAATCTGAAATAAAAACAGAAAATGCTGGAAACACTCAGCAGGTCAGGTCAGGACAAAAGGTCATCGAACTGAAACATTAACTCTGTTTCTCTCTCCACAGATGCTGCCTGACCTGCTGAGTATTTCTAGAATTTTGTGTTTTTATTATAGGTTCCTGGTACCTCACCCAACTGGTCATTCTCCATGTGTTAGCCCAGACAATGAGTGGTGGCGTGCTGATTGATTGTGGAAGGCAACACAACCAAAACCCAAATCTTTACTGTGGTGATCACTAGATATTCATCATTGATCCCTGGCTGATTTTTTTTTCCCCGCGCCCCCTCTCCCTAGCTCTAAGACATTGATGCCAATCATAGCTCTTCCATTGCCAAACTCACTGAGATCAACTGACAGTGAGCAAAGACCTTGAACTGCTGTGTTAGAGCTACGAGCTCCTGGCGCGCAGGTCTCACGTAACCTCAAAGTAAAGAGGCCCGATTCGCTAAAACTGATTACTGAGCAGACCAAGAGGAAAACAACTATTCCTGGCTACTGGCCTCTGCTCATCTGGCAAGAGCGTTCAGCCTAACATGGCAACACAGCAGTATAAAAGGAACTTTAGACTTAGAATTACACCTTGGGAAGCAATTACCTACTGAGCAATCAGGGAGCCTATAAATTTGATTATAACATGTTATGTAGCCTATGATCATTTCAATTAAAGTAATAGTTATACAGGTAGATTATCATTTACCATGCAATTAAATCTGCATAACAGATGAGTCGGGTGTCAGCCTTAGCTCACTGGCAGTGCTCTCACCTCTGAGTTAGAAGGTTGTGGGTTCAGGCCGCTCCAGAGACTTGAGTGCATAATCTCTGCTGATACTTTAGTGCAAACCTGAGTGAGTGCTGCACTGCCAGAGCTGTTATCTTTCAGATGAGATGTTAAACCAAGATGTTGTCTGCCCTTTAATAGGTTCCATAGCACTTTAGAGGCAGGGGACTTCTCCCTGGTGCCCTGACCAACATTTATCTCTCAACCAACACCACTACAACAAATGATCTGCTCCTTTATCTCATTGCTGTTTGTGCGAGCTTGCTGCCCGCAAATTGCTGCCACATTTGCTACATTACCACAGTCACTACACTTCAAAAGTACTTCATTGGTTGGGAAGCGCTTTGGAAGGTTTTGAGGTCATGGAATGTGCTATATGAATGCAAGTTCCTTCTTTCTTTACGGATATAGCTGCAGGTCTAATAGTAGCAGTGCCACGGTGCTATTGGATGTGAGGAAGATACACTCCTTGGATTGCTCAAACTAATCAGATGCAGCAAAAATAGCAAACAATTAAAAGAGATTTGATTTAAAGTGGCATTATTACACTCTATAACCTGCACTTATAAAGCACCTTTAATGCAGGAAGCCACTCCAATGATGAGCTAAATAGTGAGAGATTGAAAGGGAGGGGCCCAAACCTTGCTCAGTGGTGGGCTTTAAGAAGGGTTTCAAAGGAGGAGAGGGCGGTGGTGAGGCGGAGGAGGTCACAGATATAAGGAAGGTTGAGGCAATGGATGGATTTAAATACAATGATGAGCTTGCGGCACTGCAGCTAAAGTAGGTCGTCGAGAACAGGGGCAATGGGCGAATGCAGGTTAGGATATGGGCAGCAGAATTTTAGATAGCTGAGGTTGTGAGCAGTCTAGTTCAGTCTGCGACAGTAGCCAAGGAGGGGAGCAGAGTCAATGGTAAGGATACAGAGTTTATGGCAGAGTTAAAGACGTTTACTTTGGTCTTCCCAAAGTTTAGGTGAAGGATGTTATGGCTCATCCAAGACTGAAGACAACACAAAGGCCATGGAGGGCCAAGGGAGGTGGTGGAGCAGTATAGCTGGGTGTCAGAGGTGCGTATGTGGAAGCTGACCCCATGTCACCAAATCCTTTCAGTCAGGTTACGTGATTGTAACCCTGCCCTCGTTTTATTGCCTGCAGGAGAGAAGGTTTTGTAAAATGACCCAGATACAATGGGCCCAAAAATCAGGGGGTTGTAATCCCAGCAGTTATGCTGTGATGGTGCCTGCTGGTACCCTCCAGCCCTGACCCTGCTGGCAGTTATCAGGGTCAGTGGGAGGGCATCTCATTAGCACGAGACAGATGGGCACAAGTACTACTTTGGGCACATCTCCAATGCCTACCTGCCCAAGGCGATTGGAAACTCTGGCAGCTCCCGCCCAGGGGGAGGGGTTGCTGAGGTTATCCCTCCCACCACCCCCATTCCAACCCTGGTCATATCCTACTTGGCACTGTGGTAAGGGGCCAATCTCCAACTTTTTAAAAATACATTTAGGAGGCATTTTCTGGAATGGTCCAGGCTAGTTCCCTGGTGGTCCACATTTGCCCATGTGGAGACTGGTATCCCTCAACACATTGGCTGTGCCATCCTCCACTGATACACCAGAATGAGCCAAAGGACTGGGACCTCCTAGAGTAGGGAGTCCTGACCCCTGACTCCGCTCCCTTGTCGGAGGGTCCAGCCTTTAGAAATAGGAAACTCCTGGGAATGGCGAAGACCTGGCCCAACTGGTTCTTTGCAGATCGCTGGGTGGTGTTCCACTGGTGTCCCCCTGCTATTACAGCAGGAGACTGGCGGAGCCCCCCAGGGGATTTTGGCCCCATGTACATAGCTTTGGAGGCTGCACTAAATTTGAGTACATAAGAAAGCATGGAATGAGGCCATTCTTCCCTTGCCTCATTATAAAGGTGTGAAGGAATGACTTCATTTTCTTATTGTGTGGTTTAATAACAATAAAATTCCTTGTGCCTTTTCCAGGCCAAAATGACTGACACTCCCTTCCTAAAATGGCACTGATTTCCCTTTAGAGATAGTAATGTTTTGGAAGAAAGAGTGAACATAAATGATGCATTAGAAGGTTAGAGTAAACACTCCGGGATTGAGATCATTTCCCTCCTTGTGATCCGTGGCATGATTTGAGTCCCTTGAGTAATACTTTTGTAAAATATTACTGGTTGATTTCTCATTAATCAATGTACTGTTGAGATACTGCGGCAAACGTGGGAGTCGAGACCAGAGCTATTGAAAACACAACTGCTTTATTCCAACCACATGACAAACAGGAACTAGAAAAGCCCGCGCATCCACTTAAATACTTCCCAGACAGGAAGTGCTCCCGGCAGCCTGTCCCTGCGGGAAACAAGTTGCTGGAGGAAAGGGCCCCCGGCTGGGGGCTTCTGCTTAGACTGTCTGTGCCGCCGTGAGCGGATTTTGTCCAGTGGTGGCGTGTCGCCACAGAGCTCCCCCCAGAATCCGCTTAGGAGGAGTGGACGAGTCGTGACGGTGGTCTAATGGTTCTGCCGCAGCGGCTCTGAGTGGTCGCCGGTCTGGTTGGTTGGGTCGGGCGGTTCGCCGCCGGCTGTGCTGGCTTGCCGGGGGGACGGCCTCTAGTTGGAGGCTGGGCCACGGGGACCTGTTCCCCTGGTTCTGTGTGTGCTGGTTTGAGCCGGTCGATGGAGACTGTCTCGACCCTGTCGCCGAGTCGCAGCTTGAAGACCTTGTCCCCGGTTTGTAGTACCTCGTACGGACCGTCGTACGGGGGTCGCGGGGGCCCGCGGTGCGCGTCGTGTCGCACGAAGACGAAGCGCGCCTGCTGTAAATTTGGCGGGACGTGAGGTGCGAGTTCGCCGTGTTGGTTGACCGGAAGTGGGGCGAACTGCTGAGCAGAAGAGAAAGAGTCGAGCCGCTGCTGTTCGGCCGACCAAGGCTTGGTAGGCTCCGGAAGGAATTTGCCTGGGACGCGCAGCGGTTGTCCGTAGGCTAACTCTGCTGCCGAGGACTGGAGGTCTTCCTTGACCGCGGTGCATAGGCCGAGTAGCACCCACGGTAGGCGGTCAGTCCAGGTACTGTCCTGCAGGCCGGCGCGGAGTGAGGCCTTGAGTGACCTGTGGAAGCGTTCACAAAGTCCGTTGGCCTGCGGGTGGTACGCCATGGTGCGGTGGAGCGTCACCCCGAGGTTGCGTGCTGTGGCCGTCCAGAGTTCGGAGGTGAACTGGGCGCCTCTGTCGGAGGTTATGTTGGCCGGTACGCCGAACCTCGTAATCCAGGTGTTAACGAACGCCCTGGTGATGTCGGCTGTGGTGGTGGAGGTCAGCGGCACTGCCTCAGGCCAGCGTGTGTCGCGGTCGACCATCGTGAGGAGATAAGTTTGGCCTTGCGATGGCGGCAGGGGACCGACGATGTCGACGTGTACGTGGTCGAAGCGGCGGCTGGGTACCTCGAAGTCTCCCAGGGGTGCTTTGGTGTGCAGCTGTACCTTAGCCCGTTGGCAGGCGAGGCAGGAGGTGGCCCAAGTCCGAACATCTCTGCTGAGGCCGCGCCAGACGAAACGCTTGGAGAGGAGTTTGACGGATGCGCGGGAACCCGGGTGAGAGAGCCCGTGGAGCGCGTCGAAGACGCGGTGGCGCCAGGTCTCAGGGACGACCGGCCTGGGTTGGCCGAGTGAGACGTCGCACGTGACTGCCGTGGCTTCGGGCCCGTGCGCGACCTTGGCTAGGCGTAGCCCTGGCAGGCTGGTAGCCGCCGAGAGGAGGTCTGGGTCCGTGAGCTGGGCCGCTGCTAGTTGTGCGTAGTCGACCGCGAGGTGATTCGCACAGATGGCGGGACGGGAAAGGCAGTCGGCGACCACGCTGTCTCTACCGGAGACGTGCTGAATGTCCGTAGTAAACTCGGAGACGGCCGCGAGCTGGCGTTGCTGCCTAGCGGACCAGGGTTCGGTGTGCTTGGCCATCGTGTATGTGAGTGGCTTGTGGTCCACATACGCGGTGAAGGGGCTGCCTTCCAGGAGGAACCTGAAATGGCGGACCGACAGGTGGAGTGCGAGAAGCTTGCGGTCGAAAGTGGAGTATTTGACCTCCGGGGGGCGCAGTTGGCGGCTGTAGAAGGCAAGTGGCTGCCACGCGCCATTGACCCACTGCTCGAACACGGCCCCGACTGCGTGGTCGGAGGCGTCGGTGGTGAGCGCAACCCAGGCATCAGCCCTCGGGTGCGCGAGCAGAGTGGCATCGGCGAGCGCGTTTTTGGTGGCGTCGAAGGCGGCTGCCGTGTCAGTGGTCCAGGCTACGTCCATCTTGCCGGATTTTCCTCGGAGGGAGTCATATAGGGGCTTCATGAGGGCTGCGGCTCTGGGGATGAACCTGTTGTAGAAGTTCACCATCCCGAGGAACTCCTGGAGGCCCTTGATGGTTGTGGGGCGGGGGAATTGCTGGACGGCCTGCACCTTGTTGGGCAGGGGAACGGCCCCAGCAGGGGTGATGTGGTGACCGAGAAAATCGATCTCGGTTAGGCCGAATTGGCACTTCGCCAGGCTGAGGATGAGCCCGTGTTGGGCTAGGCGCCCGAACAGGATGCGAAGGTGTTCGAGGTGTTCCTGTTTGGAGGAGCTGGCCACGAGAATGTCGTCTAGATAGACGAATAGGAAGTTCAGGTCCCGGAGGACTGAGTCCATAAGGCGCTGGAAAGCCTGTGCTGCATTCTTGAGGCCGAAGGGCATCCTCAGGAACTCGAACAGGCCGAATGGGGTGATGACGGCCGTTTTGGGGATGTCCGCGGGGTGTACGGGGACTTGGTGGTAACCGCGCACCAGGTCGACTTTGGAAAAGACGGTTCGTCCGGCCAGTCGGGCCGAGAAGTCCTGGATGTGTGGCACCGGGTATCGATCGGGGGTGGTGGCGTCGTTGAGGCGGCAGTAGTCCCCGCAAGGGCGCCAGCCTCCGCCGGGCTTGGGGGCGATGTGGAGGGGCGAGGCCCAAGGGCTGCTGGAGCGGCGGATGATGCCGAGTTGTTCCATGTTGGTGAACTCGGCCCGCGCGATTTCCAGCTTGGCCGGGTTGAGCCTGCGGGCGTGGGCAGAAACTGGGGGGCCGGTGGTGGGGATATAGTGCTCCACACCGTGCTTGGCGGCTTTGGCCAAAAAGGTCGGGTTAGTGAGGGCGGGAAACTCAGCTAGGAGTGCCGAGTAGTCGTCCGTGGCTCTGGTGAGGCAGTAGGTCGTCAGGCCGGCCGAACGGGCCGGGGTAAAGGCGCCGGGGATGGGGGCCATAGTATTGATGTCGACGAGGCGGTGCCTTGGAATGTCGACAAGGAGGCCGTGGGCGCGTAGGAAGTCGGCGCCGATGAGTGGGCAGAGGACCTTGGCTGTGAGGAACTCCCAGCGGTAGCGGCAGCCCGCGAGGTCGAGCGTGACCATGCGGGTGCCATATGTGCGGATTTCAGAGCCGTTGGCTGCAGCCAGTGTGATACCCCATGTGCCGCGTTGGATCTCGAGGGCGGAGGCGGGGGTGATGCTGTGCTGGGCCCCTGTGTCGCACAGAAATCGGCGGTTGGTTCTGTCGTCAGTGACGTACAGTAGGGGCTCCTTCTGCCCCGCGGCCATCGCGGGGGCCGGTGCGGGGGGGGGTTTGAAGGAACACGGTGGCGTGCAGCGTTGAGCCCTAGCGCCAAAACGGGTGTGGTAGTAGCAGTGACCCGGAGTGGTAGGGCGGTCGGGCCTAGCGGCCCGGGAAGACCGCATGGTCGTTGCCGTGAGGTCGGGCGCGACGTCGCGAGCGGCCTGTGCAGAGAGCAGCTGGTCGGCCTTTTCGGCTATATCATTCAGGTCCGTGGAGTCAGACTCCACAATGAGCGGGCGGATGCTGGCGGGGAGCTGCCGAATGAAAAGCGTGCGAAAAAGGGCGCCGGGATTTTTGTCGTCTGAGAGGGACAGCATGTGGGAAAGCAGGTCTGATGGTGAAGCGTCACCAAGGCCGGGGAGGTCCAGGAGTTGGCAGTGGCGCTGGTAAGAGGACGTTTGAAATTTTTTAAGTAGCGCAGCCTTCAGATGTTCGTACTTGCCCTCCGTTGGTGGATTCTGCAGCGCTGCCCAAACCTTGGGGACTGTAGCGTAGGTGAGCGAGGCGACGAGGTAGTCGTACTTCATGGCGTCGACTGTAATGCCTTTCAGCCGGAATCTGGACTCAGCTTGAACGAACCAGGCTTCGGCGAGGTTCTCCCAAAAGTCTGGTAATTTAACCGTGACTGCGTTTGTATCCGCCATGCTAGCTTAGGATTCGTCCTGAGCGTCGGGGTCACCAGTGTTGAGATACCGCGGCAAACGTGGGAGTCGAGACCAGAGCTATTGAAAACACATCTGCTTTATTCCAACTACATGACAAACAGGAACTAGAAAAGCCCGCGCATCCACTTAAATACTTCCCAGACAGGAAGTGCTCCCGGCAGCCTGTCCCTGCGGGAAACAAGTTGCTGGAGGAAAGGGCCCCCGGCTGGGGGCTTCTGCTTAGACTGTCTGTGCCGCCGTGAGCGGAGTATGTCCAGTGGTGGCGTGTCGCCACAGTACAATTATTATTCCCTCGTTCTGAACATCACTTCCTGCCAGCTGCACAAAACACATGACCAAGTGTGCCGACCATGCCCACTTGCTGCCCGCATAACAACCAAAACAAAAATGATGGAAAAGCAGCCCGAAAGCACCACAGAATATACTACAGATCAACATCACAATTTCAGGGCTGCAATCTCTCAATTTGGAGCGTTCAAATGACAGCGGTTTCTTGAGTTTCATTTTAATGGTTTTTGACACCATCCGAACTCCCCAATCAGATTGCAGTCCTAGTAATCACTCCCCAGATATCCCTTATTCTCCTCATGATTTATGCAAGAGTGCTAGATCTCTGGAGAACAGTATGATTTAAAAAAAAAATTAAAACCCTTCCCTCCTGTCAGATTATGTGATTGTAACCCTGCTGTAGAGTCAGAACATTGTTTTAAAAAACCTCTTTCTGCAAAACTCAGAAGTTAGTAAGAAAAAAAACTGAAGGGAGACAGAGGCCTTTGAAGGAACAGTCGAATGGTAAAAGCTTCGGGGGGAAAAATTTGGTTGGTTTGCGCCTCCCGTTAGCGCCTAACAGGGTGCTAATGGGGCGCAAACCAACTAGTGCCCGGGCGCGGCGATGTTAGCTCCGCTCGCAAAATTGACTAGAGTTTTTGCGGTGGCGCAAAGGTTTACCGCCCCGATCTCCTGTGCCTGCAGATCATGATGTCAGTTGAGCGTGTAACACCCTGGCGGCGCCCCGGACCGGATATTGAGTGGCGCCCCCTCCTTTCCGCCTGTCGCAAGCAACGACAGGGAAACTGGAACGTTTCCCAGTCGGTGAGGGGCTGGGGGGGCGCTATTTAAAGGCACCCTCTTCCTGCCTTTTTCTGTGGTAGACATTTTTGCACCACTCATTCTGACAGAGAGAGAGATTCTGAGAGAGAGATACAGACACTTCTGTATAGAGTCAACGCTGTGTGAAGTAGTTTTGGCTACTGAGCATCACTTTGCAGGTACTTTTGGATTTGACCTTCATTACTTCGATTGTCAAGAGACTTTAGGGGCTGCACTGATTCGGAGGGTCATCCTGCACCTGCAGAATTGGAGGCAACAGAGTCAAAGAGAGAGAGTGGCAATCATGACCAGACGGTGGAGGGCCAACAGACCTCTGCACAGGAGACTTATCCTCCCAGGGTATTCTGGGAACAATTCTCCTACATTAATTTTTCTGAGGAGCAGTGTTTGCGCAGGCTGCACTTCAGCAAGGAAGTGGTCACTGAGCTCTGCCACCTGCTGCAGCCAGATCTGCAGCCTCAACTGAGGACCAGGACATCTCTGTCGGTGGCAGTGAAGGTCACAGTGGCTCTGAATTTTTATGCCACTGGCTCCTTTCAAGCAGCTACTGGGGACATTGCCAATATCTCCCAGTTTGCGGTCCATTGCTGTATCCATCAGGTCACAAATGCCCTCTATAAAAGGAGGCGCCAGTACGTCTCTTTCCCGATGACCCAGGCCAAACAGCATGAATGCGCATTGGGCTTTGCGAGGATAGCGGGCTTCCCCATGGTGCAGGGCGCCATTGACTGCATGCATCCTGCGCCAGTCTGGTGTGCCAGACCTTTTCCAGGCACCGCATCAGTCAAGTGCTTGGCTCCTCGGGGACAAGCATTATCCACTCTGCACCTGGCTGATGACACGGCTCCGTAACCCCAACACCCCTGCTGAGCTGCAGTACAGTGAGAGCCATCTTGCCACCAGGAACAACATTGAGCAGACAATCAGCGTGCTCAAGCAACGGTTCCGCTGTCTGGGCCAGTCAGGAGCCCTGCAGTACTCACCTAAGCGAGTCTCCCTCTTCATAGTTGTGCGCTGCATTCTTCATAACCTGGCAATCCTCAGAACCCAGCCAATGCCACCAGGCCTTGGTGCACCACCGGAGGAGGAGGAAGAGGAGGAGGAAGAGGAGGAGGATGATGAGCAGCAGCACCAAGGCGGGAGGGAGGCCCACAAGGTTGAAACTGCAAGGGCCATCCGTCAATGACTGATAACAAGCCGCTTCTCAGCCCCTACTCAGGAAATGGCTTCTGGCATGGAGAACAACATGAATGAAAGCAACCCGCAACCCCAAAGCCGGCCAAGGCAGCAATGATTCCAAAGGACAAACCTGTACATTTTGAATACAAAAACTTTTTTATTTTACAAACTCTGTGTGTGTCATTTCTTCATGACAAACTAATAGTGTTCTGGACATTATGGACATTTTTACATGCAGATAGCACCCTCTGGTGGTGGTTATTGTGTTAGCAGTGTGTTTGTATGAAGCAGAGGTCATTTGACCTTTGTTCCTTTCTTCCTGTGAGAGGTCATTTGACCTTCGTATCTTTCTTCCTGTGTAACCCAGGAAGTAGAATCCCAGGAAGTAGAATTCCAGGAAGAACCTGGCAGTAATGGAGGATTCCATAAGGGTTTCACAATCCAATGTAATCTGATTTCATATGTTAGGCCAAGTGCAATATCTGTGAGTATCTTTGTTTCTTAGCATAATAGCAACGTTGTCAGAGTAGTATTTTGACAATAATATGTTTATAAAAGGTTAATATTTGATAGTTATAGAAGTTAGTCCAAATGTTAGTTAGTTATACAATTAGTCTATTCTACTGTTGTAAATATGTTTATATCTTATGTAATATCGAATGTATAGTACTCAGTTTATGTACAAAACATATTTTATCTTTGTTTACAGTTTCACAAATTTGTTCAAGTAAAGCTTCAAAACAGCAAACGGCTTCACGAAGAATTATTTTTGAGTAAGTGTTTAACTTGCTGGATAACTAGATAGGAGCACGTCTAGCGCGGCCAGTACAGTGAAAAGATATCAGTGAAAAGATATCAGTGAAAAGATATCAGTGAAAAGATAGCAATACGGCGAGCTGTGAAGAGCGGAGCAGGAGGAACCCACTGTAGGCCTTAACCTCGTAGAGCACATCTACCTCACATCAACATGTCAGATGATAATAACAAAAATGCTTTGCCGCAAGTAGAAGGCCTTAAACAGGCAGACGAAACTGTAGAATGTGACAATCGGTCTATAAGATCCGGTTAATACAGATCGCAAGTTGGTTCACGGTCATCGGGTGGTTCTAGAGTAAGCATAGCCATCGCCAAAGCATGGGCTAAGCTAGTAGCAGCTCAAGCCAGAGCTGCGCATGCGAACAGTGAAATAGAAATAAAAGTAAGACAGGCCCATCTCCAAGCTGAACCCCAAGCAGAACAGGCCCGACTCCAAGCAGAACAGACCCGACTCCAAGCGGAACAGGCCCGTCACCAAGTGGAACGCCAGGCTGAACAGGCCCGTCTCCAAGCCACATTAGACGCTCTGCAGCAACAAAAAGAGATAGATGCTGCATTAGCCGAGACACAAGTATTCGAGGCAATTTTGGAGGGAGTTGATCCCGAGACAGCTTACAAACCTTTAATTCCCGTTCCGTGGCAGAGTCCATGACAGCGCACCATAGATTACGTGAGCGACCATGCCGACATACAGTTTACAGGAGAAGAGCTCGGCCTCCTTATGAAATGGCTCGGCCCAGAGTCCGCCGGACAGGCCTGCAGGATAAAAGCGGCCAATGTGGGACAGCTGCCAGAGGGGTTGGAGAAGGCTTGGGCGAGGCTGGAAGAAAGCTACGGCTCGCCCGAAGCCATTGAAAGGGCTCTCTTTGACAGGTTGGAGAACTTTCCGAGGTTGACGAGTAAGGAACCCCAGAAGCTCCGCGACCTTGGAGATCTGCTGTCGGAACTCGAAGCCACAAAGCAGGACGGCTACCTACCCGGTCTATCGTACTTAGACACTTCCAGAGGGGTAAGTCCCATCATTGAGAAGCTTCCATTTAACCTGCAGGAGAAGTGGATAACGTTTGGATCAAAGTTCAAGCTAAAGCACAACGTGGCGTTCCCACCATTCTCTGCGTTCACTAAATTCATCCGTAAAGAAGCCAAAGCCAGGAACGACCCCAGCTTCAACTTCTTCTCCGCACACCCAGCACTTGCCAGAAGGGACAAGTTCGACAGACATGGAAAGACACCAATATCTGCCCACAAAATGCAAGTGTCCTCAACTGAGCACACAAAGATTCAGAAGAAGCCTGAGGATATGAGCAAACAATGCCCTATCCACAACAAGCCCCATCCTTTAAAGAAGTGCAGAGGCTTCAGGGAGATGTCCCTGGAAGATCGGAAACAATATCTTAAAGAGAACTCTATATGTTTCAAGTGCTGCTCTTCCACGAGCCATCTCGCCAAGAACTGCAAGGTAGATGCAAAATGCACAAAAGGCGAAAGTGATCGGCATGTTTCAGCACTACACCCAGGCCCAGCTCCTTGGAAGTCAGAGACTTCCGCTTCAGAGCACGGTGGGGAGAGAGAGGGAGCTGCTGGTCCAGAGATTACATCCAGGTGCACCGAGGTGTGTGGAGAAGGAGTGAGCACAAGAGCATGCTCCAAGATATGCCTCGTTAATGTGTACCCTGCAGGACGTCACCAAGAATCTGAGAAGAAGCCATCTCAGGTGAGCACACTCAAGACTTCCATCTTGGAGAATGGTCGTCCAGGCTACCTTACCCCATGCAGTAGACAGATCCGCGTGGTGTTTGACTCCAGTGCACCATATCAGGGAGTCTCTCTCAACGACGTACTCCTCACAGGGCCCGATCTTAACAACGGCCTCTTGGGAGTGCTCATGAGATTCAGGAAAGAGCCCGTCACCATCACTGCCGATATCCAGCACATGTTTCATTGCTTCGTGGTGAGAGAAGACCACAGAGACTTCCTCCGCTTCCTGTGGTATCGGGACAATGACCCCAATAGAGACATTGTGGACTACAGAATGCGTGTCCATGTCCTTGGGAATAGCCCAGCCCCTGCTGTCGCCATATACGGACTAAGGAGGGCTGCCAAGGAAGAAGACGACGACTTTGGCAGTGATGTGAGAGGGTTCATCGAATGAGAGTTCTATGTCGACTACGCACTGAAGTCATTCCCGACCGAAGCAGAGGCCATCAGTACCCTCGGACGAGCCCAGGAACTACTAGCACTATCCAACCTCAGGCTGCATAAGATAGCCTCTAACAGACCAGCAGTGATGGAGGCATTCCCCCCTGAAGATCGTGCTAAGGACGTCAAAGACCTAGACCTCCTCACTGATGACCTGCCCCTACAGCGTAGCCTAGGGGTGTCGTGGAACATAGCAATGGACACGTTCACGTTCCAAGTCTTAGACATCAAGAAACCCTTCACACGTAGAGGAGTGCTCTCTACAGTCAACAGCCTATACGACCCTCTCGGCTTCTTAGCCCCTGTCACGATACAAGGCAGGCTGCTCCTCAGGGAGCTCTCCACACGCCCTGAAGAGATGGAAGCAGAGTGGGACAGATGGAGAGACTCACTCCAAGACTTACAGGAGATCTGAATACCTCACTGCTATTCATCTTTCTCTCCCTTAAATGCCCAATTCAAAGAGCTTTGTGTCTTTGCAGACGCATCCGCTAAGGCCATTGCAAGTGTGGCTTATCTGAAGGTCACCACTCAAGAAGGACAAAGCAAAATCAGCTTCGTCTTTGATAGAGGCAAGTTGGCACCCCAGCCAGACCTCACCATACCCAGATTGGAACTGTGTGTAGCAGAACGCAACCTACCCCCTCACAGCAGTCTAATGAAGCTGCATCCTATCATCGACACCGACGGACTGTCTCTGAGGTGGTTCTTCTTTTGTCGCCAGAGGACTCCAGTGACAAGTAGAGTTTGAACTATATGGAGTCGTTAACGACCCCAGACGGGGAGTGTTCTGGACATTATGGACATTTTTACATGCAGATAGCACCCTCTGGTGGTGATTATTGTGTTAGCAGTGTGTTTGTATGAAACAGAGGTCATTTGACCTTTGTTCCTTTCTTCCTGTGAGAGGTCATTTGACCTTCGTATCTTTCTTCCTGTGTAACCCAGGAAGTAGAATCCCAGGAAGTAGAATTCCAGGAAGAACCTGGCAGTAATGGAGGATTCCATAAGGGTTTCACAATCCAATGTAATCTGATTTCATATGTTAGGCCAAGCGCAATATCTGTGAGTATCTTTGTTTCTTAGCATAATAGCAACGTTGTCAGAGTAGTATTTTGACAATAATATGTTTATAAAAGGTTAATATTTGATAGTTATAGAAGTTAGTCCAAATGTTAGTTAGTTATACAATTAGTCTATTCTACTGTTGTAAATATGTTTATATCTTATGTAATATCGAATGTATAGTACTCAGTTTATGTACAAAACATATTTTATCTTTGTTTACAGTTTCACAAATTTGTTCAAGTAAAGCTTCAAAACAGCAAACGGCTTCACGAAGAATTATTTTTGAATAAGTGTTTAACTTGCTGGATAACTAGATAGGAGCACGTCTAGCGCGGCCAGTACAAATAGAAACAAACACAAAAAATCATTAATTAACATAATTGGTTCTCACAACCTGGAGATAATGGCCAAAACACTAAACAAAAGTTTGAACACGAACCTCGGCCTTTAATAAAAACATTCCCAACATTTCGTCACACCTCCTACTTTTTGCTCTTCGAGGGTGATCTCCTTCCCTTGCGCACTTCCCCCCCTCCCACCCTACTGCTCCTCCATAATGGGGCCCCAGTGGCTGCAGCAAGACTGGTGGAAGGCAGCTGATTGTCAGAACCTGAGACTGCAGATGCCCTTGAAGGATGGCCTCGGCCAGCTCTGGGCCTGGAGGGCCCGGCTGCAGACTGCACCAACTCTGCATGGGCGGCAGCAGTCTGTCCTACAGGCAGTGGCAAGTGCAATGGGGAAGTGACAGTGGTGACAGCAGGAATGCTGTCATCTTGAGAGAGGACAGCAACTCCCTGCTCGACCGACACACTGGCACTCCCACGGGGCAGCACTTCAGCATCCAGAGCAATCTGCTGGAGCACAGATTGCTGGCCTGCTGCGGCGCGGTGAGAGCCCCGGGGAAATGTGTCCGGACCAGCGACAATGGCAGCAGTCAGTGCTTGCGTGGCCTCAATCTGAGACTGCATGAGACCAGTCTGAGGTTGGATCACAGCAGCCAGTGACTGAATTGCAGCACTAAGCATTTGCGTGGCATCCACCTGTGCTACAGCGTAGTGCTCCACACTCCTTCCCACTGCACCCATGAGCTGAGTGTGCATGTCCACTGCCTGGGTGTTCATTTCAGCGATGAGCCGCTCCTCCTCTGTGTCCAGTGCAGCAGAACTCGCTGGCCTACTCTCCCTATGGGGAGAAGGTCCCCGTGTTCCCTAACCACATCGTGTTGCTGCAGCCCGCTGGGTCCCGGAGCTTCACCCGCATCAGACCCTTCCCGCTGCTCCCCTCCAGGGAAGACGTGGTCCCAGTGTGGGCATGGGCTGCCTCGGGAGAGGGTGGCGCTGATGCTCCGGCTTCCTCTTCCTCCTTGCCTGCGGTTTCACTCCCACTGGCAGCTTGAGGGCTCGTCTCCTCAGCTGGTGAATCTCCATCTGAAAGCAAGGAGGTACAAGAGTGGCTTTAGCGTGAGGGCAGGGGGGCAGTAAGGGAGGAAGGAGTGGAGTGATTTAGTAAGTTGGATTGAAAGTGTCAAAGGCTGGTGTTGTGAGGGACAAGTGGAATGAGAGAGGAGAGAAAGCTGATGACCTTACCATTGCTGTCCCGAATGGGGTCGACCTCTCCAGTGGCGACGCGACCAATCACCTGGCTTGCCACAATCCTGTGGACGCGCACCTCAAGATCGCTGAGGGGTTGCAGCTGAGGCCGCCCTCCACCCGTCTGTTGCTGCTGTCTCCTGTTATGAGATAGCTTGGCCTGCAAGAAAAAGGATGGCGTCTGAGTAAATATACAGCCATGGTCTTGCCTGATGTGCCTCCCATAATTGAATAGCCCTTAAAGTATGCAAGGTGTGGAATGTGCGTGTGTGTTTCATGAGAGGGCCATAGGTGTTGGATGAGTGTTGGGCATTGGGGTTTTAAGACCCTCTGGCCATAGAGTGAGGTTGAGAGGGAGGGATGGAGAGTTATTGAAAAAAAGCCACTCACCCTGACGACCCGAGTGAGGTTGTTGAACTTTTTGCGACATTGAGTATGAGTCCTGGGCACCATGCTCCTGGAGGAGATGCTCTGAGCCACCTCCCTCCACACTCTTCTGTAGTCGCACGGCAAAGGCCTCCTGCCACTCTCAGGGAAGAGTATAGATCTTCTGCGCTCCACCGAGAAAAGTGTACACAATGTAAATACCTCTTCCTGCCATCTTCTATTAAATGATCTGGTAGAGCTCCATATTCTGTTATGTGATGAGAACCTGTAAGTTGCAGAAGGTGGTGACATCTGAAGGACATACATGACACTGTTTCCACTATCAAGCTGCAGCTCAAGAACCACACTGCAGTCGGACAGATCACTTGGCTGCACAGCAGTAAGAAAAGATAGTTATGTTGAGTTATATTGAGTCTAGAGCACAGAAACAGGCCAGTCAAGCTGACTGGTCTATGCTGGCATGTGCTCCACACAAGCCTCCTCCCACCCCTCTTCATCTAACCCCATCAGCACATCCTTCTATTCCTTTCTCCCTCATGTGCTTATCTAGCTTTCCCCTAGATGCATCTATGCAATTCGCCTCAACTACTCCTTGTGGTAGCGAGTTCCACATTCGAACCACTCTCTGGGTAAAGCAGTTTCTCTTGAATTCCTTATTGGGTTTATTAGTTGCTCTCTTATATTTATGAGCGAATTCTCATTCAACTGGCATTTGTAAACCACTTGATTAGCTTTCAGGCTGTTTCTTGCTAACATCTGGTTATACTTTTATTCCAGATGTATTCTAGTATGATATTCACAATTTGATACAATTATAGTAGTTCTTCTCAAATATTTTCAAATTTAATGTGTGTGCAAAATACATCAGTTAACAACTGAACTGGTGGGCAATTATATCGCAGTTGGATATTGGCTAGTTTCATTTGTTTTTAGCCAGTTTCAAAATATTAAGGGGGCGAAATTTGCCTCCTTTGCGCCTGCCGTTAGCGACTCCGGGGGCGCTAATGGGGCGCAAAGGGCTTATCGTACAGGCGGGAACGCTAATATCGCCTGCCGAGAAATTCTACTGAGGCGCTACCCGATAGCGCTGCGCCCCCACTGGTAGCGCCCCGGGCCGCTGCGCCACTGGTGATGATGGCATCGCCAAGTGACACGACCCCTTAGTGCCCCTTAGCGCCCCTTGGCCGAAATTTGGCTGCACCCTGTGAGGCTGCCGCGGACAATGTCGGCGCCAGCCTCGCGGGTTGTGAGCCGTGCCGCACGCCGCTGGCGGGGCACTAATTAAAGGGGCGGTTTGGCTGCGCTCCGCGCCGACACATTTTATTTTGGCCGACCCTCTTGGCGGCCCTTGGCGTGGTCCGTGGCTGCCATCACGCCGTCCAGCACTGCGTCTTGGTGCCGGGCTGTGGCCACGGCACCACGCCGCCCTGGTGCGCTAGTGGAGGCTAAATGGCCTGCAGGGTGTGCAGCGGCCCTCCCCTTTAACGGAAGGGGAGGGGCGCTGGAATGCATCAGCGTTACGCGGAGCGGCCACGTAGCGCTCTGGCACTACCGCGCTTGTGCCCCGAGAGGAAGTGGAGCGCCCGAGATAGCGCTACGCTTCCTCGCCAGGGCGGCAAGCCCAATTTAGCGTCTGGGGCGGTACTCCCAACCCAGGCGCTAAATGTGAGGTGCTAACTCGGTTACCGTCCCCAAACGGGGCGTAACCAAAATTCGCTCGCTAAGACTTTGGAGTTTTTCCAGTTCTCAAAGTGCAATATTTGCGGAATGTTGAAGGTATTTGAGTCTTTTCTGCCTCTTTAAATGATTTGGATTCTGTCATTTTGATTACTCTCAGGGGTAAGTGTTATCTCCCTTCAGTCTCGAGAGTATCTTTGTTGGCTTTGATATCTCGGTACATTTCTGATAAGGTGCCCAGGATAACAAAAAGGAAAGCTTTCTGTAAATTGGTTTAACTATTGCATCTATCCTATATCTTCACAGTATTTTTCTTCTGACTTTGAAAGCAGCAAGCAACAATAAGTTGCATTTATATAGCACCTTTGACGTAGTAAAACCTCCCAGGGTGCTTCACAGGAGCGATTATCAAACAAAATGTGAGACATCGAGCCACATAAGGAGATATTAGGAGAGGTGACCACAAGCTTGATCAAAGAGGTAGGTTTTAAGGAGCGTCTTAAAGGAGGAGATAGATGTACTGAGGTGGAGAGCTTTAGGGAGGGAATTCCAGAGCTTGGGGCCTAGGCAACAGAAGGCACAGCCACCAATGGTGGAGCGAAGAAAATCGGGGATGTGCAAGAGGCCAGAATTGGAGGAGTGCAGAGATCTCGAAGGCTTGTACGGCTGGAGGAGGTTACAGAGAGCAGGAGGGGCATGTTTCAGACCGCGTTTCAGACTTTAATAAGCACATTTATTCAACAAAGGATAAACAAGCAAATTTATAAGTATGATGTTTTAAATATATAAAAATTACATGGAGAGAATCGTACACTCATAATTTCTACGCATTTAAATTAAGGATAAAAATCAAGCAAGCTGCAGTACTAAGGGAGTGCTGCACTGTCGGAGGTGCTGTCTTTCAGGTGAGACGTTAAACCAAGGCCCCGTCTGCCCTTTCAGGTGGACATAAAAGGTCCCATGGCACTTTTTTGAAGAAGAGCAGAGGAGTTCTCCCCAGTGTTCTAGCCAACTTTTATCCCTCAACCAACATCACCAAGAAAGAAACATGGTCATTAGCTCATTGCTGTTTGTGGGAGCTTGCTGTGTGCAAATTAGCTGCCGCATTTCCCACATTACAACAGTGACTACTCTTCAAAAGTACATCATTGGCTGTAAAGGGCTTTAGGATGTCCTGAGGTCATGAAAGGCGCTATATAAATGCAATTTCTTTCATTTCTTTCTTTACACCCAAGCGCTAAAGAGGAAAATCTGCCCCTGACATCTTGTGTCTTGAGTTAAACGTTGAATGCCTGTCGATTTGATAGAGGTGTTTAAAATCATGAGGGTTTTAGATAGTAAATAAAGAGAAACTGTGTCCAATGGCTGAAGGGTCGCTAACCAGAGGGCACAGATTTAAGGTGATTGGCAAAAGAACCAGAGGCGAGATGGGAAAAAACTTTTTTACGCAACGAGTGGTTAGGATTTGGAATACACTGCCTGATATGGTGGTGGATACAGATTCAATAGTCGCCTTCAAAAGGGAATTGGATAAATACTTGAAAGTAAAAAAATTGCAGGGATAGGGGAAAGTGCGGGGGAGTGGGACTAACGGGAATGCTCTTCGAAAGAGCCGGCACAGACTCGATGGGCCGAATGTGCTGTACTATTAGTCATAGTCATAGTCATAGAGTCATAGGGGGAGAAATTCAATATCGCCCCATTTGGGGCGCAATTATCGGCCGGGCGCAAAGATTAGCGCCTGGCGCTAATTATCGCCTCCGACTGCAAACTTGGCTTTTATCGCCCTTGGAGGTGATTGGAGCGCTAAATCAGGTGCTTCACAACTGTCTTAAGGCGCAAAGGCCGAGGAACGAGGCACTGCCTCAGAGCGCTGGCGAAGCTCATGTGATATCAGTCAGCAATGGAACACAGACACACTGGCGCCGGCCAGTTCTTAAAGGAGAGTTCTGACGAAAGGTCATCGACCTGAAACGTTCGCTCTGTTTCTCTCTTCACAGATGCTGCCTGGCCTGCTGAGTTTCTCCAGCATTTTCTGTTTTTATCTTAAAGGGGAGGGTCGATCTTGCTCTCCATCCACATCCTGCTCATTGCAGCCTTGAATCTTGACCTGGAGAGACCTGTACATCAAATCTGCTGGAAAGAACAATGGAGAGGCCCAGGGAAAGAGCTCAGAGTGCAGCCCCCACAGTCTCTTCTAAATCGATACAAGGGAGGGCAAATCAAAATGAACCTGCAAACTGCTGCTCAGTACCCAAAACTCCTTCACACAGCATTGAATCTCTCCAGAAGTCTCTCTCTCTCTCTCAGAATGCGGGGTGCAAAAATGTCACCAACAAAAAAAGGCAGGAAGTGGTCGCCTTTAAATAGCGTTCCCCCAGTCTCTTCCTGACTGCAAAACGCTCCCCTCAACCTGTCGTTGCTAGCGGCAGGCGATAAGGCAGGGGGGCGCCACTCAATATCCGGTCCGGGGCGCTACCGGGGTGTTGCACACTCGACTGATGTCACGATCTGCCGGCGCAGGAGATCGTGGCGGTAGTGTTTAGCGCCGCCGCAAAATGTCTAGTTAATTTCGTGACTGGCGCAAACATCGCTGCGCACGGGCACTAGTTGCTTTGCGCCCCATTAGCGCCCTCTTAAGGAGATGCAAACCAACTGAATTTTTCCCCATAGAGTTATACAGCACAGAAAGAGGTCCTTCGGCCCATCATGTCCGCGCCGGCCATCAAGCCCTGTCTATTGTAATCCCATTTTTCAGCACTTGGTCCGTAGCCTTGTATGCTATGGCGTTTCAAGTGCTCATCTAAATGCTTCTTGAATGTTGTGAGGGTTCCTGCCTCTACCACCCTTTCAGGCAGTGAGTACCAGATTCCAACCACCCTCTGGGTGAAAAAGTTTTCCTCAAATCCCCTCTGAACCTCCTGCCCCTTACCTTGAAACTATGCCCCCTGGTTATTGACCCCTCTACTAAGGGGAGAAGTTCCTTTCTATCTACCCTATCTATGCCCATCATAATTTTGTACAGCTCAATCAGGTCCCCCCTCAGCCTTCTCTGCTCTAAGGAAAACTATGTAATCTTCTATGATTTTCCTCCATAAACATGGACAAGAGGATAATGGGTCCAAAATACTGACTGCCCACATAAAAGGTGGAGGCTTGGCATGTATGCAATTGTGCAACAGTTTTGGTGTTGATCTGATGTGAAAACGATGTCACACTAACACAAATAACTGCAGTATAATTGGGTCATTGGAGGCTGTGTTTGGACTCCTGCTTCTAGCACAAACACAGCCATTATTCCATTTATAGCCCACGTATGATCAGTAGGCTGATGACTCTTTCAATGTCTGCAACGTATAACAGTAGAAGCAGGCAGTAGCTCTCTTGCCATTTTAATTAGTTCAGAAGTTTGTAATATTCCAAAGGATGTGGAGTCTGTGCTGGTTTAAAAAAAAGCAAATATGATTAATTTATTTAATTAGTCTAACACCTGTAGCTAAAATAGAGCACATACTGAGTGATTAACATATCATCCGGTGTTGATTGTTAGTATTGGGACAACATAACAAAAAACCAGTTGTCCAGTCACCCAAAGTTCTTAGGGTCCCGGGTGGAATCATCAATGCTGACTCAGCATCCAAAATAGCACTGGTTGGAAACCTGTCTGTGACAATGATTCAACAAATGTGTTTGGAACTGTGAATTTTGGACACGGACACTTTAAACAGAATAACGAAGATGACATTGCATTGCACTTTTTCTTCTTGCATGAATCAAAGCTTTGTGCTACGAGGTTTCATTTGTAAAATCATTTGAATAAAACACCGATTCATTGCTCTGCATCCTGCCAGCCAGATTAGTCTCCTGTGAGTTCCCTGTTTCAGAGTTCCTCCTCTGGCTTTATTGACAGACCTGGGTAAACGTGTTTGGTCTGCAAACACTATCATCTGATTATAATGACTCAAAGGTAAAATAGACAATTAACCACTAACCCAAGGTTAGATACCTGTTGCAGTATTTTACCAAATACTATTGTCTGAATACAAACCAACTGTAATGCTAGATGCAGATAGCTGAGGCCAACTTTAAATCTTGGAAGCAATTTCTTTTTTGGAGTATGGTGTTTTGTGGTCCCAAATTCCTTATTACCGTAATTATGTACTTTTAAGTATAATATGCCTTTGGGTATTTTCATGCATATATATCCAGTTCCTTTGCATGAAAAGATTGAAGGCTAAAAAGTGCCCTTGGCAATATTAGTGGACAAGCATTTAACATATTCATATGACATTCATCTGTCTGCTATTTTAATGCGGGTATTAACTCATTCAAAATAAACAGTAATTTTCTAGCCTATAAGAGGAAGATTTCCTCTTTGAACTATGTGTAACTTGTCTTTTATAGACTGGTTTAGGATTTCATCACACTAAGTGCACAGAGGAAATGCTTGCTCCATAGTGGTTAGGACAGAAACTCGGCGTGACACTAATGATACCATATCCTGTGGTTGGTGTATTTTCCAAATGTCCAAATCTGGGTGTAACCTTGGAGGGCCCCGATTTTAACTGCCCACACCTGGCGGAAACCAGGCCAGGGGGTGGCGGGGGCAGCGGGGGTGGGGGGGGGGTGGTAGACAGTTAAAATAACAGAAGTCAGCTACCTACTCCGATCCCGGTTCCTTCCCACCATGTCCCCATATTAACCTCCTCTTTTGAACAGGCGAGCAGGACACCCACAGGAAAGAAGCGGAGTCCTGTTTTAAATATGCAGATCGGGTCCGATGATGACCCAGAAGGTAAGTTTAAAGTTTCTTTTTCAGGTTTCCGTGTGGGCCAGGAGTGCTCCTCCAAGCCTCACAATGAAGCCATGGGCATCCGTCGCACCGGGCTACCCCGCCGCCACCCCCCCCACACCCCCCAGCCCTGCAGCCCCCCACCAGTTCCCGGCTGGATTTTACAGGGGGTCAGCAGGCACGGTCGGTGGCAAGTCAGATGGGAAAGTGTTTTTTTTCCCCAGCAGGTCGGGAGCCTGCTGTGAACCCATTGTCACACGCCTTTCCCTGATGTCGGGTCTATTAGCGCTGAGCAGACCCGACAAGCAGTGGCGAGTTCACAGCGGGAGACCAAATTCAGGTAGTTAGTGGCTTATTTAGAGCCACTTAAGAATGACTTTCAGCTCAGCTTCTGCATTTGACAGCTCACCCACAGGGTCCACGCTGGTCGTGGACCAGGTCTGTCAGTGGCCATTGAATCAGCTGTTGAGTTGACAGCTTCAAGCTCCCACCTGACAGAAATATCTTCCCTCAGCCACAAACTCTTCCTCACTGCATTTTCACAACAGATTCACCATGCTGCAAGTCTTTATACCAGTCTCCATCCAGTCTGACTTCATTATTTTCTCACCATTGACAGATCACTTCTGTCATCTCTACTTCACCTGCCATCTATTCCATCAGCATGGGTGCCTTTTATACTCTCTCACCTTGGTCCTCAGAATCCCACCACGATGAGCCCCAACACCAGCAGCACCAGGCACACCAGCAGCACCAACAACAACACCAACCTTCTCTGCAACCACCTGATGCTGCACAGGACAAGAGGGTATCCGTACCCGAGCATATTGCTGCCCGGGAGGCCAGGGATGGCCTCACCATGGCCAGGCTTTTCACTTGATGCTGTACACCGTGGATGTCACATGATGCGCCAGGTTGGCACCACCCCACACCAACACCATAAAGCATCCCTACAATGTCCAATCCATTCCTTCACACTCATCACCATTGTGGGGGATACCGTTATGTCTTACCATTCACTGCAACTCTCTAAGCCATTTCCAAAGGTGCACACAAATCTGACCAAGAATGTAAAGTGTTGAAAATAACGGTTTCAATGTTTGACACACATTAACAGAAAGTTTACATGAACATTGCATAAAACACCCAAGTGCCCACCCTTGTGTATTGTTAGTTGGTATGATTGGATTAGGATGAGGGTGAATGTGAGGGGTGGCTAGTGAGATGGGGAAGTGATAATGTAGATAGAGAGGGATGGGTGGAGGTACAGGTTAAGTTGGTGTGAGTAAGGATATGCAGGAGTAGGGCAGGGAAGGCAGATGTGATGAGAGGCACAGCAGGATGAAGGTGAGTGTGGCTTTGTACTAATGTTTCATGATCTAACGAGATCATTGAAGGGTTGACGCCACTGCACCCAGGTCCGCCTGACCACATCCCTGCTTGTGTCATCCTGTGCAATGTGCAACCAGGCTGTGTCGATCTCCTGGGGAGGTGTCTTCCACCCATGGGTAGGGAAGAGGATCTCCCTACGTGCTGTGACTCCTTCCGTAATCATATGGAGAGAGTCATGGGAGAACCTGGGTGCAGCCCTGCACCTCTGTGCAGTGCTTGTTAGTGTTTTGCAGCACCTCAATGCTGTAGAACACTGATAGCACAAATGTCAAAAGAAAGTTGGTCATGGCCCCTTTAAGGAAACCGACTGATGATGCGTCATCAAATGATGTCACCAGACCTGCTTCCACTAATTGGCCGGGAAATGCGCTGGGCGGGCTCATCAAGCCCAATCAAGAGAAATTAATTTCAGAGGCTGGAGTGGAGCCAGCAGCGGGGTCGGTACCCTCCACTGACATCACTCACCACGGACCCGCCAAGGTTAGTGAGCCTATGGGCTCGATTTTGCCAAGCATGAGGAGGCAGGTTTGGAGGCGTGCGAGGTGGTAAAATCGCAAAAAATGGTGGGCAGGCATTTGAGTACAGGAGTAAAGAAGTCTTACTCCAATTATATAGGGCCTTGGTGAGACCACACCTGGAGTACTGTGTACAATTTTGGTCTCCTTATCTTAGGAAGGATATACTTGCTATAGAGGAAGTGCAACGAGATTGATTCCTGGAATGGCGGGACTGTCGTATGAGAAGAGATTGAGTAAACTAGGCCTGTATTCTCTTGAATTCAGAAGAATGAAGGGATCTCATTGAAGCTTACAAAATTATTACAGGGCTTGATAGGGTGGATGCTGGGAGAATGTTTCCCTTGGCTGGAGAGTCTAGAACCAGGGGCCACAGCCTCAGGATAAAGGGTAGGCCATTCAGGACTGAGATGAGAAGAAATTTCTTCACACAGAGGGTGGTGAATCTTTGGAATTCTCTACTCCAGAGGGCGGTGGAGGCTCAGTCATTGGGTATATTGAAAACAGAAGTCGATAGATTTCTGACTAGTAAGGGCATCAAGGGATATGGCGATAGGGCCGGTGAATGGAGTTGAGGCAGAAGATCAGCCATGATCTCATTGAATGGCGGAGCAGGCTCGAAGGGCCGAATGGCCTACTCCTGCTCCTATTTCTTATGTTTTTATGTTCATCCCGCCTCCGAGCAGTTTTCCCAAATGTATGTTTTCTGACCCCCTTTCCGTCCCGCCTCCAAGAGGCGGGATAGGCCCTTAAGGCTCTTAACAACCACTTAATTGCCTCTATTATCCCATTTTGAGAGGCCTTTCCGATTTTTAGACATTTCCCCCATCCTACACGCCTCCTCTGGAACACGCCAGGTAACCCTGGCGGCCTCACAATTGGATTGCTTACTAACGGCTGCAACTCCATTACAAAGGAGTTTTCACCGATGATCATTTGCAGGTGGCAGAACTTTGTTGTCTCAGGTCTGGGCAAACTTTTAGCAGGCCTACTCTTTGTTGTGGAAATTTGTAGCCTGACACCCACCCCTCTCCCCACCTTGACTGAGCGCTTCCTCAACTGAGGCATATACCAGGAGCATGGCGACCATTTCATTCCTTTCCTCCTGGACATCAGGTTTGGACGAAGTCCAGCTGCGGCAGCAGCAGAACCATGAACAACAGCAGCACCAACAGCAGGAGCATCAACAGGAGCGCCAAGCTACTAGTCACCCACCTGAAGCTGCACAGGCCAGATGGCGCCAGCGCGTGACAACATTGCTGCCCCGGATGCAAGGGATGCACCCATCTTGGACAGATTTGGTGAGCCTGCACAATCAAACACTTTTGTCGCGCACCTTCTTGCCAGAGCATCCACAATGGACAAGAACCTGAGGATTCCTATCACTCTGACCACCGCACTGCGTCCTAAGCCCTCAATGTGAAAGTCCCATTTGTGAAATGACACAGGCCACAACTTCAACAGTTTGCCAGCAAATCTGTTTATAATACAATGACAATGATGGCTGGTCCAAATACAAAACAGCACAGCACCCAAGTGACTAACCTTGTGACTGCTTGTACTTTATCTTCCTCTTACACGTGCTCCTACATAGTGCTTTCCCAGTGGCTTCAGCAGATGTGGAGGCCCCTTGCTCACTTTCTTGCTGCTCCTGTCCCAACGCCTTTGGCGGCCGTCCTCTGGGGTTGCGAGCCTGTGAAGGCTCGGCAACAGTCTGCTGCTCCTGCGTCTGTGCAGGGGCTGAGACGCCCATCTCAGTTGGGTGAGGACTCTGGTGGGGCTCTGACCGAGGGCTCTGCAGTGACATGGTCATGTGAGCGCTTGAAGAGGAGCCCCCACTTCCTTGTTTTCTGCCACCAACATCCATCTCATGGGTCAGCCCCACTTCAGAGCTAGCAAGTGGCTTGACAGCACGTTGCTGCACATCAGGGGGGCCATGAGGACCCGTTTCTGCACTGGCAGTCCTATCCCAGAGGACTTCCATGAAAATCTGGTTTGTATGCTCAATAGCTGACCATCGCTACTCAAGAGATGTCAGTCTATTCTGAACAATCACCATGTTTTCCATACCCTGGCGACTAAGCTCCTCCATGGCCATAGCCATCCTCTTCTCTACCGTAGCCATCCTCTCCTCTACGTTAGCCAGCCTTACCACGGAGTTAGCCATCCTTTACATGGAGGTTGCCATTCTTTCCGCGGTGATGTGTGCATGCGCCAATGCCTCCACAAAGGCTCTGCTCATGTTCGCAATGGACTCCTCCATTCGCTCCACACTTGCAGTGACCCTGGAGACAAAACCTGCCAGAGACTTCTGCATCTGTTCCTGGAGTATCAGCACCGCTCTCCTTCTGGATGGACCCGGAGGGTCGACATGCAGCTGAGCCAAGCTGGCAGAATCCTGCGCCCTCTGACGAGGACTCTCTACTACTGTCCCTGTCTCCACCATCTGCTGATGCTCACTTGTGAGCTGTGATACACCAGGTGCCAACACTACTCTATCTCACAAAGGTCCCACTGAGGTGTGAGTGTCTGCGCTAGTGCTGGGTGTGCTGAATTCTGTTGACGCTGCGCCCTCAGAGGTTGCAGCTTCCTCTGAGGAGTCTGGAAGCTCAGGCTCTTCCTCCTGGACAGTGGGGACGGGGGCTGTCGATGGTCCTGTGGGGAAGTAAAGGAAAAAGTTAGAGATGTGAGGTCAAGGTTACATGCACATTGAATAGTGCAGATGATCATAAGTCAATCTGTTAGAGCATCAGATTCATTATCAGTGACTGATGCAATTTCAATGAGAGAAATGCCGAACTATTCTGTCACCAGCTTACTGTGATGCACCTGTCTGTCCGTCCCCCGCTTGAGTATCATCCTCAATCCCAGTGATTTCCAGGGCCGCCTCCTCCCAGGCAGTGAGCTGGGCTACTGAGGGTAGCCCTCCTCCTGTCATGGCTCTTTCCCTCTTATTGTGGGCTCTCTTTTCCTGCAATGAGG
This sequence comes from Somniosus microcephalus, assembly GCF_052327205.1. NCBI lineage: Eukaryota > Metazoa > Chordata > Chondrichthyes > Squaliformes > Somniosidae > Somniosus > Somniosus microcephalus. The sequence goes on from NC_140989.1 coordinate 144,597,595, forward strand.
GACACAAGTGGAGTTTGAGTGAGAATGAAGGAGTGAGTGTAGAGAATCCATAGCATAGATGCTTAGAAGGATACAAAGGACCATGCCTGTGTGTTGTAAGTTGTTGTTGTCATTGCATCACAGTGATAGGGAGTGTGAGGGCTGCATGTTCGAATAGTTAACTGAATGTGACCATAGAGAGAGAGGGAATGGGTAAAGGTGCAGGAATGCAAGTGTCAAGTGGGATGTGGAGGAAGAGGTTGGCAAAGCAGAGTGCTGATGAGGAGAGGCGATGGGGATCAGATTGAGGGTGATGGGAAAGTCATACTCACTTTTCCTGTACGGAGAAGGTCATGAAACCTCTTCCTGCATTGCAGCCAGATTCTGCGGCTCATTGAAATGGAGTTCACCTCCTCGGCCACTTGCAGCCACACAGCTTTTGTCTGCTGGGGTGGCTTTTTTCTCACTGAGGAAGGGAACAGCACCTCCTTATTACATCTGGCTCTGTGCACCAGAGCTTGGAGGGAGGGCTCATCAAACCGAGGAGCACAGTTGCTTGATCGTGGACATTGTTGGGAAATCAACTCCTTCATACAATTTGCAGAGCGTTTGTAGTCTCCAGAAGAAGCAAGGCTGCTTGCAGGTCTTAAATCCAGCAGCATTGATGATGTCATCGGAGGTGACTTTCTGAATGAAAAGACTCAATGGGCCAGGGGTTCCCTCACGCAGGGAATCAATTGCCCACTACGGGGAAAATCCCACTTATTCAACACTTCACTTAGGAGTCGGGGTCCTGACACGATTTCCACCTGACGTGCCCCAGTCTGCCCACACTGACAAAATCCAGCCCATATGTCTCAGTTTACACACCGGGCTGTATATTTATCAGTTGAACTATGAGGGAAGCCTGCATTATAAGTTTTCATTTTTTTTAAAAGGGAAGAACAGGAGATACCGAGTTTAGTAATGCTCAGTAAATTTGTCTATTTAGACATTATAATAGTAAACATTGGTAAGTACAATTTTTGTGGATGTGATATGAAATAATGTATTTTGCACGAATATATTAAATCTGTTAAAGAAAAGGACATGAAATTCTCAAAGTACCCTAGTCATTTTGCAGTGATGCACATGTCATAGAAACATAGAAACATAGAAGATAGGAGCAGGAGTAGGCCTTTCGGCCCCTCGAGCCCACTCCGCCATTCAACAAGATCATGGCCGATCATCCAAACTAAGTACCTTGTCCCTGCCTTCTCCCTATATCCCTTGATCCCTTTAGCCTTAAGAAATATATCTAACTCCTTCTTGAATATATTTAATGAATTGGCCTCAACTGCCTTCTGTGGTAGAGAATTCCACAGGTTCACCACTCTCTGGGTGAAGAAATTCCTCTTCATCTCTGTCCTAAATGGCTTACCCCTTATCTTTAGACTGTGACCCCTGGTTCTGGACTCCCCCGCCATCAGGAACATCCTTCCTGCATCTAGTCTGTCCAGTCCTGTCAGAATTTTATAAGTTTCAATGACATCCCCTCTCATTCTTCTAAACTCCAGCGAGTACAAGCCCAATCGACCCAATCTCTCCTCATACATCATTCATGCCATCCCAGGTATCAGTCTGGTGAATCTTCGCTGCACTCCCTCCATGGCAAGAACATCCTTCCTCAGATAAGGTGACCAAAACTGCACACAATACTCAAGATGTGGTCTCACCAAGGCCCTGTACAACTGCAGCAAGACATCCTTGTTCCTGTACTCGAACCCTCTCGCTACGAAGGCCAACATACCATTTGCCTTCTTAACCGCCTGCTGCACCTACATGCTTACCTTCAGCAACTGGTGCACAAGGACACGCAGGTCTCGTTGCACTTCCCCATCTCCCAATCTATTGCCGTTCAGATAATAATCTGCCTTCCTGTTTTTGCCACCAAAGTGGATAATCTCGCATTTATCCACATTATACTGCATCTGCCATGCATCTGCCCAATCCCCCAACCTGTCCAAATCATACTGGAGTTTCTCGGCATCCTCCTCACAGCACACACGCCCACCCAGCTTTGTGTCATCTGCAAACTTGGAGATATTACATCTAGTTCCCTCGTCTAGATCATTAATATATATTGTGAATAGCTGAGGTCCTAGGACCGATCCCTGCGGTACCCCACTAGTCACTGCCTGCCACTCGGAAAAAGACCCGTTTATTCCAACTCTTTGCTTCCTGTCTGCCAACCAGTTCTCTATCCAAGTCAGTACCTTGCCCCCAATCCCATGTGCCTTAACTTTACACGCTAATCTCTTATGTGGGACCTTATTGAAAGCCTTCTGAAAGTCCAAATACACCACATCCACTGGTTCTCCCTTATCTATTCTACCAGTTACATCCTCAAAAAATTCCAGTAGATTAGTCAAGCATGATTTACCTTTTGTAAATCCATGTTGACTTTGTCCAATCCTGTCACTGTTTACCAAGTGCTCTGCTATTACATATTTTTTACTGGACTCTAGCATTTTCCCCACTACCGATGTCAGGCTTACCAGTCTATAATTCCCCATTTTCTCTCTACCACCTTTTTTGAACAGTGGGGTAACATTAGCTACCCTCCAACCCATGGGAACTGTTCCAGAGGCTATAGAATTTTGGAAGTTGGCCAGCAATGCATCTACTATTTCTAGGGTCACTTCCTTAAGTACCCTAGGATGTAGATGATCAGGCCCTGGGGATTTATCGGCATTCAATCCCGTCAATTTCCCTAACACCATTTCCCTACAAATACTGATTTCATTCAGTTCCTCCCTCTCATTAGAACTCATGTTCCCCGACATCTCTGGGAGGTTATTTGTGTCCTACTTTGTGAAGACAGAACCAAAGTATGTATTTAATTGGTCTGCCATTTCTTTGTTCCCCATTATAAATTCCCCTGATTCTGACTGCAAGGGACCTACGCTTGACTTCACCAATGTTTTTCTCTTCACATATCTATAAAAGCTTTTACAGTCAGCTTTTATGTTCCCTGAAAGCTTACTCTCATACTCTATTTTCCCCCTCTTAATTAATCCCTTTGTCCTCCTTTGCTGAATCCTAAACTGCTCCCAATCCTCAGGTTTACTGCTTTTTTTGGCCAATTTATATGTCCTCTCCTTGGATCTTATGCTATCCCTAATTTTCTGTTAGCCACGGTTGAGTCACCTTTTTTGTTTTATTTTTATGCCAAACTGGGATGAACAAATTCTATAGTTCATCCATGCGATCTTTGAATGTTTCCCACGGCCTATCCACCATCAACCCTTTGAGTAACATTCTCCAATCAATCCTACCCAACTCGCGCCTCATACCATCGTAGTTTCCGTTATTTAAATTCAGGACCCTAGTCTCTGAGTCAACTACTTCACTCTCCATCTTAATGAAGAATTCTGCCATATTATGATCGCTCCGCCCCAAGGGGCCTCGCACAACAAGATTGCTAATTAATCCTTTGTGGCGACACGCCACCATTGGACATAATCCGCTCACGGCGGCACGGACAGTTTACGCAGGCACACTTCCGGCAGCAGCCGCCCCCAGCCGTGGGCCCTTTCCTCCGGCAACTTGTTTCCCGCAGGGACAGGCTGCCGGGAGCACTTCCTGTCTGGGGAGTATTTAAGTGGTTGCGCGGGCTTTTTAACTTCACTTGTTTTGCCATGATGTAAATTAAAGCAGTTGTGTTCCATCAACTCTGGTCTCGACTCCCACGTTTGCCGCGGTATCTCAACACTGGTGACCCCTACGTTCAGGACGAATCCTAAGCTAGCATGGCGGATACAAACGCAGTCACGGTTAAACTACCGGACTTTTGGGAGAACCTGGCCGAGGCCTGGTTCGTTCAAGCCGAGTCCAGATTCCGGCTGAGAAGCATTACAGTCGACGCCACGAAGTACGACTACCTCGTTGCCTCTCTCACCTGCGCCACAGTCCCCAAGGTTTGGGCAGCGCTGCAGGATCCACCAGAGGAAGGCAAGTACGAACATCTGAAGGCCGCGCTCCTTAAAAAATTTCAGGCGTCCTCCTACCAGCGCAACTGCCAACTCCTCGACCTCCCAGGCCTTGGTGATGCTTCTCCATCAGACCTGCTTTCCCACATGCTGTCCCTCTCGGACGACAAAAAACCCGGCGCCCTCTTTCACACGCTTTTCATTCGGCAGCTCCCCGCCAGCATCTGCCCACTCATTGTGGAGTCTGGCTCCATGGACCTGAATGAGATAGCCGAAAAGGCCGACCGGCTGCTCTCCGCGCAGACCGCCCGCGACGTCGCACCCGACCTCACGGCAACGACCACGCGGTCCCCCCGGCCCACTAGGCCCGACCGCCCTTCCACTCCGGGTCACTGCTACTACCACACCTGTTTTGGCACTAGGGCCCAACGCTGCATGCTGCTGTGCACTTTCAAGCCCCCCCCCGCACTGGCCCCCACAATGGCCGCGGGGAAAATGGGGCCCCTACTATACGTCACCGACGACAGCACCAACCGCCGATTTCTGTGCGACACAGGAGCCCAGCACAGCATCACCCCCGCCTCTGCCCTCGAAATCCAACGCGGCGCACGGGGTATCACACTGGCTGCAGCCAATGGCTCTGACATCCGCACATACGGCACCCACATGGTCACGCTCGACCTCGCAGGCCGCCGCTACTGCTGGGAGTTCCTCACAGCCAAGGTCCTCTGCCCACTCATCGGCGCCGACTTCCTATGCGCCCACGGCCTCCTTGTCGACATTCCGAGACATCGCCTCGTCGACATCAACACTATGGCCCCCATCCCTGGCGCATTCACCCCGGCCCGTTCGGCCGGCCTGATGACCTACTGCCTCGCCAGAGCCACGGACGACTACTCGGCACTACCAGCCGAGTTTCCCGCCCTCACTAACCCGACCTTTTCGGCCAAAGCCGCCAAACACGGTGTGGAGCACGATATCCCCACCACCGGCCCCCCGGTCTCTGCCCACGCCCGCAGACTCGACCCGGCCAAGCTGGAAATCGCGCAGGCCGAGTTCACCACCGTGGAGCAAATCAGCATCATCCGCCGCTCCAGCAGCCCTTGGGCCTCGCCCCTCCACATCTCCCCCAAGCCCGGCGGAGGTTGGCGCCCCTGCGGGGACTACCGGCGCCTCAATGACGCCACCACCCCCGACCGATGCCCGGTGCCGCACATCCAGGACTTCTCAGCCCGACTGGCTGGACGAACCTTCTTCTCCAAGGTCGACCTGGTGCGCGGTTACGACCAAGTCCCCGTACACCCCGCGGACATCCCCAAAACGGCCGTCATCACCCCATTCGGCCTGTTCGAGTTCCTGAGGATGCCTTTCGGCCTCAAGAATGCAGCCCAGGCTTTCCAGCGCCTTATGGACTCAGTCCTCCGGGACCTGAACTTCCTATTCGTCTATTGAGACGACATTCTCGTGGCCAGCTCCTCCAAACAGGAACACCTCGAACACCTTTGCATCCTGTTCGGGCGCCTAGCCCAACACAGGCTCATCCTCAGCCCGGCGAAGTGCCAATTCGGCCTAGCCGAGATCGACTTTCTCGGCCACCACATCACCCCTGCTGGGGCCGTCCCCCTGCCCAACAAGGGGAATTGAGTAGAGTGGATTGGGAAAATAGATTAAAGGGTAAGACGATACATGATCAGTGGTGTACATTTAAGGAGTTATTTTACAACTTCCAAAAAATATATATTCCACTGAGAAGAAAAGGGTGTAAAAGAAAAGACAGCCATCCGTGGCTAAGTAAAGAAATTAAGGATAGTATTCGACTAAAAACAAGGGCATATAGGGTAGCCAAATCTAGTGGGAGGATAGAGGATTGGGAAAACTTTGAAACACAGCAAAAAATAACAAAAAGATTGATTAAGAAAGGGAAGATAGATTATGAAAGTAAATTAGCAAAAAATATAAAAACAGATAGTAAGAGTTTTTATAGTTATATAAAAAGAAAAAGGATGGCTAAAGTAAATGTTGGTCCCTTAGAGGATGAGACCGGGAAATTAATGGTGGGAAATATGGAGATGGCAAAAACACTGAATGAATATTATACATCAGTCTTTACAGTAGAAGACACTAAGAATATCCCAACACTGGACAAACAGGGGGCTAAAGGGGGGGAGGAGCTAAACACGATCAAAATCACTAAGGAAGTGGTACTCGGTAAAATAATGGGACTCAAGGCGGATAAATCACCTGGACCTGATGGCTTACATCCTAGGGTCTTGAGGGAAGTGGCGGTAGGGATTGTGGATGCATTGGTAATAATTTTCCAAAACTCCCTGGACTCGGCAAAGGTCCCGGCAGACTGGAAAACTGCTAATGTAACACCCTTATTTAAAAAGGGCAGTAGACAGAAGGCTGGAAACTATAGAGCGGTTAGCCTAACATCTGTGGTAGGTAAAATTTTGGAGTCCATTATTAAGGAGACAGTAACAGGACATTTGGATAATCATAATTTAATAAGACAAAGTCAGCATGGTTTTATGAAGGGGAAGTCATGTTTGACAAATTTGCTGGAGTTCTTTGAGGAAGTAACGTATAGGGTGGATAAAGGGGAACCAGTGGATGTAGTGTATTTAGACTTCCAAAAGGCATTTGACAAGGTGCCACACAAAAGATTATTGCTTAAGATAAAAAATCACGGGATTGGGGGTAATATTCTGGCATGGATAGAGGATTGGCTATCTAACAGAAGGCAGAGAGTTGGGATAAATGGTTCATTCTCAGACTGGCAATCAGTAACTAGTGGTGTTCCGCAGGGGTCAGTGCTGGGTCCCCAACTCTTTACAATCTATATTAACGATTTGGAGGAGGGGACCGAGTGTAACATATCAAAGTTTGCAGATGATACTAAGATGGGAGGGAAAGTAGTGAGTGAGGAGGACATAAAAAACCTGCAAGGGGACATCGACAGGCTAAGTAAGTGGGCAGAGATTTGGCAGATGGAATACAATACTGGAAAGTGTGAGGTTATGCACTTTGGCAGGAAAAATCGTAGAGCAAGTTATTATCTTAATGGCAAGAAACTGGAAAGTACTGAAGTACAAAGGGATCTGGTGGTCCTGGTGCACGAAACACAAAAGGTTAGTATGCAGGTGCAGCAAGTGATTAAGAAGGCCAATGGAATGTTGGCTTTCATTGCTAGGGGGATAGAATATAAAAATAGGGAGGTATTGCTTCAGTTGTACAAGGTATAGGTGAGACCGCACCTGGAATACTGCATACAGTTTTGGTGTCCATACTTAAGAAAGGACATACTTGCACTCGAGTCAGTACAAAGAAGGTTCACTCGGTTAATCCCGGGGATGAGGGGGTGGTCATATGAGGAGAGGTTGAGTAGATTGGGACTCTACTCATTGGAGTTCAGAAGAATGAGAGGCAATCTTATTGAAGCATATAAGATTGTGAAGGGGTTGGATTGGGTGGATGCGGGGAAGATGTTCCCGATGATGGGTGAAACTAGAACTAGGGGGCATAGTCTTAGAATAAGGGGCTGCTCTTTCAAAACTGAGATGAGGAGGAACTACTTCACTCAGAGGGTGGTAGGTCCATGGAATATGCTGCCCCAAAAAGCTGTAGAAGCTACATCATTACATAAATTTAAAACAGAAATAGACAGTTTCCAAGAAGTAAAGGGAATTAAGGGTTACCGGGAGCGGGCAGGAATTTGGACATGAGTCTAGGTTCGGATCGGTCATGGCCCTGTGGGTAGCGGAGCGGGCCCAGGGGCCGTGTAACCTGATCCTGCTCCTATTTCGTGTGTCTAATTCTGTTAGATTCAGGAGATGGTTCTGTGATAGTGGATTGGCGGTTAGGATCAGATCAGCCATGATCTTATTGAATGGCGGAGCAGGCTCGAGGGGCCGATTGGCCTACTCCTGCTCCTATTTCTTATGTTCTTATGTAGGCCGTCCAGCAATTCCCCCGCCCCAAAACCATTAAGGGCCTTCAGGAGTTCCTCGGGATGGTGAACTTCTACAACAGGTTCATCCCCAGAGCTGCAGCCCTCATGAAGCCCCTATACGACTCCCTCCGAGGTAAATCCGGCAAGATGGCCGTAGCCTGGACCGCTGACACGTCAGCCGCCTTCGACGCCACCAAAAACGCGCTCGCCGACACCACCCTGCTCGCGCTCCCGAGGGCCGATGCCCGGGTCGCGCTCACCACCGACGCCTCCGACCATGCGGTCGGAGCCGTGTTCGAGCAGTGGGTCAATGGCGCGTGGCAGCCACTTGCCTTCTACAGCCGCCAACTGCGTCCCCCGGAGGTCAAATACTCTACTTTCGACCGCGAGCTCCTCGCGCTCCACCTGTCGGTCCGCCATTTCAGGTTCCTCCTGGAGGGCTGCCCCTTTACCGCGTACGTGGACCACAAGCCGCTCACATACGCGATGACCAAGAACACTGACCTCTGGTCCGCTAGGCAGCAACGCCAGCTCACGGCCGTGTCCGAGTTCACTACGGACATCCAGCACATCTCTGGTAGAGACAACGTTGTCGCCGACTGCCTTTCCCGTCCTGCCATCTGCGCGAATCACCTAGCTGTCGACTACGCGCAACTAGCAACGGCCCAGCTCACAGACCCAGACCTCCTCTCGGCGGCTACCAGCCTGCCAGGGCTACGCCTAGCCAAGGTCGCGCACGGGCCTGAAGCCACGGCAGTCACTTGCGACGTCTCACTCGGCCAACCCAGGCCGGTTGTCCCTGCAACCTGGCGCCGCCGCATCTTCGACGGGCTCCACGGGCTCTTCCATCCGGGTTCCCGCGCATCCGTCAAACTCCTCTCCCAGCGCTTCGTCTGGTGCGGCCTCAGCAAAGATGTTCGGACTTGGGCCAACTCCTGCCTCGCCTGCCAACGGGCTAAGGTGCAACGGCACACAAAAGCACCCCTGGGAGACTTCGAGGTACCCAGCTGCCGCTTCGACCATGTACACGGCGACATCGTCGGTCCTCTGCCGCCATCGCAAGGCCAAACTTATCTCCTCACGATGGTCGACCGCTACACATGCTGGCCTAAGGCAGTGCCGCTGACCTCCACCACCACAGCCGACATCGCCAGGGCGTTCGTTAACACCTGGGTCGCGAGGTTCGGCGTACCGGCCGACATAACCTCCGACAGAGGCGCCCAGTTCACCTCCGAACTCTGGGCGGCCACAGCACGCAACCTCAGGGTGACGCTCCACCGAACCACGGCATACCACCGGCAGGCCAATGGGCTGTGTGAACGCTTCCACAGGTCACTCAAGGCCTCACTCCGCGCCAGCCTGCAGGACAGTACCTGGACTGACCGCCTACCGTGGGTGCTACTAGGCCTACGCACCGCGGTCATGGAAGACCTCCAGTCCTCAGCAGCGGAGTTAGTCTACGGACAACCACTGCGCGTACCAGGCGAATTCCTCCCGGAGGCTACCACGCCTTGGTCGGCCGAACAGCAGTGGTTCAACTCTTTCTCTTCCGCTCAACAGTTCGCCCCACTTCCGGTTAACCGACACGGCGAACACGCACCTCACGTCCCGCCAAACTTACAGCAGGCACGCTTCGTCTTCATGCGACACGATGCACACCGCGGACCCCTGCGACCCCCGTACGACGGACTGTACGAGGTACTACAAACCGGGGTCAAGGTCTTCAAGCTGCGACTCGGCGACAGGGTTGAAACGGTCTCCATCGACTGACTCAAACCAGCACACACAGAACCAGGGGAACAGGTCCCCATGGCCCGACCTCCAACTAGAGGCCGTCCCGCCAACAAGCCAGCACAGCCGGCGGTGAACCGCCCGGCCCCACCAACTAGACCGGCAGCCACTCAGAGCCGCTCCGGCAGAACCATTAGAACACTGTCACGACTCGTCCACTCCTCCTAAGCGGATTCTGGGGGGAGATCTGTGGCGACACGCCATCATTGGACATAATCCGCTCACGGCGGCACGGACAGTTTACGCAGGCACACTGCCGGCAGCAGCCGCCCCCAGCCGTGGGCCCTTTCCTCCGGCAACTTGTTTCCCGCAGGGACAGGCTGCCGGGAGCACTTCCTGTCTGGGGAGTATTTAAGTGGTTGCGCGGGCTTTTTAACTTCACTTGTTTTACCATGATGTAAATTAAAGCAGTTGTGTTCCATCAACTCTGGTCTTGACTCCCACGTTTGCCGCGGTATCTCAACACCTTTCTCATTACATAATATCCAGTCTAAGATGGCCTGGTCTCTAGTTGGTTCCTCGACATATTGGTCCAGGAAACCATCCCGTATACACTGCAGGAATTCCTCCTCCACAGTATTGTTACTAATTTGGTTAGCCCAATCTATATGTAGATTAAAGTCACCCATTATACCTTATTGCACGCGTCTCTAATTTCCCATTTAATGCCATCCCCAACCTCCGCATTACTGTTTGGGGGTCTGTATACCACTCCCACTAACGTTTTCTGCCTCTTGGTATTTCTCCGTTCTACCCAGACAGATTCCACATCATCAGAGCTAATATCCTTCCTTACAATTGTGTTAATCCCCTCTTTAACCAGCAATGCTACCCCACCTCCTTTTCCTTTTCGCCTGTCTTTCCTGAATATTGAATGCCCCTGGATGTTGAGTTCCCAGCCTTGGTCACCCTGGAGCCATGGTTCCGTAATCCCAATCATATCATATCCATTTACCTCTAGTTGCGCAGCTAATTCATCTACCTTATTATGAATGCTCCTCACATTAAGACACAAGGCCTTCAGGCTTGTTTTTTTTAACACTCTTACACCTTTTAGAATTATTATTTACTGTGGCCATGTTTGATTTAAACCCTTAATTTCTCTGACTGCCACCTTTGTTTTTCTCCTTCCTGTCTTTTGCTTCTATCCTTGTTTCCCTTTCCTCTGTCTCCCTGCTCAGGTTCCCAACCCCCTGCCATTTTAGTTTAAACCCTCCCCCAGAGCACTAGCAAACACTCCCCCTAGGACATCAGTCCCGGTCCTGCCCAGGTGCAAACCATCCAGTTTGTACTGGTCCCACCTCCCCCAGAACCGGTTCCAATGTCCCAGGAATTTGAATCCCTCCCCCTTGCACCATTCCTCTAGCCACGTATTCATCTGAAATATCCTTCTATTTCTACTCTGACTAGCACGTGGCACTGGTAGGAGTCCTGAGATTACTACCTTTGAGGTCCTATTTTTAAATTTACCTCCTAACTCCCTATATTCAGCTTTTTGGACCAGTAAACGTTAGGATGCTGGAGGCTTCAACGTTTTCAAAAGCTTTAAATTGCCTCCCTAAACCTCCCGCCTCTCCACCTCTCTTTCCTCCTTTCAGAAGCTTCTTGAAACCTACCTCTTTGACCAAGCTTTTGGTCACCTGTGCTAATACCTCCTTATGTGGCTCGGTGTCAAATTTTGTTTGATAACACTCCTGTATAACGCCTTGGGATGTTTTACTACGTTAAAGGCACTATATAAAGGCAAGTTGTTGTTGTTGTCCTGAACTGAGCTACAATCCTTAAGAAATTTGATCTTTCAGCAGGACGTCCCAAGGTCGTGAAAGGCGCTATATAAATGCAAGTCATTTCTTTCCTTTTAGTGAATTTTCTAAAATCAGCTAAGATGTGTTTACAGGAAACTCTTTGGTATCCAGCACCGACGGGACCGGGATGGTGCTGGTTGATTAAAAATTCCGGATGACGGAGAGGGTTATCTACCGAGGCTATTTTTAACAAACAAAAATAAAAAAATCAAGGAATGTGCAGTATACAGTAATTGGGTACTCACCTACAGAATGTTGTGTTAAATGGATGGTGGAAGATGCTTGATTAAGTACAGTACTGCCAGTTGAGGGTAATCCATAACTCTTTAATTACTTAACAGTAAAACAAAACTTATACAGTAAAGGACTGTATACAGTACTGAAATGAAAACTTATAATGTAGGCTTTCCTCACAGCTCAATTGACAAATATACTGCCCGGTGTGTAAACTGATCTTTTGCTTGGACCAACTTTTGGGAATTCCATAATGCAAGATGGGGGAGATAATTCACGATAAAGATGGAGACACACACAAAAAAATGGCGGATCGGAAGAGGCTGCCGGCAGTGTGGGAGAGTCAGACTCCTGTTATTGAGGTGTTCGGACTTCCGACAGCGCCAAGAAGCCAAGTACTGGCAGTTTGGAGAACTACCCCCACTGACTAACTCGGCCACCGCGGAAGACTCGGACACGGCAACATTTCCGGTTATTGAGGTGTTGTTTTCGGAGTATGAATTTTGCCGGTTAATAGAGAATTCTGGATATTTAGGTGTCGTTTAAATGAGAGTTTCCTGTATTTGGATTGACTAAATATTGATCACTATAAAGAAATGTGCCACCTTTTCTGATCCATTCTGCCTTGTATGCCGGGACTTTACTCAGAACTGCCTCCGCTCCGATGTCATAACTTCACCGAAAATCAACGGAAAGCCCCTGAGCAGCTCTGTGAAAATTCCTGGCTTAGCCAAGTATTTTGTGGTTATTGGGGATGAGCACTGCTCTTATCCCAAATAATTACTTGGGAATTTGTATTAAGGTTGTTACACATGCGTCGAGGAATATAGGAACAGGAGTAGGCCTTTCCATCCTTCGAGCCTATTCTGCCATTCAATTAGATCATGACTGATCTGTATCTTAACTCCATCTACCCGCCTTGGTTACATAACCCTCAATACCCTTACCTGACAAAAATCTATCAATCTCAGTTTTGAAATTTTTAATTGATCCCCAGGCTCAAGAGCTTTTTGGGGGAGAGAGTTCCAAATTTCCACTCCCCTTTGTGTGAAGAAGTGCTCCCTGACATTACCTCTGAACGGCCTAGCTCTAATTTTGAGGTTATGTCCCCTTGTTCTGGACTCCCCCACCAGAAGAAATTGTTTCTCTCCATCTACCCCATCAAATTCTTTAATCATGTTAAACACCTCAATTAGAGCACCCCTTAATCGTCTGTACTCGACCTGTTGGCTTTGGTTTTGGAACATCCATAGCTGGGATCTTAAGGAAGTCCAAAGACTTATCTCCAGGATCATCCTCATGCAAGTAGGAAAACTAAATCACCAGATAATCATGTCAGATGTAAATTATCACTGGACTGTCAGGTATTTAAGTTAATCGAATTTTTTAAAGAAATCATAGAGTACATAGATAAAGTGATGTTCCACTGATCTCAGCTGATTTCTCAGGGTGAAGGTCACTGTCATTTGAATAATTTTGGCAGCGGTTATTTGCAATACCAGTGGGTTGCACTTGATTTCTGACTGGTCCCCTTGGAGGACAAGACGCACCCAACAGTTTGTCTGGAATGTGTAATTTGATCCAGTCTTGTCACGCAGCCTACAGAAAGTGGACGTGTGGTTAGCTTTGTGAAGATCCTTTGTTATCTAGTATTCTGCAATTATAATTATAGTTGTCTGTGGCTGGTAAAATAAAAGACTCTGGGGGCGAAATTGGGTGCCTTTGCACCTCCTGTTAGTCCCCGGGGGATGTTAATGGGGCACAAATGGCTTTGCAACCGGGCACAGTGCTGACATTGACTCCCGCCATATTTGGCGGGAGTTTTGCGGCGGCGTTATGGCGTTGCGCCCCGATCTCCTTCGCCCAAAGATCGTGACATCATCACCGTACACATCACCCCAGACCCGAAATTGACTTCCGCCCCCTGCAACAGCGCTGGTTGAAAACACCGACAGTTGCAGGAGGCGTGCATCAGGCGGGCGGCTGCTTTGGGGGTAATGATTTTAGGCGAGGTGGCCGAGGTAAGTAAAAAAAAACTTAACTGTTCCAGTTTTTTTCACAGGTTCCTGCCCGCAATCAATCAGCCCAGCACTCTGCTTGAGTGCCGGGCTGATCGCGGGGGATCGCGGCTGCCTTGGTGGTTCAGGTAGGTAAGTTTTCAATTGCAGAGCCTGCAACAATTGGCCTTCCCTTTAAGGGAGGGAAGGAGCCTTTGAATGCGGCAGCGCTGCACAGCACAACTGAAGTCTCCGCCCCGCCTGCTGCTGATTGTGCTCCAAGAAGGAAGTGGAGCGCTTGATTTAGAATTCCACTTCCTTCCTGGAGCACAAAACCGAATTTTTTAAAAGTTTATAAACATTAGCGCTTGCCGCTAATTTTCTCAACTTTTAAAAGTTAGCGCCCCAAACGGAGCTATAATTAATTTCTTCCCCCTTATACTCTAATTAGTGGGTTAGTTACTTCTTTGGTGTTTTATGAGTTTTTTCCCATCTGGAAGTGATAAAATTCTTTAATTTAGAATGAAGGGACCATGGGGTGCGGGGTCCATGTGTGTGGGGTCTGTGTGTGTGGTGTGCGGGTGCATGGTGCATGTGTGTTAGGAATGGCCTCTCCCCAGCGAGTTCACACTGGGGAGGGTCAATTCACCTGCTCAGTGTGGAGAAGGGATTCACTAATTCATCCTGTTGGAAAAACGTGATCCATGTCGAACAGAGGGGGTAGAACATGATCTGTCTTGCCATCTGGATCATGTTCTTGATCTCACCCCCCCTTTAGACCTGCATCATGTTCTTCCCCCAACACCACTGTTCTCTGCATGCTCTAACTCCCCCGCTGACTTCCTCACCTTTCCCCTCGCCCAAGTTCCTAACCTTCTCCAAAAGCAAAATACTGTGGATGCTGGAAATCTGAAATAAAAACAGAAAATGCTGGAAATACTCAGCAGGTCAGGCAGGCAGTTTTGACAAAGGGTCAATAACTGTTTCTCTCTCCGCAGATGCTGCCTGACCTGCTGAGTATTTCCAGCATTTTCTGTTTTTATTCCTAACCTTCTCCCTCCGGGTTCCTGACCTCCTCTTGTGAGGGAATAGCCATATTCAGAAAAATACACCATCCTATGAAAGAAAAAGCCTTATTAAAACATGGCACACTGGGTTTGGAAGTCTGGAAGCCTTAACAATCAAAAGCTGTAAACAGCATACAGGATATTGAGATAAGATAAGTTGTTGACATTGAGACAATAGCCTTATTGAAGTAGAAAGTTGGAGGTTCCTACAAGTCTGAAGCCTTGGAAAGAACACAATAGCCATACCCAGTTTAAGTGTTATAAACCAACACTTTGGAAAGAATCACATAAATTAAAGAAACATGGCCTAGAAATTCAGTGGTGTTAGCGCCCACTTAGCGCCTAAAGAGGTCTTTTGCGCCGGCGCTGTTGGTAGACTGGAATTCAGTGTAGCGCAAATGGTGGCGTTAGCCGGTAGCGCTGCGCCGGCACCGATGACGTCATCGGTGTGCGCAGCGCCCCGGTTCCAACGCGATGCCGGCCCAACGCCCAAATTCAGTTGCCGCCGCCTCTCCCGTAGCGGGCGCAAAGAGCGTTTGTAAAACGGGGCCTTGCAGCTCCGAGAGGCCGGGGCGTAAAGGTGGAGGTGCGGCCGGCCGCTTTCCCGGCGGCCGCTTGGCCGCACCTTCCTCCCCGGACTCCCACACCACCCCCCCCGCGGCATTGGTCTCTGACCCCCGCGAGCCCGGCACTTCTCCGTGGTGCCGGGCTCATTTGCCGGGGGAATCCAGCGGCGATCTCACGGCTGCAGGCAGCTCCTCCTTAAGAGAAGGAGGAGGCCTGCAGTACCCGAGCCTGCCGCACCGCATCGGGTGGCGCTGCGGCAGCTGGACGCCTGAAATTGACTTTCAGCGCCCCAAGTGGAGGCGGCCAAACCCTGCAATAGCGCCCGCCTCCGTCTTGGGGCGCTGCAACTGAATTTCAGGCGGGCGCTACGGGAATCCGGGCGTGCGCTAACTTTCGGGCGCTAAAGACCTGGCGCGGCGATAGCGAATTTCTAGGCCCATGTGCCTTTGCAAAAATGACATCAAGTAAAAGAAACACCCGACATCAAATGAAACACAGAGACACGATTATGTTTTGCAGCCAACTGAGGTAGCTAAGAAGACAATGGTGCAACCAGTTGAGGTGTTCTAAATGCAAAAGATACAAACAGGAGACTTTGATAAGAATGACATCAAATAGATGCACCTGTTACAACCGTTTTTTATGATAAGCTTGAGACACCGACACAGCAGACATAATTCTGCAAGCTAACAGCTGAACTGACTGTAAGAATAGAAGAAGTCAACTGAAAAATGACTAGAGGTAATTAGCTTACACCAGCAGAAAACTTCAAAGGATATACCACTGAGAAACGGTATAAAAATTGGACTTTCAAATGGGAAGATAGATTCGCTTGAAGGGGCAAAGCGATTCTCAGGCTTCAGAGGCAAGCTCTGCAAGTCTTCAACTCTTTGTATCTCGGGGATCAAAAAGGTACTTTTATTTGATTTTGGTGGATATCCTGGAATAAGACTAAGAAAAGTAAAATGTAACGAAGTTAAGATTTGAGAATAAGGATCTCTGATAATAAGATTGTAAAAGCTTTTTGTATTTGGAACTGTTAATGTTGCGATTGAATCACCAGCTGTAAATTACATGTCGGTTCTTTAATAAATCGATATTTTTTTAGAATTGTCTCACATAGTACTTCTGTATCAAACTCATGAACTCAATCTCTTTATGCTCTTTGGTGAGGAGTTGCAGAATTCTGGGGGAGTTTTCCGGACCCTCATAATATCCGGAAGGTTACAGTCTAGCTAAATTTATTAAAAGTGCTATCTGGAGGACGGTAACATCTTCAGGTCGTTCCTTTCCTTTAAGGAGAGATAGTCTGGACCTTTAGACCCAATTAAGCGTCTTTAGGATTCGGCTACCTCTAACTTTAGTTGAAAGTGAATGTCTGGGGAATACGCCTGATCTGGGGTAGCCCGAAAGGGGCTAGGGCTAGTAATAATTCCTTTCACTCTCCCCTCCAAGCTCCGAGCTCCCCCTCCGAGCTCCTCTCTCCCATTGCTCCGACCTTCTCTTCTCTCACCACTCCGATCCCCTCTCCTCTCCCCGCCCTACTGCTCTCTTGACCTTCTCCACAGGGAGCTGAGGAAAGCGTGGTTGCGGCTGCAGCCCTGCAGCTAGGCGCATGCTGCTTGGAACCTCCGGTGCGCATGTGCAGCTGCAACGTCGGGTGCGCATGCGCTGTTCCGGTGGGGGCGGGACAGCATTTAGGTTCCGCCCCACATACGGTGCGCATGCACAGAAGGATGCAGAAGACCCTGTGCAAATAATCACAGTGAATAATTTTTGCTGGCTCTGAATATTCTGGGGTCCTGGCCAACATTCCTCCCTTAACCAACACCACCTAAAGCTGATTTGCTGCCCATTCATCTCATTTACTGCTGGGGGGCTTTGCTGCATTCAAAATGACTGCCGTGTTTGTTTACATAACATTAGTAGAAGTAATTTTATTGGATGTGAAATTCTTTGGAGCATGCTGAGGGCTGAAATCTATATCAGGAGATAACAACCCTCGCAGAATGCAGTTCTTCGTTTCTGATGTCAGCGTTTGCCTGATCAATTAAAAAGCTCAATAAAATCTGAACACCAGCTCATTTAGATCACTGTTGTAAATCTCTCTGTGCTTTCAGAAGAGGGAGGAGTAACAAGGGATTTGGTCAGATCGGATGTATTCCTGAAATCAGGGAAGCTTCATCTGTTGTTGTAAAATGAGTTGCACAGTGTTTGTAATCACACAGGATGTTCGCTTCATTAATCACGCAGTCAGGATTGAAATTTCCACTAGCCAGCATATCCAGGCAAGGCTTTTTCTAATAAAAGCGAATTAAACTTGCCAGCTCGTAAGCAACACAAGTGCATTTCTTCTCATTTCTTTTCATTCTTCATTACATCTTTCATCTGCGTTCTTGTTACCTCCAGTCCTTTGTATTGGCTTATAGCTTTCCCCCTATCTAAATCTGTTCATCCCATAGGCTTATTTTGTTCCTCTTTGGATGGCCCCGATTTTAACTCCAGGTGGATTCCCTGCTCAGGCCTAAGTTAACTGATGTCATCGAGCCTCAACCCGCATATGTAAAGAAGGACCCTGTTGGATCCGGGAGCATGTCCTCGCTGTCTGCTTGGGACAGGAGTTTAAAATTGCAGATGTTGCAATCATGGTGGCTTTCGGGCACGTACGAGCCAGGGCGATTATAACTGCCCACTTGTCAGGTTAAAATCTGGTTTAATCCTCATTTCTTCACAGTTGCCTTTGATGGATTGTAGGGTTATTGTACCACAACCTTAAAATTAAAGCCCTGAATGATGTGATGTCAGGAAGCACTTCTTCACACAAAGGGTAGTGGAAACCTGGAACTCTTGCCCCCAAAAAGCTGTTGAGGCTGGGAGGAGGAAGTTCAAAATTGAGATTGATAGATTTTTGTTAGACAAGTGTATTAAGGGTTATGGAACCAAGGCGGGGAGCTGAGTTAAGATACAGATCAGCCATGATCTCATTGAATGGCAGAACAAGCTTGAGGGACAGTATGGCCTACTCCTGTTACTGTGTTCCTATCAAATTATTGAAATAGCATTATAACTAATGCCACAGTCATGATTTTAAGGGCCCTTGCCTGATGGGATTGGGATGTGAGTGCGGTTAAAGTTGCGGCAGCGAGATGCTTGCCACATCTGCACTCAGTTCACATCACTCACCGTTTTTACCGGCACAATGTGGGTAGCATTTCAGGTCTGATGATGTCATTGAGACATTTTCGCTGATTTCTGACTCGCCACTTTGGCACATCTATAAAATTCGAGAACCAGTAACCGATTTAGAAGGAATCAATCTGTATGTGCCACATCTGAGCTAGTCATTGACAATTAATACAAAATAAGATGAAAGAAAATAATTTTACTACATCTAAAATTATAGATCGGTCATGGTCTGTGAGACACACATCACAGCTTTAGGGACCAGAGGAGGTAAAAAAAACTCCCTGACGCTCAGCCACATCAGGGACTTGAGCACAAAATCTAGACTGAGTCTCCTAGTGCAGTACTGAGGGAGCGCTGCTCTGTCGGAGGTGTTGTCTTTTGGATGAGACGTTAAACCGAGGCCCCGTCTGCGCTCTCAGCTAGATGTAAACGATCCAATGGCACTATTTTGAAGAAGAGCAGGGACGTTCTCCCCGGTGTCCTGGCCAATATTTATCCCTCAATCAACATCACTAAAAAAAACAGATTATCTGGTTGTTTTCTCATTACTGTTTATGAGACCTTGCTGTGCGCAAATTGGCTGCAGTGTTTCCTACATTGCAACAGTAATTACACTTCAAAAGCACTTCATTGGATGTAAAGCACTTTGAGATGTCCTGAAGCCATGAATGGCGTGTTGAATCTCTCCAGAAGTCTCTCTCTCTCTCTCAGAATGCGGGGTGCAAAAATGTCACCAACAAAAAAAGGCAGGAAGCAGTCACCTTTAAATAGCGCTCCCCCAGTCCCGTCCTGACTGCAAAACGCTCCCCTCAACCTGTCGTTGCTAGCGGCAGGTGGTAAGGCAGGGGGCGCTACTCAATGTCCGGTCCGGGGCACTACCGGGGCATTGCACACTCGACTGACGTCACAATCTGCTGGCACAGGAGATCGTGGTGGTAGTGTTTAGCGCCGCCGCAAAATCTCTAGTTATTTTCGTGAGCGGCGCAAACATCGTCGCGCACGGGCGCTAGTTGCTTTGCGCCCCATTAGTGCCCTCTTAAGGCGCTAACGGGAGGCGCAAACCAACTGAATTTTCCCCCCTATATATCTCCTTCTGTGGCTCAGTGTCAAAAATGTTTTTATTGATAACGCTCTTATTTAAGCGCCTTGGGACGTTTTGATACGTTAAAGGTGCTATTTAAATGCAATTTGTTGTTGTTGATTTCTTTATACAGGCTAAGTGATCCCACTGAATGCACCTACTCTCATGCAGCTCACATCAAGGCTCTGCTGACCATACAAGATCAGTTTCAGATGGTGCTCGGCTGAGTGTAACAATGACGGAAGCCCTAATTTTCCAAGTTGGTGCAGAGCCTCACTGGAAGGAGATACTGGTGAGAAAATCGAATCCTTGACCTTGTATCGCTGATTCATGGCACACCTATGGCAAGAAATTCGTTATAGCCAAGGAATGGGCGGTGTTTAGACCAAAAATGATTAAGTAGCGGCAGGTAAAAATCGTCTAGACTAGGCAAAATATCCCCTCACTCCTCATTAAAATGATTGCAGTCCTGATTCTTGTCTAAAAACCCAAGCTCATTGGCGTTACACTGAAAAGGTGGACCAATATTGGGTGTAGTCTAAACTCAAGTAATGATTGCAGCAGGCTATTTTCACTGCTTAAAAGGGAAGTTCATTGATGCTGCAGCACCTCATTCTCAGCATTGTTGGGTGTGCAGCTGCCTCAAAAACCATAAGAAGAAAGACAAAGAGAAGGAACACTTATTTACAAATGCTGATGGCAAATCACCACCCTAGGCAGAGCCCAGGGGTTTTCCGATGAAGCTTTGGAGGCATTGGTTTTAGAGGTGGCGAGAAGGCGGGCAATCCTACACCAACTGGCAGGAGACCCTCGCCACAAGTCTGCCGGACTGCATGGAGGGAGGTGGCACACCACATCACGGGCAGCACTGTGGTCCCCAGGTCCCATACCCAGTGCAGGAGGAAGTTTAATGAGCTCACTCGGGTGGTCAGGGTGAGCGAATGTGATATGGTGTGAGACAGGGATGATGGGGATGTGGTCAATGGGAATCTACGGTTTCATTCAGTCGAATCGCAGTCTGATGAGCTGGTCACGGACAGCCCGACCGAAAGGCCGATTGTCTCGCTGCCTCCACCCTCCCTGCAGTTCCTCCTCCTCATCCTCCTCCTCCTCATTCTCCTCCTCCTCATCCTCCTCTGCCTTGTCCTCCTCCTGAGGTGGTCCCACAACCCCTGCTGGCAAGGGCTGCGCCCTCACGATGGCCAGGTTGTGGAGCATGCAGCAGACCACCAAGAAATGAGACACCCGCTCTGGCGAGTACTGGAGGGCTCCTCCCGAGTGGTCAAGGCAGCAGAACCTTTGCTTCAATAACCTGATGGTCTGCTCGAAAATGTTCCTGGTGGCAGCATGGCTCTCATTATATGAGTGCTGGGCACAAGTGTTGGGGTTGTGGAGGGGAGTCATGAGCCAGGTGGACAGCGGATAGTCCTTGACTCCGAGCAGCCACCCTCGAGCTTGATGTGGTGGTTGAAAGAATGCTGGCACACCAGTCTGGCGCAGGATGAAGGCATCGTGGCTGCTGCCAGGATAGCGGGCATTGACAGTGAGGATTCACTGTGCGTGGTCACACACTAACTGCACATTAAGTGAGCGGTAGCCTTTGCGGTTATGGAAGATCTTAGGATTGTTATGCGGTGCCCGCAAAGCCACAAGGGTGCAGTCGATGGCACCCTACACCATGGGGAAGCCTGCTATCCTGGCCACATGCACACTAGTCCTGTTTCTCTCTGGTCATTGGGAAGCCAATGTAATCCCTTCTCCTGCTGTAGAGAGCCTCAGTGACCTCCCGGATGCAGCGATGGACGGCGAGATGTTAACTATGTTTCCTGTTGCAGACTGGAAGGATCCACTGGCGAAGAAACTGAGGGCCACAGTGACCTTGACTGCCACCGGGAGAGCTGTGGCCACCTTGGTCTGAGGCTGGAGGTCTGGTTGCAGGAGGTGGCCGAGTTCTGTGACCACCTCCTTGGTGAAGCAGTGTCTTCTAATACACTGCTCCTCACTTAATTGAAGGTAGGAGAAGTGCTCTCGGAATACCCTTGGAGGTAAGGCCTCCTGTTGAGAGCCCTGATGGCCCTCTTCCTCCCTCTGAGCACATGTTCCCGTCTTTCTTGCTGCTTCCGCCATGGATCCTGGATGGCGAGATTAACTGCCAGTACAGCCCCCATTAATCTTAGCAAGTGTTGTAGTTTGAAACTTTCCAGAAATAATTATGCAGTTTTGTACTTGCCAGAACACTCCTGATACCAAAGTATCTTGAAATTACTAAAGAAAACTTGCAGTAGCAGGAACTAACTCACAAGCACTCAAACTTCACAAACCTGTCAGGTGTGAGTGATTGGTAATGATCCCTTTAAATAGCGTTGCTGGAGCCAGCTTCCTGCTGCTGCACATCACCTGAAGCTGTTGTTGTTAACTCCAGCTGGTAAGTCCATTGGCTATAAGGAAGTTGGGAGATCAGGCATCCAGTGAGCATTGCACACTCACTGACGTCACGATCTTCATGATCGCGAGGTCCCTGGCAAGCGAGTTTACTGGCAGCGCTAGCAGTAAGACCGATATGGTGTGACACTGGAACCGACATCAGCTGTTATTACAGCTGTCAGTGTTGTTTTAGCGCCATCTTGGGGTGCTAACGTGTGGCGCAAACACACATGAATTTTCTCCCCTAGTTTCATTGACTGTGGATGACCATGTACTCTCAGCACACAGCTTTCCCATAAGCACAAAGCATGAGAATCGGCCTGGCCTGTTTTGGAATGTCCTTTAAAGCAAGTTACTCTTGTTACATTCATTGCTGAAGTCTATTTTCTTCCAGTGAGCATTTCTCTACTTGTGCATCAAAATCTTGCATTTTGTTTTATGTCCCTTTACATTTTTGTCTTTGGTGGAAGCCTTGAGTTTGTTAATACACTTTCATGGAGTCTTGGCAATTATTGCTGGAGTTTAATTTGCAGCTAATAACATTGGAAGGTTAGGAATCCCTTTGGCTGTTCCCAAAGCACCGCATGCGTTGGACGGAAAGAAGCAATTCATGAGAGGATGACATCTACAAATCCAACAACACCTCAGGGGGTATGTTCATTGTGGTCAGTACCCAAGGGTTTGTCCTTTGCAGGCAATGGCATTCCTACTGTTTTACTGCACAGCCAGTGACCAAGCTGTACACCTCATGCAGGCTTAATTACAAACTACTGTAAGACTGTAATGGCTCTTCTGATAACTGTGTAGGTTGCTAAAGTTGTTATGCAACAGGATGTTTCTAGGACACCACAGGGAACATTTACTAGATCCACCAGTCTGAAGTTCATTCCTGTAAAGAGTGAGTGACTAATGCAATGTTTGCTGGGGGTAAGATCTTTAGAGGTTTCCCGGTTGAAAGGCCACAGAACTTGTACTGTATGGCAGGCTTCCCAAGAGTCCAGGACATTATGGGGGAAAAAATTTTTAGTGACCATTTTAGGTCGCTAACATCACCTGGCAGCCCAGCACTCAAGAGGAGTGCCGGGCTGCCAGATTGCGGCACGGACCAAGCATTGAAAGGCGCAATGGGCCGCGACAAATAAGTTGGCCAATTTTTTCCCCCCGCCCGCCACCTCCCCTTTACTTACCACCCTGTGAGCCTCCTGCTGCTTCGTTCCTGCCCCCTGTCATTGGCCAGCGCAGATTCAGAGGGCGCGGGCCAATTTTGCAGGCGGGGCAAAAACGGGGTGCTGCGCACGGTGATGACGTCGTCATCGCCAGCGGAGCGGGGCGCTACCAGTTACCGCCACCGCTAAACTCCTACTGAATTTAGCAGGAGTCGTTAATGGCGCCGTGCCCGGGCAAAAAGTCGTTAGTGCCCCATTAGCGCTCCTGGAGGCGCTAACGAGAGGCGCAAATGCACCGAATTGTAGGGGGTGGTGGGGTTGGCGCGTGCGCCCAGTCAGTTATGCACCTGACTGTTTGTGAGCGGTTCAAATTGCTCCCACGCCCCTGGGTTCTAGACACCGGACTTAGGTGCAGGTGGCGATACAGAAAAGACTCGAGTAGACAGGTGGTTTGGATGTGAGAAAACCAAGATTTTATTGAAATAGAAATTAACACAATCTTATGAAAAGTTACTAGTATAAAATTACAAGCAAATACAAATAACTATACTTATACGGGGAATGGGGAACACACGGCACATCGAGGGAAAACAACTATCTTAACAATCCCCTTATCCTTATCCCACCCCTTATACCTAACTAGATTAAGCTATGAGGGGCCAGAATTCATGCTCACCAATCAAAGATCTGCTGAATTCAAACAGCGGTGGGGCTTGGGGTTCGCTCTTTGTGCTCTCTGGGGCTTGCCGTCATCACGTGGTCCCGGGGCGCTGTAAGGGCATCGTCCAGGTACAAGTACCCCAAGGTTAAAGTCTTTGTTTGGGTACTTTACCTTGCAGGGATGATGGTTCCTCTTCCTCGGGCAGCAGTTGGAGTTTGCATGAAGATAGTCGCAGGTCAGCTGGATTGAAGGTCCGATTATTCGAAGCGCTCTTCAATCGTCTCCCAATTCGTCTCGTCTCACCACCTCACCTCATCTCGTCCCGCCTCACCTGGCCTGGTTTGTCCGTGTCCGCCTGGTGCAATGCCGGGCGTCCCTGATGGGGTGGGGAAAGGCACGGGCAGTGGCCAGGCGGCAAGCGCGGGAGGGGGAAGAGCAGCAGCCACGAGGGTGAGGGGCTGGAGCAGGAGCCAAGAGCAAGAGCAGAGAGAAGAGAGCGTCGGTTGCTAGTGGGCCTACAATTATACTTCTTCGGATGGCCCTTATCTGCGCGCCAAATCAGGTTAGTTCATTGTCCCAATCTTGGTGGGCTAGTTTAAATAATTGTAGCAATCTAAACTAACTGTTTTTAGATGGCCGGTGATCGCACCTACCGGCCTGGTTATCGAGTTGTTTTGTTATTAATGCATTTTAATTGGCCTGCCCAGTCTCGATGGCTTCCTTAAGCTGTTTCCGATTATTTATGCAAACAGCTTGATGGCCTCAAGTATAGGCCTAACTGGTTTTGGTCTGTCTGCGATTTGGCTTAATGCATAATTCAGAGTGCTGTCTGCTTTTCAAAATACAAAGTCCTTCTTCACAGAAACTGCACTTTAGGTTTTGATTTCCCCAAAAGCTGCTTGTGCCACAGAGTCCAAGCTTTTAAAATCTTGCAGGCTTTTGGCCACGAGGTGCGGACGCCATCTTTGGGTACCCTTTTTTTAAAATGTCCACGCAGGGTCCCTTTTATTGATAATAAGCTTTGGGGAAATGTGGAAATTTTGCGAATCTTACAGAATTACTAGCCCTATAGATAGAACCCACATGGGTTTCAGAGTTCCATACATCAACAGGAAGGAAAACCACTCATAAATGGGCAGCTGATTTTGGACCAGGGAAATGTGATCTGACCCACTCCATTATATAATGAGCAGTCGCAGTCTTCATTATACTGAGCCCACAGTGCCTGTAGGAACATAGGAACAGGAGTAGGCCATTTAGTCCCTCAAGCCTCTTCTGCCATACCGAGTGCGAGTCATCAAAGCGTGCTGTGAGTTTGGGTAAGTGTGAGCATTCTTAAATTGTTATTTCTCTTTAAATCATTCTTGATAAGATTGCTTAAGCAGTTTAAGTAAAGGGGAAAAGTTAAATATTTGGGATTCTGTTGGTTTAAGAAGAGTAAAACAAGGTTACACTGCGGCAGGAGTAAATTGGCACAGCAGGCAGTGCAAACCACTTTTCTAACCAA
The DNA here is from genome assembly GCF_052327205.1 of Somniosus microcephalus. Lineage (NCBI taxonomy): Eukaryota > Metazoa > Chordata > Chondrichthyes > Squaliformes > Somniosidae > Somniosus > Somniosus microcephalus. The sequence continues at coordinate 144,622,983 of NC_140989.1, forward strand.
TCAGCAGGGGTGACTCATTTGGCTGTAAACAAACAAACAGTATAAAAAGACCAGTCCTAGTGTAAGCAAGCACTGAGTGCGAGTCATCAAAGCATGCTGTGAGTTTGGGGAAGTGTGAGTTAGGGTAAGTGGGGTGTTAGGTGCTCTTTTCAAACTTTAACCCTGTGGGTTGCAGTTAATAAGGCCTTTCTAGTGCAGAGTGACTGTTGGTAAACCATTTAACTGGTGTAACTGGAGGGATTAATTTAATTTAAATCCAATTAATTAAAGGGGATACTAGCATCTAAAATCAGGCAGAGGGTGTCCATAACTAACAATAAAAATTTTAATTAATTACATAGAATGGAGCAGGTGATGTGCTACTGTTGCGAGATGTGGGAGCCGGTGAACCCCATTGAGGCTCACGGTGATTACGTCTGTGACAAGTGTCTGCTGCTACAGGAACTCCAGCTCCGTGTTGATGAGCTGGAGTCTGAGCTTCAGACACTGCGACACATCAGGGAGGGGTAGAAGTACCTGGACTCTGTGTATCAGCAGGTGGTCACACCTATGAAGTTAATTAATTCAGATGTAGCCCATGTACAGGGACAGGACGGTGTGACTACGAGTGAGGCAGGTACGGGGATCCAGGAGGTAGAGCTGGAGGAGCCGCAGCCCTTGCTCTTGTCCAACAGGTTCGAGGTTCTTACTCCCTGTGGGGACAGGAGCAGGGACTGCAGGGAGGATGAGCAACCTGGCCACAGCACCGTGGAACGGGGGGCCATTCAAGAGGGGGGAGTAAATGGAAATGTTGTAGTGGTAGGGGATAGTATTATTAGGGGGATAGATAAAGTTCTCTGCAGCCGAGAGCGAGAGTCCCAAAGGCTGTGTTGCCTACCTGGTGCCAGGGTTAAGGACATCTCCTCTGGGCTGGAAAGAAGCTTGCAGTGGGAGGGGGTGGATCCAGTTGTCATGGTCCATGTTGGTACAAACGACGTAGATAGGACTAGGAAGCCGGTTCTGTTAAAGGAGTATGAGCAGCTAGGGGTCAAATTGAAAAACAGAACCTCAAGGGTAATAATCTCTACCTGAGCCATGAGCGAATTTGGCTAGGACAAATAAAATTAGAGAGTTAAATGCGTGGCTCAAAGACTGGTGTGGGAGAAATGGGTTTTGCTTCCTGGGACACTGGCACCAGTACTGGGGCACGAGGGAGCTGTTCCGTTGGGACGGGCTTCACTTGGCCAGTGCTGGGACTAGAGTCCTGGCGGATCATATAATTGGGCTGTAGAGAGGGCTTTAAACTAACTAGTGGGGGGGATGTTCCTAGAGGGCAAATAATAAAAATGACAACAGAGTAGGTCATAGACTTAGGTAGCAGTGGGGAAATTAAAAACCAGAGCATGTCAGGAAGGGGCAGAAGGTATGGAGTAAAAGGTAAAGTAATAAAAAGGGCAAAAGCAGGAACTCAGTGTCACAAAACATATTTGTAGGTTCTCTATCTGAATGCACGTAGCATTCGTATCAAAATAGACAAGTTAATGGCACAAATAACTACATATGGATATGATCTTGTGGCCATTACAGAAACATGGCTGCAGGGTGACAATGCCTGGGAATTAAACATACCAGGTTATTTAACGATCAGGAAGGACAGGCAGGAAGGAAGGGGAGGTGGGGTGGCTATGTTAATAAAGGAAGGAATCACTGTAATACAGAGAAATGATATTGGGTCAAAAGATCAGGATAATGAAACAGTTTGGGTGGAGGTAAGGAATAATAAGGGGAAAAAAACATTAGTGGGCGTAGTCTATAGGCCTCCGAACAGTTGCAAATCTGTTGGACGGAGTATCAATCAGGAAATAGTTGAGGCTTGTAATAAGGGAACATCTATAATTATGGGGGATTTTAACTATCATATTAATTGGACAAATCAAATTGGGCAGGGCTGCCTTGAGGATGAGTTCATTGAGTGTATTAGGGATGGGTTTCTTGAGCAGTATGTAACTGAACCGACCAGGGGGCAAGCAACCTTAGATCTGGTCCTGTGTAACGAGACAGGATTAATTAAAAATGTCCTAGTAAAGGATCCCCTTGGAATGAGTGACCATAACATGGTTGAATTCCATATTCAATTAGAGGGTGAGAAGGTTGGATCTCAAACAAGCGTGCTAAGCTTGAATAAAGGAGACTATGAAGGTATGAGAGCGGAATTGAGTAGAGTGGATTGGGAAAATAGATTAAAGGGTAAGACGATACATGATCAGTGGTGTACATTTAAGGAGTTATTTTACAACTTCCAAAAAATATATATTCCACTGAGAAGAAAAGGGTGTAAAAGAAAAGACAGCCATCATGGCTAAGTAAAGACATTAAGGATAATATTCGACTAATAACAAGGGCATATAAGGTAGCCAAATCTAGTGGGAGGATAGAGGATTGGGAAAACTTTAAAAGACAGCAAAAAATAACAAAAAGATTGATTAAGAAAGGGAAGATAGATTATGAAAGTAAATTAGCAAAAAATATAAAAACAGATAGTAAGAGTTTTTATAGTTATATAAAAAGAAAAAGGGTGGCTACATTTAATGTTGGTCCCTTAGAGGATAGGACCGGGAAATTAATGGTGGGAAATATGGAGATGGCAAAAACACTGAATGAATATTTTGTATCAATCTTTACCGTAGAGGACACTAAGAATATCCCAACACTGGACAAACAGGGGGCTATAGGGGGGGAGGAGCTAAACATGATCAAAATCACTAAGGAAGTGGTACTCGGTAAAATAATGGGACTCAAGGCAGATAAATCACCTGGACCTGATGGCTTACATCCTAGGGTCTTGAGGGAAGTGACGGTAGGGATTGTGGATGCATTGGTAATAATTTTCCAAAACTCCCTGGACTCAGCAAAGGTCCCGGCAGACTGGAAAACTGCTAATGTAACACCCTTATTTAAAAAGGGCAGTAGACAGAAGGCTGGAAACTATAGACTGGTTAGCCTAACATCTGTGGTAGGTAAAATTTTGGAGTCCATTATTAAGGAGACAGTAACAGGACATTTGGATAATCATTATTTAATAGGACAAAGTCAGCATGGTTTTATGAAGGGGAAGTCATGTTTGACAAATTTGCTGGAGTTCTTTGAGGAAGTAACATATAGGGTGGATAAAGGGGAACCAGTAGGCGTAGTGTATTTAGACTTCCAAAAGGCATTTGACAAGGTGCCACACAAAAGATTATTGCTTAAGATAAAAAAATCACGGGATTGGGGGTAATATTCTGGCATGGATAGAGGATTGGCTATCTAACAGAAGGCAGAGAGTTGGGATAAATGGTTCATTCTCAGACTGGCAATCAGTAACTAGTGGTGTTCCGCAGGGGTCAGTTCTGGGTCCGCAACTCTTTACAATCTATATTAACGATTTGGAGGAGGGGACTGAGTGTAACATATCAAAGTTTGCAGATGATACTAAGATGGGAGGGAAAGTAGTGAGTGAGGAGGACATAAAAAACCTGCAAGGGGACATAGACAGGCTAAGTAAGTGGGCAGAGATTTGGCAGATGGAATACAATACTGGAAAGTGTGAGGTTATGCACTTTGGCAGGATAAATTGTAGAGCAAGTTAGTATCTTAATGGCAAGAAACTGGAAAGTACTGAGGTACAAAGGGATCTGGGGGTCCTGGTGCACGAAACTCAAAAGGTTATTATGTAGGTGCAGCAAGTGATTAAGAAGGCCAATGGAATGTTGACTTTCATTGCTAGGGGGATAGAATATAAAAATAGGGAGGTATTGCTTCAGTTGTACAAGGTATTGGTGAGACCGCACCTGGAATACTGCATACAGTTTTGGTGTCCATACTTAAGAAAAGACATACTTGCTCTCGAGTCAGTACAAAGAAGGTTCACTCGGTTAATCCCGGGTATGAGGGGATGGACATATGAGGAGAGGTTGAGTAGATTGGGACTCTACTCATTGGACTTCAGAAGAATGAGAGGCGATCTTATTGAAACATATAAGATTGTGAAGGGGTTGGATCGGGTGGATGCGGGGAGGATGTTCCCGATGATGGGTGACACTAGAACTAGGGGGCATAGTCTTAGAATAAGGGGCTGCTCTTTCAAAACTGAGATGAGGAGGAACTACTTCACTCAGAGGGTTGTAGGTCCATGGAATATGCTGCCCCAAAAAGCTGTAGAAGCTACATCATTACATAAATTTAAAACAGAAATAGACAGTTTCCTAGAAGTAAAGGGAATTAAGGGTTACGGGGAGCAGGCAGGAATTTGGACATGAGTCCAGGTTCAGATCGGACATGGCCCTGTGGGTAGCGGAGCGGGCCCAGGAGCCGTGTAGCCTGATCCTGCTGCTAATTCGTGTGTCTAATTCTGTTAGATTCAGGAGATGGTTCTGTGATAGTAGATTGGTGGTTAGGATCAGATCAGCCATGATGATATTGAATGGCGGAGCAGGCTCGAGGGGCCGATTGGCCTACTCCTGCTCCTATTTCTTATGTTCTTATGTTCTTATGTTCAACGAGATCGTGCCTAGGACCGCTGTAGTGTATGTACCTTTAAGAGGAACTGTGTTTTTGAAGCCCCTGTATACTGTAGTACCAGTAGTGACCACTCGGGTATATAAGCCTGTGTAGCGTCTTGTGTAGTTAGTTCACCTCCAGACTTTGTTCAGTAAACACTTGTTAAATCAACTCCTGCATTCCGTTTCTCCATTAACACACGGATCTAACAGTGGCGACGAGTTAGAAATGAACTTACATGCAATTCGGCAGCACCTCAAGGGGATCGATTCCTCTGACGAAGGTCCAAGCCAGAAGCAAGAAAAATAAAAAAACTGTGGTTTCACCAGCTAAACGGGCTGGTGGCAGGTAGTGCACTGATCCTTCCTGGGCTGCGGCGGGCTAGAGCTCGATTGGGTGGCTCTGCAACGGGGCCGGGCAGCAAGTCGGGAAGCAGAAGCAAAGAGAGAGAGAGGGTGGAGCACTCAGGGCGCGGCCGGTGCTGCAAAGCAGGTCAGCGTTCGGACCGAGCAGAGGGAGGGGAAAGTCCTTGAGGGTCCGCTCCACGACGGGAACGGTTCTCCAAGTAACGGAGAAACTATTGAAGCGATATATAAAAGAAAATATAGAAATACCACAAAAAGCTGCAGGTCGCAACGGGAACCGCGGAGAACAGCGTTGGCAGCAGTGGCAGCGGCGGGAAAGCGCGGGAGGCACCATCTTAACTCGGCGGGGAAGAAAGAAAAGCGCGGGAGGCGCCATTTTGATCCATCGGGGACGGAGGAAAAGCGCGGGAAGCGCCATTTTAGATTTTCAAGATGCCGAAGACTGGCAATATTACTGCTTTCGATAGTGATATAGAAGATTGGACCACATATGTGGAAAGAGTGGAGGCATATTGCAAGGCGAATGAAGTAGCGGATGATAAAAAGGCATCGGTACTTCTAAATCTGATGGGCACAAGGACATACGGGCTGTTACGACACTTGATCACTCCAGCCAAACCGATGGACAAGAATTTTAAGGAGATTGTTGATACCTTACAGGAGCACTTAAACCCAACACCGCTGCTGATAGCGGAACGATTCAAATTCTTCAGGAGGAATCAGCACAAGAATGAAAGTAACGCTGATACCTCACCGAATTACGAAAGCTGTCAAAGCACTGCCAATTCGGGGCAGGACTGGCAGATTCTCTACGAGACAAATTCATCTGCGGTCTCCTAAGCGAAGGAACACAGAAAAGACTACTTTCTGAGAAAGATTTGACACTGGACAAGGCTTTCAGTGTGGCTGTATCATACGAAGCAGCAGCAAGAGGAGCTGCAGAGATACAGCAAAAGCCACAGGACTTCGGCACCCATGAAATGACACGGGGTTTCGAGAGATGTTATCGCTGCGGCAGATCCACCCATGACCAGAAGGACTGCTGGTTCAAGGACAAAGCATGTAGGCAATGCGGAAAGATGGGACACATTGCACGTGTATGCAGATCTGGAAAGAAATCCGCTGACAGTAAAAAGGTCAATAAGGAAAAGTACAGAAAGGTACAAATGATGACGGACAGTAGCTCCGAAGACCAGAAGAGCGATAGCGACTCCGGAAACAAGAGACTAAGCTGTCTCAAATTACATAAAGTAATTGCCAAAGAAGATTACCAGACCATTTGGGTTACCCTCACGATAGCGGGGTCCCCAGTCAAAATGGAGCTAGATACAGGATGAGCTCTGACCGTCATGAGTCGACGGGATTACGAGCGGCTATTTCCGCATATACCTTTGAAAGACACATCCATTATCTTGAAGACATATGCGGGGCAGAAAGTATACCCCAGAGGGAAAATAAGGGTGCCTGTTGTATACAACGGCAAGGAAATACAGAAGTTGTATTTATACGTTCTGCAAGATGGTGGTCCACCATTGTTGGGACGTTAATGGATCAGAAAGATACGTTTAGACTGGCACTCCATTCAGGCACTGACGGTGACCAGTAAGAAAAAAAACGATGATGACGTCATACCTGGACGATTAAAAGAAATCTTGGCTAACGCCAAAGAAGTGTTTCAACAGGAACTAGGAACCCTAAAAGGCGCCACCGCCTCAATAAAAGTGGAAGATGCGGCAATTCCCAAGTTTTTTAAGGCAAGGCCAGTGCCATACACAATTCGTCCAGCCGTCAAGGCAGAGCTGGAGAATTTGGAAAAAGCAGGCGTGTTATCCAAGGTAGATTGGAGCGAGTGGGCAACACCCATCGTCCCGGTCATGAAGAAAACATTGAATAATGATAAATCTGAAGAACAGAGAAAAGTTCGCATCTGTCGGGACTTCAAGGTGACTGTAAACCCGGTTCTTCACACGGTACAGTATCCTCTTCTGAGGATAGAAGATATTTTCGCCTCACTATCCGGAGGGAAACGTTTCACCAAAATTGACTTAGCACAGGCATATCTACAGATGGAAGTTGAGGAGGCCTCTAAAAAGTATCTCACGATAAACACACACAAAGGCCTGTACCAGTACAATCGACTGGTTTTCGGAGTGGCATCAGATCCGGCTATCTGGCAAAGAGCTATGGAGCAAGTCCTGCAAGGGATTCCGAGGACTCAATGCTACCTAGACGACATCCTTGTAACAGGAGAAAATGACAACGAGCACCTTGCCAACTTGGAGCAGGTGCTCATGAGGCTGAGAGAACGGGGCCTACGAGCAAATCGCCCCAAGTGCGAATTTTTCCAGAAACAAATATCATATGTTGGCCATTAATGAAGAAGGGTTGCATAAGTCACCTGAAAAAATTGAAGCGGTCGTAAAGGCCCCAGCACCTGAAAATGTCTCACAATTAAGGTTGTTCCTGGGATTAGTAAATTACTATCATAAATTTTTACCAAACTTGTCGACGGTTCTGCACCCTCTTAACGCACTGCTACAAACGGGAGTAGTTTGGAAATGGAGCGAAGACTGTAAACGTGCCTTCCATAAATGCAAAGGCTTGATCACGTCCAGGGAAGTGTTGGCTCATTACAACCCATCACTGCCAATCAGACTGGTGTGCGATGCATCCCCTTACGGCGTGGGAGCGGTATTATCACATAGATTCCCTGATGGCTCGGAGCGGCCGATAGCTTTTGCGTCATGCTCATTGAACTCAGCTGAGCGTAACTATGCCCAGATCAACAGGGAGGCACTCAGCCTGGTGTGGGGGGTGAAGAAATTCAACCATTACCTACACGGACAAAAATTTACCTTGTTGACTGACCATCAACCCCTCGTCTCCATATTCAACCCTAAAAAGGGCGTTCCCATTATGACAGCGCAAAGGCTACAGAGGTGGTCCCTTTTCCTAGGGGCACACCAATATGACATAGAATACAAAGGAACAAAACAGCATGGGAATGCTGACGGGTTATCGCGCCTACCGTTGCCAACGGTGGAAGAGGCGCCTACAGTGGACCCAGTGGAGATGTTCCACTCGACCATAGTGGAATGTCTACCGGTGACAAATTCTACCATTGAAAAGGAAACGCGAAATGACCCGACTCTCTCACGAGTCTACGATTTAACGGTGAAGGGATGGCCAGCACATAGCGAACCACTGTTGCCAGCATTCTCGCAAAGAAGAGAACAGCTGTCAGTGTGCCGAGGAACCTTGATGTGTGGATCCAGAGTGGTGATTCCACCCAAACTCAAGGATAGAGTGCTAAAGAAGCTTCACGGGGGGCATCTGGGTGGAGTGAAAATGAAGAACTTAGCCAGAGCGTTTGTGTGGTGGCCAGGTATCGATGGAGACATCGAAGAAATGACCAAGAGCTGTCTAGGATGCCAGAAGGTCCAAAACGCCCCACCACAAGCCCCTCTACATCCATGGGAGTGGCCCTCATCTCCATGGCAAAGGGTACATATCGACTTTGCTGGTCCATTTATGGACTCAATGTTCTTAATCGCGGTGGATGCACACTCCAAGTGGCCGGAGGTTATAAAGATGTCCTCCACCACCACAGAAAAAACCATCACAGTATTAAGGACCATATTCACCAGGAATGGGCTGCCTGAACAGATCTGTTCTGATAATGGACCGCAATTTGTATCCGAAGAATTCAGGAAGTTCTTAAAAAACAATGGGGTTAAGCACTACACGTCTGCCCCATACCATCTCGCCACCAATGGATTGGCTGAAAGGTTTGTCCAGACCTTCAAGAAGGCCATAAAGGCCATGGGTAATGAAGACATAAATCTACAACATAAGGTAGATAACTTCTTGTTTGCGTACAGGAATGCAACACATGTGGTTACAAACCAAACCCCCGCCATGGTGTTTTTCAATAGAAGCCTAAGATGCCGGCTGGATTTGGTCAAGCCAAACGTCAGAAGGGACGTAGAGAACCGGCAATTTCAAAGCATGAATGAAAGGCCAACTAGAACCTTCCAGATAGGTCAACCAGTTTTGGCCCGGGACTACCGTACCGAGAAATGGCAGCCTGGAACTATTTGCACACTACTAGGACTGCTGATGTATACTGTGGACATTGGAGAAAGCATAATAAGGTGCCATGCTGACCAGATCATAGAGTCATCCTGTAAAGTCTGTGGGTTATATGGTGAATTAATACACAGACTACAAGAGTAACTTTAACAGGACTTTACTATTCGAAGGTCAGGGCGAATCTGCCCAATAAATCCTTACACAGCACTTATATACCGGTGTGGTCACTCCCGGTATTACAGTATACAGCAGCCAAGATAAAGTAGTGCAACACCTAAAATAGTTCTCTTAAAGGTGGACGGTTACATACAATAGTTCTCTTAAAGGTAGAATGGTTACATACACTACAATCCTCCCTTTTTAGCTTACAACATACTTATTCCCCATTAAACATAACATATATCCAACTTCATGTAAAAACAGTTCACAGATGTAGTCTCTGCGGAAACAGTTCACAGATTCAGTCTCTGCGGAAAACAGTTCACAGATTCAGTCTCGGTGTAGTCGGTTCACGTTGCTGGAGTGACTCATCCAATAGTCCTTCACTGGACTTAACAGCTTGAACTTCCGTCACTTCTGAACCAGCATTGTTGACTTTTAAAAGCTTGAGTACCTTGGGAAGTTTTTCTACTTCCAAACTGGTTTGGCTCCGTACGGAGAGACCACGTGCGTGACCTGGTAGAGGTGATAATGGTTCAGATGGTCATCATCTTCTGCTTCGTCTTTTCCTTTTCTGCTTCTTGGAGACTCTCTGGGCTCCACTGTCAGCTGCCAGCTGCATGCACCGTTCCTCCTTCTCGTCCTCCTTTTTCCATAGTAGCGCCACCATCTCCCGATGTTCCTTAGACTTTAGGTGATTCTTCATGGTTTCTGCACTTTGGGAGTTTTCATCACAAGCTGGGCAGAGCAGGTCATCGTAATATTCGGTGTCGTCCAACAGGTCATGGTAATATTCGGTGTCGTCCTGAGCTAGGCCAGCGAGAGGATCTTCTATTTCCTCCATACCCAGCTGGACGTTAGCCAGCTTTTGTTCCAAATCCAGACATCTTTCCTGAAGAGACTTCTTCATGCGTTCAGTTTCATCCAGCTTTTTCTGGGCTTCCTGCAAGTCTTTTACTAATGACCTCATTCGTGATTTCAATACTTCAACTTCATTGGGAGATTGATTGATTGTATTATTCAATCCCTCTACTGGAGCAGCTGTTTCAGCATTCTGTTGTTCAACATTGACGTGAATCAGCGTACTTTTGGCATCCAAGGTTTGCTCTGCTGCCATCTTCTCAGTCTGTGTTGCAACCTCAGCTATTCCAATAACTTTTGGGAGCTCCAAACCCCTCTCCTTTGAAGATTTAGACTCATGTCCAAATTGTTCCCATTTCAGAGTCTTGTCCCTCAGCATATAAAGGAGTTGGCTGACCGTTGACTCTTCTGACCTCATCTGTTTCCCAGTAGCTGCAGGGCTGTTTATAACCTTGCCCTGGGGCTCCTTTGCTGTTTCTACTTCGCCATCATCCGCAGCCTCCACCATTCGAATTTCCACAAATGAATCGTCCGGTGATGCTGCACCCAACTTCAGTAGGAGCTCGGCATTCATGGCGACCAACTCAGCCTTTTCTGCCTGCAATCTGCTAACAAGCGCCTTCAGTTGTTGAACATCTTGCTCCACCAGATTAGAGCACGCACCTTCAGAAACCGAATCAGCTTTGATTCGTTTGGCCTCCTTGCGCAGACGGTTTGTGTGCTCCTGCTCCCTTTTCTCCCTCAGCTGTTTCTGTTGTCTTTCCAGATTCTCCCACTCTGTGTCAAAGAACGTTTTCATTGCTTTTATCTCTTGCTCGAGACGGCAACTCAATTGTTCTAATTGCTGTTGTAATTTGAAATGGAGTTGAGTTCGAGCCCGGTGTTCCTCAGACTTGTGCATGTCTGTAAACTGGACAGACTCAGAATTCTCTGCCAAACTATGTTGTTGTTGTTCAGTGGAATTCTGTTCTGAAACTTTGTTCTCCTTTGAAGCATTAGTATTTATGCACTCCTTCGTTTTTCCAACCTTAGTCAGCAAGTCCATTTTAGACTTGTCTTTCGCACCTGGGCTGGTCTTGTCGTCATCCGTTTCAGAGTCTGAGCTGATTGTCTTCACCGAGTTCTCACTCGTTATTGCTTTTAGGTAGTGCCATTCCATGTTTATTTCTCTGATCCACTCCCGTCCCAGAAGTGGTGGACCTCCCTCAGGTAGTACATATAAGTCCATTCCTTGGTGTTCTTTGCCCCTGTCTCTCACCTTGACTTGTATCTTTCCCATGGGGTATACTTTATGCCCCGTGTATGTCTGCAATACGATCTTGGTATCTCTCAAGGGTATATGTGAGAATAGCCGGTTGTAATCCCTTTGATTTATGACTGATAGGGCTGATCCTGGACTCCGGCTACTTTTAGTGTGACCCAGATAGTTTGTAGGTCAGCTTCCTTACTCACATTGTAAATTCTCAGACTACCCAGTTCCTGGCCGTTCGGGTCTGAATCCGAATTCTGTTCATCTGAACTCTTCTCAGCCACCTTGTGTACCTTGCTGTACTTTTCCTGCGGTGACTTTTTTCTGTTGTTGGTCTTCTTTCCTGACCGGCATACTTTAGCTTGCCACATTTTCTACATTCCTGGGCCTAGAAATTCAGTTGGCTGCGCCAGGCGCTAACGCCAAAAAAGGGCTATATTTCCGTCGATAAAGCCTTAGCGCCGGAATGCAGACCGATCTGCGCCGACGCCCAAATTCATTTGAGATTTAGCGCTGGCGCAAAGTGTTAGCGCCCGCTCGGGTGCGCGCGCAGCTTATGACGTCATATCCTCGCGCAACGCTGTTTTAGCGCCCCAACCCGGAAATTGAGTGGCGCCCGCCCAATGTGGGCGTGGCGCTATTAGGAATTGTAAAATGGAACGTTGCAGAGGCCCTGTGGGCCTCGGGGAGCGCAAATTAAAGGGCACCTCCACTGACCTATAAAGCCCAGCCATTTTGCTGCAATGACTTCACTGCTTTGGATTTCTACACAGAGACCAAGGGACAGAGATTCCAGATTTGGGACACGATAGGAGAGGTCTTTCTGGCTTCTGGCCAGTGCTTTGACATTTGACTCTTGCTGATTTCACTGTTGCGACCTTGATTATGGGGGCTGCATGGGGGGCCAACATTGAGTTGCAGCATTATGTGCGGAGGGCTCGCAGACACTGTGAGAGATGGGCAGCCATGCGTAGACACAGAAGGGCCATCAGGCGTCGCCAATGTAGGCCTTATGCACCCAGGCAATACCGGCAGCAGGTGTCCTATGTCACCATGTCTGCGGCACTTTGTGTAAAGAGGCTGCGCTTCAGAAGGGAGGTGGTTGGAGAGATCTGCCAGCTGCTTCACGCAGATTTGCAGCCACAGCTCATGTCCAGGACGTCTCTCTCAGTGGAAGTGAAGGTCACGGTGGCTCTCAGCTTTTATGCAAGCGGCTCGTTCCAAGCCGCTGCTGGGGACATCGCGAACATCTCCCAGTTCGCCGTACATCGCTGCATCCGGCAGGTCACCGATGCACTGTTCGCGAGGAGACACCAGTTCATCTCCTTCCCCATGACCCAACAGAGGCAGCAGCAGCGTGCAGTGGGATTTGGCAGGATCGCGGGCTTCCCCATGGTGCAGGGTGCCATTGACTGCACGCATGTGGCTATGCGGGCACCTATAGACAATCCCGAGGTTTACCGCAACCGCAAGGGCTACCATTCCCTCAATGTGCAGCTGGTGTGTGACCACAGGCAGCGCATCCTAGCTGTAAATGCCCGCTTCCCAGGAAGCAGCCACGATGCTTTTATCCTGCGCCAGACTACTGTGGCTGACATGTTCCAGGCACAGCCTCCACCAAGGGGATGGCTTATCGGGGACAAGGGCTACCCTTTGTGCACATGGCTCATGACCCCGCTCCACGCGCCCAGGACCCCAGCGGAGGACTCATACAACGAAAGCCATCAAGCAACAAGGAACGTCATAGAGCAAACCATAGGCGTCCTCAAGCAATGCTTCCGCTGCCTGGATCGCTCCGGCGGCTCTCTACAGTATTCGCTGGATAGAGTGTCCCAGTTCGTCGTCGTGTGCTGCATGCTGCACAACCTGGCTATCCGCCGGACGCAGGCACTGCCACCTGACATTGCACCACCACCTGAGGAGGACGAGCAGGAGGACCATCAGGAGGAGGAGGGGGAGGAGGAGGAGGAGCAGGCCAGGAGGGGGCCAGAAGGCCCAAGGGCCGTACGCCGGGGGCTTATTGCTCGACACTTCTAGGCCCGCTGTGAGGGAATGGCCTGTGGGAATGAGCGCACCTGAAGGCAGCCGCTCCGGAAGCCGGCAGCCGGTTAACGCAGCAAACACTTGAAACATGACACCTGGACAAGCTGAATAAATAAAAACCTTTATTTAACAAACTGAGGCCCCTTCCCACATGAAACTCAAAAACACAGAACACACCCAAAAAACAGTCACAAACATATGTCACTCCCCCAACCTGGGGAGGACTAACAAAAGTTGGCCATCCACATGGCCTTCAACATTGGCCGTAACAAAAAAAGGGCCCCCCTCGCCAACAGAAAGACCCCCATAAAAACAAAAAATGCCTTCAATTTCGGCCATCCACAAAAATCAGCCCCCAAAACACAATCCCCCCCATATATACAATGCCGCAGAGATCACACTCTAGCGGCTGTGCCGAGAGGGCGAGTCCTTAGAGAGCCTTCCCCGGCCCCTGCCCGGCCTGCTGCTCCGCCTCAACATGGGCCCTGTGGCGGCCTCAAGGCTGGGGGAAGGCTCATGAGGGCCCCCATGCGTCGCGACAGATGCCCTTGGGGGTCGGCCAACACGACGCACGTCCCGGGAGGGGCCGGCTGCTGACTGGTTCGACTGTGGCTGGCCAGCATCAGTGGCAGCAGCAGCTCCTCGCACCCTGGCTGGGGGAGTGGCAGTGTCGGATGCTCCAAGGGGGGCAAGCTGGCTGCTGCCAGGCGCGCGAGGCACAGCAGACACAGTGGCAGTCGTCCGGCCTGGCAGTTCAGCTGGCGCAGCTATGTGCTGGAGGCCAGCCCGCTGTGTTGCAGCAGGGCGGCGGGTGCGGGTGCGACGCCTCTGCGTCCAAGCGAGTGTGGCAGAAGTCAGTGACCGCACTGCCCGGGTATGTGCCTCCAGCTGCTGTGACAGTGTGTCGAAGGAACCACCTCTCTGGCGACTCTCCTCCTGCAGTGCCGCGAGTAGTTCGACTCCCCTGGCGTGCGCTGCGGCCAGTTGCTCCACCCCCCTGGCCTGTGATTGGCCGAATGCTGCCACACTCTGAGCCAGGGACTCGATGGCGTGCGGCATCTGCTGCACAACCCCCATGAACTCATGGTGGCGCCGGTCAGACGCCACCGAGATCTCTTGCAGGAGGCGCACCTCCTGGCCGAGGCCACTCTCTGGACTGGAGAGAGGACTCTGCAGCTGGGGAGAAGCCGGCCGAGCTGGCCGACCCCTGCCGCCTGCCTGGACCCCACTGCAAGCAGGATCTGCCCTCCCCTGCAACACCTCCCCCTGGCTCTCCTGCATGCCAGATGTCCCCCCTTCATTGCCATCCCCTGGCACGGCTGAGGGCTCGCCCGATGGCCCGGCTTCCTCCTCGTCCTGGACGTCCTCCTCCTCCAAGGGCCTGGCACCCGGCGCCTCAGGGACCACCTCCTCCTCAGCAGCTGAAAGCAGGAAGGCACAAGAGTAGCTTTAAAGTGAGGACAGGGCGTCAGCAAGGGACGCCTGAGCGGTGGCATTATGCGCATTTGTCCGTCAGTGGGAAAGGATTTAGATCGGAAGCACTAGGGCAACGAGAGAGCTGCAAGCGGTCATCTCCTTACCAGTGGCTTCCAGCACAGGGTCGGCATCCCCGATGGCTACAGGGCCAGTCACCCGGGGACGCAGGAGTCCAGCGACGCTCTCCTCCAGAGCACTTAGAGCCTGGTAGTGGGGCCGTCCACCACCGGTCTCCAGCCGGCTGCGCGCATTTCTTGCCAGCTTGGCCTGCAAGAGAAAGGACGGACTCTAAGTACAGTGTGGTGCCCTGTTGCTGTGTGTACTGCCTCCCATGGTGGAATAGCCTGGCCAGTGTGGTCAGTGCAGAAAGTGCTGCTGATGATCATGCCAGTGGCATTGCTGCGTGAGGAGGGCTGCCCATTATGCCTTTGAGGTCCCTTTGCCCATAGTGTGAGGCTCACATGCAAGGATGAGGAGGACAGTGGAAAGGGTACTCACCTTCACCAGCCGACAGAGGTCATTGAACTTTTTGCGGCACTGGTCCGCAGTCCTGGGCACATCTGAGTTTGAGGAGACCCTGCGTGCGATGCTCCTCCAGGCTTTCCTGAACTCTCTCCTGGGAGCCTTTCTGCCATTGTCCGGGCACAAGATAGGTCTTCTCTCCTGGACAGCATCAATCAGCACCCTCAGTGCATGGTCTGAGAAGCGCTGGGCTCTTTCACGGGCCATCTCCATCTGTTCTGGCGCTATTTTGTCCCACCAGCACTGTTGAGGCCTAGCAGCAGGGCTCCAGTGTGCAGGGCGTGGCAGCAGTCAAAGTTGACCCTTCCCCCTTTAAGAGCAGGCCGGCGTCAGGGTGTCTGCTGTCAAGCAACACATGACCGCACCTGCGCTGCGCCCGGCATCGGCGTTATCAGGCCGCAGCGCCGGTTTAGCGCCGGAACCGAGCATTGCAACGCCGGTTTCAGCGCTCGCCAAAACTCTTGGCCAAATCCACTGAATTTCGGCGCGGTTGCCTGCAGTTTCCGGCGGGCGCTAAATTTACCGAACGCCCGACTTTAGCGCCCCAAAACTGTGCAAACTGAATTTCTAGGCCCTGGTTTTTAAACCAGCATTGGTTCTGGTCGTGTGTTGTCTTCCCACAACGATAACATTTTGTTGTACCCGAAGTCATTTGATCCACGCTGAGTACCGCTGCCTTCAGCTGCATTTCCGCAGTGCCTCTCGCGGCTGCTTCGTGTGATGCTGCAATACGGACAGCCTTGTCAAGTGTAAGATCGTTCTCTTCGAGCAGTCGCTTTTGTGTTCCTTCCTTCGACAACCGGCACACGAACTTGTCTCTCAATGCTTCTGTCAGATTTTCCCCAAACTGGCAGTATTTCGCTAGTCTACGCAGTTCGACCAAGTATTCCGCGTTGCTTTCCTCTTTCCGTTGCGTTCTCGCATAAAATTTGAATCGTTCCGCCAACATCAGCGGTGTGGGGTTCAAATGATCCTTCAGGACAGCAACAATATCAGCGAAAGTCTGATCCGTCGGTTTAGCTGGTGATAGAAGATGCTTCAATAGCCCGTATGTCTTCGCCCCCATTGCGTTTAATAAGGTGAGAGCTTTATCATCATCTGCTATTTTATTGGCCTCACAATATATCTCGATGCGTTCTACGTACGTGGCCCAATCTTCCACCTCGGAATCGAAGTTGTTGATGTTACCATGCTTAGGCATCTTCACTATCTTTTTGAGAAACCACAACGAATTTGTTCATGACTTTTTTTTTCCAAAAATGGCGGTTTCCCGCGCTTGTCTTCTTCCCCGCCTACTGGCGGCTTCCCGCGTTTCTTCCCCTGGCTGGAGGGGTAAGCTTTCCTTCGGGCGATGACCGCTGGCTTTCGGAGTTCGCAGCCTGCGCGCCGGCTTCAGTGCGTTCCTTGTTCCCTTTTCTCGGCAGGGCAACCGGCGCTGGGGACAACCCATTGACGGTGAACAGTTCCAGCCGCTGGCTGAATCTCCTCAGTCTCCCTCGCTCGGCTCTGTCTCTCCCGCTCGCTCGGGCTCTGTCTCTCCCTCAGCGGCTTCCAATCGCGCCTCCCAGCCCTCTCGCAGTCCGGTCCTTTCCTCCCCCGGCTGCGGCTGAGTTCTCCGCGGTTTCTTATGTTTATTTCTTCCCGCGCCTTACGATCCCGGTCGCAGCGCCTCGCGGCCTCGGTAGCTGCCCGGCCTTTCGCCGGTCGCGGTCGAGCTGTCTCACGACGCTGTTGCGTCTCCCAGCCCGCTTGTAGCCCGGTCTCTCACACCGGCTGCGTTCCCGCTTGTATCCCGGTCTCTCACACCGGCTGCGTTCCCGCTTGTACCGCGGCTTCCGTGCCCTACGCTGCCCCAGTCTCAGCGCCTCTGGGCCCGACTTCTGTCCGGCTCCTTTCCCCCGACCGTGGTCGAGTTCACCGCCCTTATCCTCCGTTTCTTTTTATTTTCCCCCTACTCACAGTCAACGTGGCCGACTTGCTTCTCTTGGCTGATCGGCTCACTCACCGCCGTGGCAGAAGGGACAATAACAGCCTGTTGCTGATGGAAGGCTTCGTGTCTGAATCCTTCCTTCTTCCTTGCTCTGCAGACTCGAGTCTTCTCTCAGCAGAACGACGAGGGCGGGTGCCTCTTCTCGACGCTCGTTAACTGCTTCGGGTGTGTCGCTGTCGCAGGGTAAGATCGAACCCGTCGCCACTGTAAAGTCTGTGGGTTATATGGTGAATTAATACACAGACTACAAGAGTAACTTTAACAGGACTTTACTATTCGAAGGTCAGGGCGAATCTGCCCAATAAACCCTTACACAGCACTTATATACCGGTGTGGTCACTCCCGGTATTACAGTATACAGCAGCCAAGATAAAGTAGTGCAACACCTAAAATAGTTCTCTTAAAGGTGGACGGTTACATACAATAGTTCTCTTAAAGGTAGAACGGTTACATACACTACACATCCGAAAAAGGACAACCTACACCACAACTCTATACGCCTAGTGATGAAGCAGAGATACCCATAGTATCTACCTCCGATCCGGTGATACTGGAACCAGATGAACCCGACACTGGCATTGAAGCCGAATCGACTTTGCCAAAAGAACCTACTACACCACCGAGGCGTTATCTGGACCGAGTCAGGAAGCCTTCAGAGAGACTGAATTTGTAATTGATTAACTTCAGCAAATGTGTATATTATTGTTCTTGTAAAAGTGTTATTTAATGATTACTTAAAATGTTATGTACTATTTATCTAAAAGGGGAGGAATTGTAGTGTATGTACCTTTAAGAGGAACTATGTTTTTGAAGCCCCTGTATACTGTAGTACCAGTAGTGACCATTCGGGTATATAAGCCTGTGTAGTGTCTTGTGTAGTTAGTTCACCTCCAGACTTTGTTCAGTAAACACTTGTTAAATCAACTCCTGCATTCCATGTCTCCATTAACACACGGATCTAACAGCCGCCATCCCTGGCCAAGGCTCCAATCAGCACCCACCAAAGGAGCCAATCCAGGAAATAATTATTTTATAATTTTCCTCTTCAGGGGTCAAGGCGCTTTGCAGTGGTTCACTGGCTCTCATGTGGAGGCCTGTATGCCTCACCCCTTTGGTACATGGGCCACCACTGAAGTGCAGTTCCCAACTGAGGCTCCGTAGCACAAACTCTTGGTTTAGGGAGTCCCTGTCCCGACCCTGCCCAGCCCACACCCCTGGATCGTCACTTGCCTTGTAAGTGGTGTGAAAATGTTTATGAGGGAATGCGACACTGTCAAAGGTGCTGTCTTTCAGATGTGACGTTAAACCGAGGGCTGTCTGCCATCTCAGGTGAATGTAGAAGATCCCATTGCACCATTTGAAGAAGAGCAGGGAGATGCCCTGGCCAACATTTTTCTGTCAACCAACACCACCAAACAGATTATCTGGTCATTTATCTCATTGCTATTTGTGCAAAAATTGGCTGCCGCATTTGTCTAAATTACAACAGTGACTACGCTTTAAAAGTACTTCATTGGCTGTGAAGCACTTTGAGGCATCCGAGGATGTGAAAGGAACTATATAAGTGCAAGTCCTTTTTTCATATTGCAGAATATATGAATACACGAATAGACTGATTTGCACCACAGTAATTCACAAAGACATGAGGACCTGGTTAAAAAGAAAAGCAGGTAAAGATGGGAAAAAAGAGCGAAAGAGATTGAACAGGTGTATGTTTTTCAAAGAATCTTGTAAAAGTGACAGTGTAACATGAGGGAAAATTAACAAAGCACAAGATGGAGTTGGAATAGTGCACATAATATGCTTGAGTAATGTTCGTCAGCTTTGAGCTCTAGCAGTGCTTGGATTATGATGTGCTTGTTACAAATAGCTTGCCGATAGCTAGACAGATCTCAATTTTTCCGTCATCTGAGATTTGGGGTTCCAAATGTCTTTTTTGTTGTGTTGTACACACATGCACACATACATGACTGACATTTGCAGGCATTATGTTGGTCCTATAATGATCAGTTGTAAACCAGATCATCTGTTTAATGTTAAGTGTTTTGTAACAGCACAAAACATTCCTTTGAGATTCCTGTTCTTGTGGCTTGTAACTACCTGCCTCTTCTGAGCAGCTTGGAGCTCAGTCCTGGCAGATACCTCACCCCTGGGGTCTTTCAAGGTACTGACCTCCTTATATAATCGATGTACATTATGACACAATGATATTAGGGAGTTTGCTAAATGGAGGATTATTAAATGACATGTTAAAAATCACATTGTAACGCATCGTCAAATTTACAATTTGCTGGTTGGCATTCATTTTGCCTTTACACACACCCAGCAATAAGAGACAGTTTGACATTTAAACACCGAGGCAGACTGCATTTCACAGTAATTCCAATTATTGTTTCACTTGATATACCTCAGCCCTGTAAATAGCTGCTCTTTTTTCTTGAGTAGATAAAATTACTACTCCGAGAAGTTTCTCAGACTTTGAAGTGACGGTACTTGCCAATCATATAACAATAAGGAGAGATGCCTGAGCTTCAATAGATGGCAGCATTATTATTGCATTAAAATGACAGGCAGCCAGCTTACACCTGTGAGTGCTACAGTAAGCTTTTGTGGCTGGTCTTAGCCCAATTTTATCATCTGTCAAAAAATGTAAGTTACTTTGTTAAGATCATTGGAAGTACACTTGTTACATTTTACTTGCCTTGAGAATGCACAGAGAAGTTTACATGCAGTTGGAGGACTTGAGTTCATCCTGCAATTCTCCATGAAGTGAATTCCCAACCTAATCAATAGCAGAGGTTTGGTGTTTTCTCCAAGCAAAGGTGACAAACAAGGGACGTCCTGTGTGTTGCTATCCACTTAGTGCCCAGTTAAGGAGTGGCACAGGCCTGAAGGTAGATCATCTGCTTGCCATTTCAGCCAGAGAAGAGTGCACATTGGGTATATATCCTAACCACACAGTGTAGTACATAAACCTGTTTGCATCAGAAGCATGAAGATGTGGGACCAGAAGTTTGGGCGTGCCCATTTTGGAGAGTGGCCACAGACAGGTGTTAGGCCCCTGATTTGCATATGCAAAGGGCTCAATGCCTGTTTCAGATGTGAGTACAGGTCGCATTATTTGGTCTTTACTCAATATGGCAGGCAGTGTACTTCCAGCCAGAAACATGCACATACTTCCTGCCCACCATACTGGGGCCTTAGTAGTCCTAGTAGCACCTGAAAAATGTGTGCTGCGCAGACCAATTTCTAGGCGATAGTCTATTGGTTTTTTTTGACAATTTAATCAGCTATAAACCTGGGATTACATTCTTGCTACTCCCTCAGTTTCTCACATTTACCACAGGCTTGCAATACAATAGTATAACTATTTGTCATGAAGCTAGTTTAGATTCCGACCTCATTACCCAATAGCACTGTAAATATATTTTCAAAAATATAAATACATTTCACATTGTGGCCCCACTAGGAGTACTACCTTGGTAGTGGCTTTTTCAGGTCATGCTGAAAGTTGTTCTTAAATTTTTTAAATTTTTTTTACATTTTTTAAATGAATTTCTCCTCATCCTATGGACCTCCATAGATTGTCCATCATCTGAAACAACAGCTTGCATTTATATAGCGCCTTGAACATAGTAAAATGTCCCAAGGCATTTGACACCGAGCGTCATAAGGACAGGTGACCAAAAGCTTAGTTAAAGAGGTAGGTTTTAAGGAACATCTTAAAGGAGGAGAGAGATGTGGAGAGGTTTTGGGGGACGTGGGGGGGAATTCCAGAGCTTAGGGTTTAGGCAGCTGAAGGCACGACCGCCAAAGGTGGAGTGATTAAAATCGGGGATGCTCAAGAGGCCAGAATTGGAGGAGCGCAGGGATCACGGGGGGTTGTAGGGCTGCTGGAGGTTACAGAGATAGTGAAGGGCCAGGCCATGGAGGGATTTGTGTGACGTGAAGTGAGGAAGGAGTGATGGGAGGATTTGGTGGTTGTGCAAGTGGTAGTATGTGAGAAGAGAATGGTGCGTTTTGCATGATGTGAAGAGGTCAAATGAAGAGGTGAGGGTGTTTGGAATGAGAAAGAGATGTGTTGCAGTGTCCGATTGTGATTGTATGTTGAAGGATGTGATGGAGGGGAGGGAATGGTTGAGAGTGGTGGGGTAGGGTGAAAGGACAGTCGTCAGGTACTGTTGAGAGAGGTGAAGAGCTGCACTCACCCTTGATGCCCTTGTGAGGTCATTGAATCTCTTTCGGAATTGAACCCAGGTCCTGGGGGTGGTGCTCGTGACATTGACCCTTTCAGCCACCTCTGTCCAGGCCTGCTTCCTTGTGTCCTTGCCAATGCTCCTGCAGCTTCTGAGGAATGGTTGCTCCCTCCTTGCCCTATCTTTAGTCCACTGGGAACTCTAGGAAGGCATCAGAAAAGCGAGGAGCAGACCTTCTACTCATTTCAAATTTCTTCACCTGGCTTTACAAAGTGCATCCCCGCTTTACATAGGCCTTGGGAGTCACACTGGATACTGCAAGGGGCTGGTGTGCAGGCTGCCTGAACTGTGACGCCACCGGGATGGCGGCGCATCAATCAAATGGGAAATGAGGCCCAGGAGTTAAAATTGCACGGGCCTTACGGTGATGGAGCCATGGGGCCGTCCCACCTGCTTGATGCATGCCCGGTTTTCTGATGCCTCCCTTCTCAGCAGGTGAGCAAAGAGATCAGCTCAATGGGAGAAGATTACCTCCGTGCTGTATTACAAAATACTTACAGCTCAGAAACAGGCCATTCAGCCCAACTGTTCCATGCCGGTGTTTTATGCTCCACACGAGGCCCCTCCCACCCCATTTCACCTCGCCCCATCAACCTATCCTTCAATTTGTTTCTCCCTCATGTATTTATTTAGCTTCCCGTTGAATGCAACTGCAACAGAATCATAAACTTGCTCTCTCTAAATGGCTTCATGATTCTGCTGCACATGGCACACAAGAGGAAGCCTGCTCCTTCGGGCACTGATGAAATGGAAGGAGAAATGCCACAATGGAGGAAACTCCACAGGCGTTTTCTGTGGAGGAATTTTCAAAGCTGGGATTGGAAAAGAATTCTAAATCTAGTCTGCGCGCACATATATATTATTTTGCCCATCAATTTTTTTTAAACGATGTTTGGCAGTTTGTGAGCTGGCAGGCGCTCTCTGGCTGAGGTGGAAGATTTGACTTCTCAGAAATTGTGAGCTAATAGATTCATTTTATGCTTATTTGGGTAATAAGAAAAAGAGCTCCAGTTTAATTGGTGCCAGCTCTTAGAAACGGATTTTTTTTTTCTGTCTTTGCTTGTACCCCGTTGCCACTGAGCTGGTGAAAGCGTTTTATTATTTGCCAGGCAAGGCTTTTCAGAGTTAGAATAAAACATCTTTAATAGCATCTATCCTTGCCTCCACTGCCCAGTCTTGCAAATTCATCTTCATGACCACTCAGCCATCTGCGAAGACTTAAACTGTAGGAGGATTTGGCTGGGTTAATAACTAAACATGTGACATACAGATGCAATAAAATGTCTTGCCATCATGGAAGGGAGATTTTAGCACCTTGGCAGCAAATCAAGCAATCACGGTGATCAAAGTAGTCCCTTCATTTAAAGGTCTTTATTTGTTGGCCTGGCAGTTTTAGTGGTAGAATGTTGAACATGCGACAAAGGACTTAAGTTTAAATGCCAGCCTTGACTGACGTGTAGGCTTAACTGGTCTCATGAGCGGAATGCTGCTGGATTTTGATCAGGCCACTAAATGGAACACAGTCCAACAGCCCAAGGGGACATCAGAGTGAGAGTAAATTGTCAGCGCCTGTACTCACAGATAGGCATTTCCTATTGGCTAATCATGGAGTAGCATTGATAACAGCTGCCTCTGCCTTGTGCCTCAAACGGTAAAGAAGGTTTCAAGGCCCTTCGACAGCTCAGCAGAACTAGACGTTCACTTGAGCTGCTTTATCTCAAAGATTTTAATTAGAAAACCAGCAGTAAAAAGGAAGAGTAACAGCAGGGAGCAAAGCTAACCAATCAATGGGAGGTGAGAGGGGAAACATTTTTAATAAAAGTGTCTCCTTTCTATCCTGGCAAATCACACGCATTAAAAACCAGTGCAAAAATCAATAAATAATGGCATTTGTGAATGTTGGCAAAGATGGATTTTCAATGGTGGCTTCTCAAGAGAAAACCTATTCCATATGTCAGCAGCAAATGGTTTTTAGTCTGAATCGTAAGGGGATAGTTCCTGTTATGTATGTTAGATGGTTTTCACTTCTCCACAGAGGTGCTTGGCTGCCACCTTGACAATGTTTTAACAGAGATTGAAGACAAAAATTAGGAGCAAGTAAAAGTATTATTATTATTTTTCCTTTTTTTCCACCCATGCAGGTGTTAACTCGGGGTTAGATACTGTTAACCAGGGGTCTCGCGCAGCCAGCGAGCCGGCTTTTAATTGGAAAAACCACGCATGCGCGGACTTATGAATGGGCCGCGTGGCCCAAAAAAAATTACCGGGAGCATTGGTCACATCCTGCCAATTGGAGTACATACCCATTATCCCTACACTCTGTCTCCTACCCGCTATCCAATTCCCTACCCGTGTCAATAGGTTGCCTCCAATTCCATGAGCTCTAATTTTTGTTAGCAGCCTTTTATATGGAACCTTTTCGAATGCCTTCTGGAAGTCCATATAAATAACATCTGCAGACACTCCCTTATCTACCACATTAGTTACCTCCTCAAAGTCAAGCAAAGAACTAACTGCAATCGACCATTGCTAGCATTATGAATGTAATAATATTTGGTTGCCAATCAACAGGGTACAGGAAACTTTGTGCTATCTGGCACTGACGGGACCGAGCTGTTGCCGTCCCATCAAAACTGCCGGACAAAGCAGCACTAATGTTGAAACATACGGAGATTTTGAGCTCCGTATCTGGCAACAAACCCTGTTGCTTAGCAACAGCTTCTAAACAGTCGGCCGTACCTTGCAAGCGTCTCTGTAGCATCTCTGTAGCTTAGCAACAGCTTCAGCGAGACCTTGCAGAGCTTGACTGTTGAGAAAAAAGCAACGAAAAGAAAAAGAACCTAACGAAACGGCTCCTGATTTTTGCTGGTGGCTCGAGCTTGCCGGACATTTAGCCTCCGGATAACACAAAGTTTCTTGTACTGTGCATGTGTCTAAGCAAGCGAGCAATACTGAGCCAGCTTTATAACTTAGGTATGCCGGCTGTATCTCTCGAAACACACAGTGGTCTCAAACTGGCCACCCATAAATAAATGTATCATAAATGCGTTACAAAGTTTCAAGTGTCCTTATAAGACTAATTGCACTGATGTGAACAGTTTCTTGGCATGAAATGTGTAATTTGAAATCAATAGTCTGGTATTCCTTCTCTTAAATGTGTGTGTAATTATGTCTGTGGTTTAAAAAAGCCTTTTTATATAGAGCGCTGGGAGTAAATAATTAATGTTGCAAACCTGTGCTAATGCAATATTGTAGGAATGGCTAGATTCCTAACTAAAGGACTGAGGTCGAGTCAGTCTATCAAACAAACGATGTTTAATACTAATCAACAGAGTTTAAAACGAAAACACAGGAGAACTACATTACAGGTCTGTACTTTTTGCTGGCTCCATGAGGACTGGCTAGGGCGGCTCCCCAGCCTGACGTCATTACGTTTTCCCGCCGCTGGAGCATCACGTGATCAACGTGATGACGTCATCGCGTTTGGTCTCATTTTTAAAGGGACCGCGCTATGTACATGCAATGAACAAAGATACAGATTCATTCTGTAGCTAATAATTTGTTAAAGATAATTATGTACATTAGATCAGAGTCCCCCTGGTGGCTCCGCCACATGCGCCCCCCCAGAATTGTCTTTAACAGTAAAAGTCAATTGACTAGGAGGTCTGACAAGCCTGTCAGAGCGACACCTGTATTCTTGGAGTGGACGTTGTTGAACAGCGGGCGGGCTGGTGGATGGAAGCCTTCGGTCTGGCGTGGATGCAGCGGGAGGTCGACCACGTCGTGGTGGCTGTGCGGTCTCTACTGACCGGTCAATGTCCAGGTGTGCCGGTTTGAGACGGTCAATGGATATGTGGTCGGGTTTACCACCGATGTCTACAGAGAAACTCTTGTCGCCTGTCTCCAGTACGCAAAAAGGGCCTGTGTAAGGGGCCTTGAGCGGATCCCTATGGGCATCATGATGAATGAATACAAATTCAGCATTCTTTAGCTCTGCTGGTACGTGTGAAGATGGAAAGCCGTGATGCGAAGTTGGGATAGGCTCAAAAGCCCTGGCTGTTTCCCGGTGGCTGCTGAGTTGGTCAGCTGCGGACCACAGCTCAGTTGGAAGCGGCAGGAAATCTCCTGGTACGCGGAGTGGCTGGCCGTACATGAGCTCCGCGGCGGACGATTGCAGGTCCTTTTTGGGTGCCGTGCGGAGACACAACATGACCCACGAAGCTTATCCACCCATCCGGCGCCATGGAGGCTGGCCCTCAGCGGTGCCTTTAACGATCTGTGGAAACGTTCGCACAAACCGTTTGCTTGCGGGTGATAGGCCGTGGTGCAGTGAAGCTTGGTGCCGAGACCCTGGGCCACAGCGTTCCAGAGCTCAGAAGAGAACTGTGGACCGCAGCCTGAAGAAATGTCCGCCGGAACGCCGAAACGTGCGACCCACGAGGAGAGGAATGCTCTGGCGACATCAGCGGACATAGTAGACGCCAGAGGAACTGCCTCTGGCCATCTAGTAGTACGATCAACCATGGTGAGGATGTGTGTGAACCCCTGCGACGGTGGAAACGGCCCGACGAGGTCCACGTTGACATGGTCGAATCGACGTTCTGGTACTACGAACGTGGCCAATGGGGCCTTAACGTGACGTTGCACCTTAGATGTTTGACAGACGACGCAGGTGTTAGCCCAGTCACGGATATCCTTATGCATTCCTCTCCAGATGAACTTAGCCGACATTAATTTTTGAGATGCCTTCATGCCAGGATGTGAAAGCCCATGTATGGTGTCGAAAACTTTGCAGCGCCAGTCGACTGGAACGATCGGGCGGGGATCTCCCATGGAGACATCGCAGAGTAACGAGGTGCCTGCAACGTGGAATTGCACATCGGTCGGTTGGAGGCTAGAGGTGTCGGTGCGATACGCCTGTGTTTCAGGGCGGATGCCTGATCGGTAGCCATGAGGGCATAATCGATGCCCAGCTGGACCGCCCGTACGGTCGCGCGAGAAAGGCAATCAGCTACCAAGTTGTCCTTGCCAGCTACGTGTTGGACGTCTGTCGTGAATTCTGAAATGAAAGTTAGCTGTCGCTGCAGTCGAGCCGACCATGGTTTGGTGGTCTTGGCCATGGCGAAGGTCAGTGGTTTGTCATCTACAAACGCAGTGAAGGGACGTCCTTCTAACAAAAAACGGAAATGGCGGATAGCCAGGAACAGCGCCAGCAACTCCCGGTCGAAAGTGCTGTATTTGCGTTCGTTGCGCCGGAGTTGGCGGCTGAAAAATGCCAGTGGTTGCTGTTATGTCCGTGTATCTTAATGTTGTGTCCTTCAATAATCAGACAACAGACTGCAGGGAACGATTCAACAGGTGTTTACTGAATGAGGGTTACTCTAGAACTAACTGTACAGATCACTACTCAAAGTTTATATACAGGTGTGGTCACTGCCGGTACTACAGTATACAGGAGCTGTAAAAAGTAGTTCTCTCCCTTAAGGTATATATATACATTACATACATTACAATTCCTCCCCTTTTAGATTAACAGTACCATAATACTCATTTAACAATTAACATTTTTAATATACAATGTTATATGAAAATATTCCATTCATATATTCAGTCTCTGGGGAGGCTTCCTGATTCTTTCTGGATAACGCCTTTCCCGAGCGTCTCGCTCTTGGTGCGGAGGTGATTCTAGCACCCTGTCGTCAGTTGATTCATCAGCTTCCAATGCTATTGTTTCTGAGGTGGATGCGACCTGTACGTCGGGTTCCTCACCAGGTACGTATGGCCGAGACATGGGGTTGACTCGTTCCTGTGAGTCTAGGATCTGGTCAGCATGGCGTCTCACAATGTTCTCCCCAACATCCACTGTGTACATTAGTGGCCCCTGCCGTGTGCATATCGTTCCTGGTTGCCATTTCTCTGTTCGGTAGTCGCGGGCCAAGACTGGTTGCCCTACATTGAAGCTCCTTGTCGGCTTCTCATTGATGTGCTGGAATTGCTTACTCTCAACATCTCTTCGTACATTTGGTCTGAGCACATCCAGACGAGATCTCAACCTTCGGTTAAAGAACATCACGGCCGGGGCCTGGTTGGTGACGGCATGTGTCGCATTTCTGTAGGCTAACAGGAAATTGTTCACCTTATGCTGCAGTGGAATGTCGTCATCGCACATGGCCTTTACTGCTTTTTTAAAGGTTTGTATGAACCTCTCAGCCAATCCATTTGTGGCTGGATGATATGGGGCGGATGTGTAATGCCTTACCCCATTCCTTTTCATAAATCTTCGAAACTCTTCGGACACAAACTGTGGTCCGTTATCAGAGCAAATCTGCTCTGGCAAGCCGTTCCTGGCAAAAATGGTCTGTAGGACTGCAATAGTTTTCTCCGTGGTGGTGGAGGACATTTTGATCACCTCAGGCCATTTCGAGTGCGCATCCACGGCTATTAAAAACATTGAGTCCATGAATGGACCAGCAAAATCAATATGCACCCGTTGCCATGGAGATGAGGGCCACTCCCATGGGTGTAGAGGGGCATGTGGTGGTGCATTTTGGACCTACTGGCATCCTGAGCAGCTCTTTGTCAGGTCCTCGATATGCTGATCGATCCCCGGCCACCACACATAAGCCCTAGCAAGGCTTTTCATTTTCACCCCTCCCAGATGACCTTCGTGAAGCTCACTGAGCACTCTCTCCCTTAACTTGGGTGGAATTACCACTCGGGATCCACACATCAAGGTCCCCTGGCATACTGACAGCTGTTCTCTTCTGGATGAGAATGCTGGCAACAGTGAGTCGCCATGTGCTGGCCATCCCTTCACCGTCAAATCATATACCCGAGACAGTGTCGGGTCATTTCGAGTCTCCTTCTCTATACCAGCGTTAGTTACTGGCAAGCATTCAATTATAGTCGAATGAAATATTTCGACAGGATCCACTGCTGGTGCTTCCTCCGCAGTAGGCAGTGGCAGGCGTGATAGCCCATCAGCTTTTCCATGCCGTTTCGTGCCCTTATACTTGATTTCATATTGGTGCGCCCCCAGAAAAAGGGACCATCTTTGTAGCCGTTGCGCAGTCATCACCGGAACGCCCTTCTTCGGATTAAAGATGGAGACAAGTGGTTGGTGGTCAGTCATCAAGGTGAACTTCTGCCCATGCAGATACTGATTGAACTTTTTCACTACCCACACTAGGCTGAGGGCCTCCCTGTCAATCTGGGCATAGTTACGCTCGGCTGAGGTTAGTGACCGAGACGCAAAGGCTACTGGCCTCTCCGAGCCATCCGGGAATTTGTGCGACAGCACCGCTCCAATGCCATAGGGTGATGCATCACACGCCAACCGAATTGGTAGTGCTGGGTTGAAATGAGCCAACACCTCTTTTGATGTGATCAATGCTTTGCTCTTCTGGAAAGCTCGTTTACATTCATCATTCCACTTACATGGTACCCCCGTTTGCAGTAGAGTGTTCAGTGGGCGTAGTACGGTAGACAAATTCAGCAAGAACTTATGGTAGTAGTTCACCAGCCCGAGGAACGACCTCAGTTGTGACACATTTTCCGGTGCTGGAGCCTTGACTACTGCCTCAATCTTTTCAGGGGACTTATGTAACCCCTCTTTATCAATAACATGGCCACAATACGAGATCTGCTTCTGGAAAAACTCGCATTTGTGGCGATTAGCTCGGAGCCCATATTCCTTCAATCTAGTGAGCACCTGCTCCAGGTTGGCGAGGTGATCACTGTCATTTTTGCCCGTGACCAGGATGTCGTCCAAATAACACTGGGTCCCTGGAATCCCTTGCAGGACTTGTTCCATTGCCCTTTGCCAAAAAGCCGGAGCTGATGCTACCCCGAACACCAGCCGGTTGTATTGGTAGAGACCTTTATGAGTGTTGATCGTGAGGTACTGTTTCGAGGCTTCTTCTACCTCCATTTGCAGGTACGCCTGGGCCAGATTAATCTTAGTGAAGCGTTTCCCTCCAGATAGCGAGGCGAAAATATCTTCAATCCGTGGAAGCGGATATTGTACAGTGTGAAGGACTGGATTCACTGTCACCTTAAATTCCCCACAGATGCGAACCTTCTTTGGTTCCCCAGGCATATTACTCAACGACCACTTCATTACAGGAAAGATGGGTGTAGCCCACTCACTGCAGTCCACTTTGGACAGTACTCCTGAACGTTGCAAACCTTCCAGCTCTGCTTCGATGGCTGGGTGGATCACATAAGGTACCGGTCTGGCCTTAAAAAACTTTGGGCTTGCATTTTCCTCTATTTTGATCATCGCTGTTATGCTTTTTAGTGTTCCGAGTCCCTGCTGGAACACTTCTTGTGCGTCAGTTAGCATTTTTGACAGTCGTCCAGATGTGACGTCATCATTCTTTTTGGCATCTACAGTCAGTGCTTGTATGGAATGCCAATCTAGCTGTATCTTCCGGATCCATTCATGCCCTAGTAGTGGTGGTCCTCCATCTGGCAATATATATAGGTCCATTTTTGGTGTTTCCTTGCCGTTATATATAACGTTCACCCTTATTTTTCCTTTGGGGTAGACTTTTTGCCCCGTGTACGTCTTCAAGACAATCTTTGTATCTCTCAAGGGTATATGTGAGAATAGCCGCTTGTAGTCCCTTCGGTTTATGACTGTTAGGGCTGATCCTGTGTCCAATTCCATTTTCACTTGGACTCCTGCTATCTTGAGTGTGACCCAGATAGTTTGGTGATCCTCCGTTTTGATCACATTATGTTGTTTCAGACAACCCAGCTCCTTGCTTCCGGAGTCTGTATCACTCTTCTGTTCGTCTGAACTACTCTCCGTCACCTTATGTACCTTCTTGTACTTCTCCTGTGGAGATTTCTTGCTGCTGGTTTTCTTTCCCGACCTGCAGACTCTTGCTATGTTTCCTACTTTTCCACACTGTCTGCACACTTTGTCCTTGAACCAGCAATCATTATGGTCGTGTGTTGTTCTGCCGCAGTGATAGCACTTCACTGTTCCGTACGACATTTCATTTGTGCCATATTCTTGCGGTCCCCGTTGTATCTCTGCAGCGCCCCGTGCTGCTGCTTCATGTGATACTGCCATGCTGAAAGCCTTGTCCAGCATAAGATCCTTTTCTGATAGAAGCCTTTTCTGGGTTCCTTCACTTTGAAGCCCACACACAAACTTGTCCCGTTCCAAACTGGCAGTGTTTCGATAGCTTGCACAGTTCCGTTAAATACTCAGCATTACTTTCATCTTTATGCTGGTTCCTTTTGTGAAACTTAAATCTTTCTGCTATCAGCAGCGGTGTGGGGTTTAAGTGGTCCAGTGCTGGGACTAGAGTCCTGGCGAATCATATAACTAGGGCTGTAGAGAGGGCTTTAAACTAATTAGTGGGGGGGAGGTTTCTAGAGAGCAAATAATAGAAATGACAACAGAGAAGTTCATAGACTTAGGTAGCAGTGGGGGAATTAAAAAACAGAATGTGTCAGGAAGGGTCAGAAGGTATGGAGTAAAAAGTAAAGTACTAAAAAGGGAAAAAACAGGAACTAAGTGTTACAAAACATATTTGAAAGTTCTTTATCTGAATGCACGTAGCATTCGTAACAAAATGAATGAGTTAACGGCACAAATAATGACATATGGGTATGATCGTGTGGCCATTACAGAAACATGGCTGCAGGGTGACCATGACTGGGAATTAAACATACCAGGTTATTTAACAATCAGGAAGGACAGGCAGGAAGGGAGAGGAGGTGGGGTGGCTATGTTAATAAAGGAAGGAATCACTGTAATACAGAGAAATGATATTGGGTCAAAAGATCAGGATAATGAAACAGTTTGGGTGGAGGTAAGGAATAATAAGGGGAAAAAAACACTAGTGGGTGTAGTCTATAGGCCTCCGAACAGTTGCAACTCTGTTGGACGGAGTATTAATCAGGAAATAGTTGAGGCTTGTAATAAGGGAACAGCTATAATTATGGGGGATTTTAATTATCATATTAACTGGACAAATCAAATTGGGCAGAGCAGCCTTGAGGAAGAGTTCATTGAGTGTATTAGGGATGGGTTTCTTGAGCAGTATGTAACTGAACCGACCAGGGGGCAAGCAACCTTAGATTTGGTCCTGTGTAATGAGACAGGATTAATTAAAAATGTCCTAGTAAAGGATCCCCTTGGAATGAGTGACCATAACATGGTTGAGTTCCATATTCAATTAGAGGGTGAGAAGGTTGGATCTCAAACAAGCGTGCTGAGCTTGAATAAAGGAGACTATGAAGGTATGAGAGCGGAATTAATTAGAGTGGACTGGGAAAATAGATTAAAGGGTAAGACGGTACATGACCAGTGGTGTACATTTAAGGAGTTATTTTACAACTTCCAAAAAAAATATATTCCACTGAGGAAAAAAGGGTGTAAAAGAAAAGATAGCCATCCGTGGCTAAGTAAAGTAATTAAGGATAGTATCCGACTAAAAACAAGGGCATATAAGGTAGCCAAATCTAGTGGGAGGATGGAAGATTGGGAAGTCTTTAAAAGACAGCAAAAAATAACAAAAAGATTGATTAAGAAAGGGAAGATAGATTATGAAAGTAAATTAGCAAAAAATATAAAAACAGACAGTAAAAGTTTCTATAGTTATATAAAAAGAAAAAGGGTGGCTAAAGTAAATGTTGGTCCCTTAGAGGATGAGACCGGGAAATTAATGGTGGGAAACATGGAGATGGCAAAAACACTGAACAATTATTTTGTATCAGTCTTTACAGTAGAGGACACTAAGAATATCCCAACACTGGACAAACAGGGGGCTCTAGGGGGGGAGGAACTAAATACAATTAAAATCACTAAGGAAGTGGTACTTGGTAAAATAATGGGACTCAAGGCGGATAAATCCCCTGGACCTGATGGCTTGCATCCCAGGGTCTTGAGGGAAGTAGCGGTAGGGATTGTGGATGCATTGGTAATAATTTTCCAAAACTCACTGGACTCAGCAAAGGTCCCGGCAGATTGGAAAACTGCTAATGTAACACCCTTATTTAAAAAGGGTAGTAGGCAGAAGGCTGGAAACTATAGACCTGTTAGCCTAACATCTGTGGTTGGTAAAATGTTAGAGTCCATTATTAAGGAGACAGTAACGGGACATTTGGATAAACATAATTTAATAAGGCAAACTCAGCATGGTTTCATGAAGGGGAAGTCATGTTTAACAAATTTGCTTGAGTTTTTTGAGGAAGTAACATACAGGGTGGATAAAGGGGAACCAGTGGACGTAGTGTATTTAGACTTCCAAAAGGCATTTGACAAGGTGCCACACAAAAGATTATTGCTCAAGATAAAAAATCACGGGATTGGTGGTAATATTCTGGCATGGGTGGAGGATTGGCTCTCTTACAGAAAGCAGAGAGTTGGGATAAATGGTTCGTTCTCAGATTGGCAACCAGTAACTAGTGGTGTTCCGCAGGGGTCAGTGCTGGGTCCCCAACTCTTTACAATCTATATTAACGATTTGGAGGAGGGGACCGAGTGTAACATATCAAAGTTTGCAGATGATACAAAGATGGGACGGAAAGTAGTGAGTGAGGAGGACATAAAAAACCTGCAAAGTGACATAGACAGGCTAAGTAAGTGGGCAGAGATTTGGCAGATGGAATACAATACTGGAAAGTGTGAGGTTATGCACTTTGGCAGGAAAAATCATAGAGCAAGTTATTATCTTAATGGCAAGAAACTGGAAAGTACTGTAGTACAAAGGGATCTGGGGGTCCTGGTGCACGAAACTCAAAAAGTTAGTATGCAGGTGCAGCAAGTGATTAAGAAGGCCAATGTAATGTTGGCTTTTATTGCTAGGGGGTTGGAATATAAAAACAGGGAGGTATTGCTGCAGTTGTACAAGGTATTGGTGAGGCCGCACCTGGAATACTGCATACAGTTTTGGTGTCCATACTTAAGAAAAGACATACTTGCTCTCGAGTCAGTACAAAGAAGGTTCACTCGGTTAATCCCGGGGATGAGGGGGTGGTCATATGAGGAGAGGTTGAGTAGATTGGGACTCTACTCATTGGAGTTCAGAAGAATGAGAGGCGATCTTATTGAAACATATAAGATTGTGAAGGGGCTTGATCGGGTGGATGCAGTGAGGATGTTCCCAATGATGGGTGAAACTAGAACTGGGGGGCATAATCTTAAAATAAGGGGCTGCTCATTCAAAACTGAGATGAGGAGAAACTTCTTCACTCAGAGGGTGGTAGGTTTGTGGAATTTGCTGCCCCAGAAAGCTGTGGAAGCTACATTATTAAATAAATTTAAAACAGAAATAGATAGTTTCCTAGAAGTAAAGGGAATAAAGGGTTATGGGGAGCGGGCAGGAAATTGGACATGAGTCTGGGTTCGGAATGGTCATGGCCCTGTGGGTAGTGGAGTGGGCCCAGGGGCCGTGTAGCCTTGTTCTGCTCCTACTGTGTTCTAATTCTGTTAGATTTCAGGAGATGGTTTTATTCCTGTTCCTGGCTGGGGTGGAGATCGCCTTTACAGAAGGTAAGTACTGTAGAAAATATAGGGACAGAGTGATCTCCTGGAAAAAATTCGATCGCCTAGATGGGTCGGAGAGGAATTTCCCAGATTTTTTTCTCCCAAATTGGCCATTGGGTCTTTATCTGGTTTTTCGCCTCTCCCGGGAGATCACATGGGTTCGGGTGGATGCAGAGTGATAGAAGATTTGAGGTTAGGATCAGATCAGCCATGATCTTATTGAATGGTGGAGCAGGCTCGAGGGGCCGATTGGCCTACTCCTGCTCCTATTTCTTATGTTCTTATGTTCTTATGATTGACACTATGTTTTCAAAATCCTTTTCTACTGGCTTCTCTGGGGTTACTGGGTTTCGTAGTAAGTCATACGTTTTTGCACCCATTGAATTCAACAATACCAGTGCTTTCTTGTCATCTGGCACTTCATTCGCCTTGCAGTATACTTCTATGCGTTCGACATATGTCGTCCAATCTTCGACTTCATTGTCGAACGCTGTGATACTGCCACTCTTCGGCATTTTTGGGTGTGGTTAGACTGGCTTAAAATGGCATCTCCCGCGCTTTCCTTTCTTCCCCACTGCGGCTTAAAATGGCGTCTCCCGCACTGCTGCTCTCGGCGGTCCTCATGGCAAATGGCGACGCCCTGTGGGTTTTGTGCACTGCTCCTGTGCTGCTGCCAATGCCGTTCTCTGCGGTCCTCATGGCAGTGGCAGCGCCTCGCATTTTCCTGCGCGCCTCTCTCCCCCGTTGACGCTTCTCGGCCCTTGAACACCAGCTGCGCTCTGCTCTCTCTCGTCTCTCTCCCCTGTTGACGCCGCTTGGTCCTGAACACCGGCTGCGCCCTGTGCGCTCTGCCCTCTCTCTCTCCCCCATCGATGCTGCTCGGCCTTTTTCTGTGCCGCTCGGTCCTGAACACCGGCAGTGCCCTGTGCGCTCTGCCCTCTCTCTCTCCCCCGTCGACGCTGCTTGGCCCTTGAACACCGCAGCGGGAAGAGTCTGCGCAGTACCTGTTGCCAGCCCGTTTCGCTGGACCACCATGACTGGAAAGCCAAGCCTGGCTCTCGACAGCCTCCCCTGCGATGCTCAAATCTCCGCTGGATGACTGGGCGGTTGCCCATGGTCAAAGCCCATGCTTCTGGACTCGACCTTCATCCACTGTTCTCCAGGAGCGAATCCCTGGGAGGTGATGCAGAGTTGCAGGTAGGTTCGAATCTGCGTCGTCGCCAATGTTATGTCCGTGTATCTTAATGTTGTGTCCTTCAATAATCAGACAACAGACAGCAGGGAACGATTCAACAGGTGTTTACTGAATGAGGGTTACTCTAGAACTAAGTGTACAGATCACTACTCAGGGTTTATATACAGGTGTGGTCACTGCCGGTACTACAGTATACAGGAGCTGTAAAAAGTAGTTCTCTCCCTTAAGGTATATATACATTACATACATTACAGTTGCCACGTCCCGTGGACCCACTGTTCCTGCACAGCGCCTATGGCATAGTCGGAAGCGTCGGTGGTAAGGGCGATGGTGGCACCTGGCAGAGGGTGCGCCAACATAGTTGCATTGGCTAGAGCGGTTTTTGTGTTGCCGAAAGCGTTGTCCATTTCGACCATCCAGGCTATTGTATCCTTTCCGGCCTTGCCTTTGAGGGCCTCATAGAGGGGCTGCATGAGTCGTGCTGCCTTGGGCACAAAACGGTGGTAGAAATTCACCATGCCCAGGAATTCTTGAAGAGCCTTGGTGGACTGCGGCCTTGGGAATGCCATAATTGCTTCGACCTTTGACTGCAGCGGAATTGCGCCCTCCGAAGTAATGCGGTGGCCCAAGAAGTCAATCTGTTGTAGGCCGAACTGACACTTGGCCGGGTTGATTATGAGGCCATGTTGGCTGAGGCGCCGAAAGAGGGTGCGGAGATGGCAGACGTGTTCCTCTTTGGTACAGCTGGCTATCAGGATGTCGTCAAGGTAGACAAATAAAATGGG
Organism: Somniosus microcephalus; assembly: GCF_052327205.1. NCBI lineage: Eukaryota > Metazoa > Chordata > Chondrichthyes > Squaliformes > Somniosidae > Somniosus > Somniosus microcephalus. The sequence continues at coordinate 144,659,002 of NC_140989.1, forward strand.
AAGATCCCGCAGGACCGAGTCCATTAGTCGTTGAAAAGCCTGTGCGGCATTCTTGAACCCAAATGGCATCCGTAGAAACTCGAACAGTCCAAAGGGAGTGATGACAGCCGTTTTCTGGACGTCCTGCGCGTGTACGGGAACTTGGTGGTAGCCACGGACGAGGTCGACCTTGGAGAAGATTGAGTTTCCCACTAAATGGGCGGAGAAATCCTGTATATGCGGGATCGGGTACTGATCGGGAGCAGTGGCGTCATTAAGGCGTCGGTAGTCCCCGCATGGCCGCCATCCACCGCCGGGCTTCGGGACGATGTGGAGAGGCGAGGACCAGGGACTATTCGACCGGCGCATAATCCCCAGCCGTTCCATCGTGGCAAACTCTGCCTTCGCAGCCGCGAGCATGCCGGGTTCCAGGCGCCGAGCTCGCGCGTAAACTGGAGAGCCAGTCGTAGTAATGTGGTGTTCGACACCATGCTTAGTGGCCGAGGAGGAGAAAGTGGGCTTGGTCAGCTCCGGGAATTCACCTAATAGGCGAGTGAACTCGTCCGGCGAGGACAACGCGCAGGAGACAGTGTGCGACGTTGCGGAACTGCGGAAGCAAGGGATGGAGTGGAAGGTGGCCGCGTTGACCAATCGACCATTTCTTACATCCACCAAGAAGCTGTTGGCGCATAAGAAATCCGCGCCGAGGATGGCTTGCGAAACCTTGGCTGTGATGAATTCCCACTGAAACCGTTGCCCGCTGAAGCACACCTGGTCCCGCCATTTGCCAAAGGTACAAATGGCCCCGCCATTAGCTGCCTCAAGGGAGAGGCCGTGCCTCCCAGACTGAATATCGAGTGCTGAGGCAGGAAGGATGCTACACTGCGCCTCGGTGTCGCATAAAAAGCGCCGGCCTGAGAGGGAATCTGTAATGTAGAGGAGCTTCCCGGAATTTCCAATCGCCATCATGGCCGCGGAACGTCCCTCAGACTCGGTCCTCCTTTTCTGGAGTTGCTGCTGGTGTTGATGTCGGTTTTTTTTTAGGCACGAAACTGCAGGGAGGGCGGCAGCCTCTGGCTTTCGCGCCGAAACGGGCGTGGTAAAAACACAAGCCGGGGGATGGAGGCGTCGGGGCGGCGTTCGCGGGGGAGGGGTGCCTCGTGGTGGCGCAGGATTGCTGCGTGACCGCATAAATCGTATCTGCTTCTGCAGCAAGTGCTGCGCAATCTGTAGCTTCCGATCTGGCGAGGGCAGCCTGAACCTGCTTGGGTAGTTGACTCAGGAATAACTCCCGAAAGAGGAAACATTGTGGTTCTGAGCCAAGGAGTGTGAGCATCTGGCTCATTAACTCAGATGGCTTGGAATCGCCAAGCCCGGGCAAAGCGAGTAGCCGACGGGCACACTCCGCCTTTGTGAGCCTGAAGACCTGTATTAACCATGCTTTAAGAGTATTATACTTGCTGTCAACCGGGGGGTTTTTGAGCAGGCTGATGATCCATGAGGCCGTGGAGCTGTCGAGTGCGGAGACCACATAAAGGTAACGGGTCTGATCCGCAACGATGTTTCGGAGATCGAATTGTGCTTCTGCTTGGATGAACCAGGAGGCCGCCTGTTGTTCCCAAAACTGTGGGAGCTTCAAAGCCACGGAGTTCGCTTCCATGTTTCGTCGCGCTTCGCTTCTTCCGCGAAAATTGTTCACGAAAATTCGGGGTCACCACTGTAGGAATGGCTAGATTCCTAACTAAAGGACTGAGGTCGAGTCAGTCTATCAAACAAACAATGTTTAATACTAATCAACAGAGTTTAAAACGAAAACACAGGAGAGCTACATTACAGGTCTGTACTCTTTGCTGGCTCCACGAGGACTGGCTAGGGCGGCTCCCCAGCCTGACGTCATGACATCATGATGTTTTCCTGCCGCTGGAGGATCACGTGATCAACGTGATGACGTCATCGCATTTGGTCTCATTCTTAAAGGGACCGCGCTATGTACATGCAATGATATGAACAAAGATACAGATTCATTCTGTAGCTAATAATTTGTTAAAGATAATTATGTACATTAGATCAGATTCCCCCTGGTGGCTCCGCCACAATATGCCTGTTCTTGATAGATATTTTCTGACTTATATATAGGAGGAAGTGACACACTTCAGATAAGCTCTAATGTTGATACTGTGAAGAGTTTTTGCTCTGCTCTTAATGCTACCTTTAAAAAGTTTATTCCAGCTATAATATACAGATGAGGCCTGGGTTTTCTGTCCAAGCAGTGTGCGGGTACTGCTAGGGTACAAAACATCAGCATGGGTACAATGTGCATAGGTGAAGAGAGAAGCAGAGCAAAATGAGGCATGGTGTGAGAATGAAGTGTAAATGTTCAGGTGCAATGTTTAAGTAATAAAACATCCACATTCACACAGACGTAAAGCGAGCTGTAAAATTGTTCTGTCTTATCACCAAGAATCCTGCCTACTAACCAACTGCTGGCCTGTGCCAGTTTTCTGTCATACTGATCTGATGATTGGACTTGGCCTCATTATTATCATTTAACTCCTTTTTTTTAATGATCCACTGGCAGAAACTAGTTTACTAGCTAATTACACTAATCTACCTCTATTCTGTGGCTAGTACAGGTGACTGGACAAATGATTAATGCTTCCCCTTTGCAAATCAATCTTTCTGTAAATTACTGTGTAGTTTAGTCTCATTTTTACAAGTGTAAATAATTGGGACAGAGCGTCACGCACTCTAGGTTCTATTAGCAGATTAAATAAATTGAGCTGTCACAGACAAAAAAATCAGCAGCACCTGTGAATCAATCACAGCAAAGCCCGCGAGTATGTACATCTATCCCGCTTCTTAAATTTATTTTTCCTTTGCCACTATTTTTGCTGTGCAGCTTTGCAAGTTTGTTTAAACCGGCCATTGCTTTGAAGTCAACCTTTCTTTTAAAATTTTGATTCAGAAGTAGTACAAAAATCGAGAATGGGACCCGCAACTTTGCAAGAATCTATTCTTTAGGCATCCGATTCAACATATTTTGTTATGTGTGTGTGATATCCGAGTGGTAAGGTCAGAAACTGAGAGAAGCAAGATATTAGGAACAAACCCAACTGTTTATTACACGGTGTAGCAGAGGAACATATCTCTTACAAGCTGGAGGCCAGGCACACTTCTTATTGCACGAGCACAAGATGGAGGATCAACCTCTGAGTCATACCCATAATGCAATGCCACATTGCCGTATTAACTGGTGTACCAGGACATTGAATACATGACCCATTACCTTAAATACTGGTGAATGTGAACCCTTAATATTTGGCTCCATCTGGTGGATAACTTACACATTACATCCCAGATTATTATAGTGTGTGTCAGCTGTTGCTCAGTCAGTAGCACCCTCGCCTCTGAGTCCCACTCCAGAGACTTTGGGCTGGATTTTGCCAGCCCTGGGGAGGCAGGGTTGGAGGCAGGACTGCCGGGAAAATGGCAGAATTTGGGGGCGGGTGCCCGGAGGCGGGTAGCCGACCCACGCCGGGTCCCGTCTCCTTGGAGGTGGGAAGGGATTACAGCCACTTAACTGCCTGTTAACATGCAGAAAATAGGATTATCCCCATTTTGCCCACACAAGTCCGGGATTCCCGAAGGCTTCGAACCCCACCAGGGTCACCGTGGTGGGTCTGCGGGGGTCGCAGGGGTCCAAAAGTGTGCTGTGGAGGTGAGTGATGGGTGCATGTGTGGAGAGGTGTGAATCTGAGGTAAGTGCAAAGTGTTATAAAAAGTGTACTTACCTTTGTTTCTTCCTGCAGGCTTCAATCGGGTATGCGGAGAGTTTCGCACCTCTGCGGTAGAGATGACAGATGGCCGTTGCACTCTCCAATGCAACAACCATCTAATTTCTATAAAAGAAAGAGGTTTGATGAGGTCTTGAATTCAAGAACTCATCAAACTACAGAGAATGTCAGTGTTTGACAGCTTCACAGAGCTGTCAAACAATGACAATTCATCTGTCAAAAATTTTTGACAGCTGAAACGTCATACGTTGACATTCTCTGTAACCGGCTTTCCCTAATTGGCCTGCAAAGCCCGCTGGGCAGGCTTAATAAAATCAATCAAGGGAAAATAGCGTGGGTTGGCCAGAAGTTGATGGAGGCGGGACTGAAACCCGACAAGTGGGAGTCCCGCCTCCAAAAGCTCCCCATTAGCAAAATCCAGCCCTTGAGCACAAAAATCTAGGCTGACACTCCAGTGCAGCACTGAGGGAGTGCAGCACTGTCGGAGGTGCCATCTTTTGGATGAGACGTTAAACCGAGGCCCTGTCTGCTCTCTCAGCTGGACGTAAACGATCCCATGGCAATATTTTGAAGAAGAGCAGGGGAATTATCCTCGGTGTACAGGCCAATATTTATCCCTCAATCAACATCACTAAAAAATAGATTATCTGGTCGTTACCACATTGCTGTTTTGGGAGCTTGCTGAGCGCAAATTGTCTGCTGCGTTTCCTACATTACAACAGTGACTATACTTGGCTGTAACGCGCTTTGGGATGTCCGGTGGTCGTGAAAGGTGTGATATAAATGCAAGTCTTTCTTTTTTTTTCTTTTATTCTTCAGTGCTTGGTAGAGAGCTGGGTCTCTAGCTTGCTGTGTGGATAATCAGAGGAAGGAAGTAAGGAAAAGCATTTGATGTATCCCGACCATAAAAAGACCACTCAATGCTCTGTTGTCAAGATTGTTTAGCAAAGCCTAATCACAGTTAAAATGCTCCTTTAAAGTCTCTTTCAACTGAGGTGGCTGCCGTGCTCAGTTGATGCGATAAGTAGGTAGACAGATATGAAGAACCTGGTAAATGTGTGACACTGGACCTGGGAACTGATTGGTAACAGCTGGTGTAAACAATTGCTGAAACGTCGATTTAATAATCTGCCATTACTTTCTGGTGCTCGACAAGGCGAAGGATGTTCGCGCTAGAAATGGAAAACTTTGCCTTTTCGGACCCCCATCATCGAGCATTACACCTTCCCAGCAAATCAAACTGCAGAGCAAATGGGGGGGTTGTGGGGCGGGGCGGGGCGGGGGGTTATTTTAGAATGGTGTCTGGACAAGAAGGCAGAGATAGGGCGAGTGACAAACCCCCTCTCCCCTCCTCCCGGTCCCCCCACCATCACCTCATCAATTTGAGGCCTAGGCTATATTAACAACCAAGCCTCATTGACGTCCCGCCGGATAACTGGCCACCCAAAGAGTCAGTTGACTCGTTACCAGGAGACGAAGATTGGGTGGCCAAGAGAACAGTTGGCAACATTCAGGTAAGTCATGGGGGGGGATCGGCAGGGTCTCACAGAAGAGAAGAGGGGGCACCCGGGGTAAATCTGCTCCTCCTGGTCCCACAAAGATAAGTTTAAAAGGAAAGAATGAAACACTTGCATTTATAGAGCGCCTTTCAAGATCTCAGGACGCTTTACAGCCAATTAAGTACTTTATTGAAGTGTAGCCACTGTTGTAATGTATGAAACGTGGCAGCCAATTTGTGCACAGCAAGCTCCCACAAACAGCAATGTGATAATGACGAGATAATTTGTTTTTAAAGTGATGTTGGTTGAGGGATAAATATTGGCCAGGACACCGGGAATAACTCTCCCGCACTTCTTCGAAATAGTTCCATGGGATCTTTTATGTTCACCTGAGAGGGCAGACAGGGCCTCGGTTTAATGTCTCATCTGAAAGATGGAACCACCAAAAGTGCAGCACTAAAGTGTCAGCCTAGATTGTTGTGTTCAAGTATCTGGAGTGGGACTTGACCCTGTAGCGTATGTACCTTTAAGAGAGAACTACTTTTACAGCTCCTGTATACTGTAGTACCGGCAGTGACCACACCTGTGTATAAGTCTTGAGCATGCCTCTGTACTGTCAGTCTTTAGACTACCCTCCTCCAGTAAACACCTGTTGATTGTTAAGTTACAGCCTCCGTGTAGTTATTGGAAAACATACTTTAAGAATCACGGATTCAACAGTGGCGACGAGGTCGATTGGACTCTACCTGCAGCTCTGCATTTCCCTTCAAGGATTCGCTCCGGGAGGGCAGTGGAAGAAAGTCGAGGCCAGAAGCACGGGCGTCGACCACGAGCAACCGCCCAGTCATCCGGCAGAGAGTGAACATCACAGGGGAGGCTGTTGAGAGCCGGGCTTGGTTCCCCAGCCACAACGATCCGGCAACAGACTGGCAACAGGTACAGCGCAGACCCTTCCCAGACAGCGGCGGCTGGAGCTGACCGACGGCAGAGAAAAAGCCGAGCAGCGTCGACGGGGTAAGAGAGAGGGTGAAGCGCACAGGGCGCAGCCGGGGGTTGAAAACTGAGCGGCGTCGAGGAAAAACAAAACAGAGAGAGAGAGGGTAAAGCAGCAGCCGGGTTCAGGACCGAGCGGCGGCAACGGGAGAGGCGCACAGGAGAACGCGCAGAGCACAGCCAGGGCTCAAGGGCTGAACAGCGTCCGTGGGGAGAAGGGAGAGCGTGGGAGACGCCATTGAGCCACGGAGAAGAAGGGAGAGCGCGGGAGACGCCATTTTAGAAGCCGCAGCGGAGAAGAAGGGCGAGCGCGGGAAGAAAGGAAAGCGCGGGAGACGCCATTTTGTGCCAGCGGAGAAGAAGGGAGAGCGCGGGAGATGCCATTTTAGACAGTTAAATCACACCCAGGGATGCCGAAGAGTGGCAGTATCACTGCGTTCGACAATGAAGTCGAAGATTGGGCGACATATGTGGAACGCATTGAGGTGTACTGCAGGGCGAATTAAGTGCCAGATGCTAGAAAAGCACTGGTTTTGTTAAATTCCATGGGTGCAAAAACTTATGGTTTACTGCAAAACCTAATAACCCCAGAGAAGCCAGTGGATAAGAATTTCAAAAGCATAGTGGAAATCCTACAGGACCACTTAAACCCCACACCGCTGCTGATAGCAGAAAGATTTAAATTCCACAAAAGGAACCAGCATAAAGACGAAAGTAATGCTGCGTACTTAACGGAACTGCGCAAGCTATCGAAACACTGCCAGTTTGGAGTGGGACTAGCAGATACGTTAAGGGACAAGTTTGTGTGTGGGCTTCAAAGTGAAGGAACCCAGAAACGGCTTCTATCAGAAAAGGATCTTGCGCTGGACAAGGCTTTCAGCATGGCAGTATCACACGAAGCAGCCGCAAGGGGTGCTGCAGAGATATAACGGAGACCGCAAGAATATGGCACCAATGAAATGTCATATGGAGCAGGGAAGTGTTATCGCTGCGGCAGAACAACACACGACCAGAAGGATTGTTGATTCAAGGACCAAGTGTGCAGACAGTGTGGAAAAGCAGGACACATAGCAAGAGTCTGCAGGTCAGGGAAGAAAACCAACAGCAAGAAATCTCCACAGGAGAAGTACAAAAAGGTACATAAGGTGATGGACAGTAGTTCAGATGAACAGAAAAGTGGTACAGACTCCGGAAGCAAGGAGCTGGGTTGTCTGAAACTACATAAGGTAACCAAAATGGAGGATCACCAGACTATCTGGGTCACACTCAAGATAGACGGAGTCCAAGTGAAAATGGAATTGGACACTGGATCAGCCCTAACAGTCATAAACCAAAGGGACTACAAGCGGCTATTTTCACATATACCCTTGAAAGCTACAGAGATTGTCTTGAAGACGTACACGGGGCAAAAAGTCTACCCCAAAGGAAAAATAAGGGTGAAAGTGATATACAAAGGCCAGGAAATACCTAAAATGGACCTATATGTATTGCCAGATGGAGGACCACCACTACTAGGACATGAATGGATCCGGAAGATACAATTAGATTGGCATTCCATACAGGCACTGAAGGTTGAGGCCAAAAAGGATGACGACATCACACTTGGACGACTGTCAAAAATGCTAACTGACGCACAAGAAGTGTTCCAGGAGGGACTCGGAACACTAAAAGGCATAACAGCAATGATTAAAATAGAGGAAAATGCAAGCCCAAAGTTTTTAAGGCCAGACCGGTGCCTTATGCGATCCGACCAGCCGTCGAAGCAGAGCTGGAAGGGTTGGAACATTCAGGAGTACTGTCCAAAGTAGACTGGAGCGAGTGGGCTACACCCATCATTCCTGTAATGAAGAGGTCGTTGAGTAATACGCCTGGGGAACCAAAGAAGGTCTGCATCTGTGGGGATTTTAAGGTGACAGTGAACCCAGTCCTTCACACGGTACAATATCCACTTCCACGGATTGAGGATATTTTTGCCTCGCTATCTGGAGGTAAATGCTTCACTAAGATTGATCTGGCCCAGGCGTACTTGCAAATGGAGGTAGAAGAAGCCTCGAAACAATACCTCACGATCAACACTCATAAAGGTCTCTACCAATACAACCGGCTGGTGTTCGAGTTAGCATCGGCTCCGGCTATTTGGCAAAGGGCAATGGATCAAGTCCTGCAAGGGATTCCAGGGACCCAGTGTTATTTGGACGACATCCTGGTCACGGGCGAAAATGACAGTGATCACCTCGCCAACCTGGAGAAGGTGCTCACTTGATTAAAGGAATATGGGCTACGAGCTAATCGCCACAAGTGCGAGTTTTTCCAGAAGCAGATCTCGTATTGTGGCCACGTTATTGATGAAGAGTGGTTACATAAGTCCCCTGAAAAGATTGAGGCAGTAGTCAAGGCTCCAGCACCGGAAAATGTGTCACAACTGAGGTCGTTCCTTGGGCTGGCAAACTACTACCATAAGTTCTTACCAAATTTGTCTACAGTATTACACCCACTGAACACCCTACTGCAAATGGGGTTACCATGGAAGTGGAATGACGAATGTAAACGAGCTTTCCAGAAGTGCAAAGAATTGATCACATCAAAAGAGGTGTTGGCCCATTTCAACCCAGCACTACCAATTCGGTTGGCATGTGATGCATCACCTTATGGTATTGGAGCGGTGCTGTCGCACAGATTCCCAGACAGGTAGCCTTTGCGTCTCGGTCACTAACCTCAGCCGAGCGCAACTACGCCCAGATTGACAGGGAGGCCCTCAGCCCAGTGTGGGGAGTAAAAAAATTCAACCACTATCTGCATGGGCAGAAGTTCACCTTGCTGACTGACCACCAACCACTTGTCTCCATCTTTAATCCAAAGAAGGGCGTTCCGGTGATGACTGCACAACGGTTACAAAGATGGTCCCTTTTTCTAGGGGCGAACCAATATGAAATAGAATATAAAGGCATGAGACAGCATGGAAACGCTGATGGGCTATCACGCCTGCCACTGCCTACTGTGGAGGAAGCACCAGCAGTGGACCCTATCGAGATATTTTATTCGTCGATAATTGAACAATTGCCAATAACTAACGTGGATATAGAGAAGGAGACCCGTAATGATCCGACACTGTCTCGGGTATATGATTTGACGGTGAGGGGATGGCCAACACATGGCGACTCACTGTTGCCAGCATTCTCATCCAGAAGAGAACAGCTGTCAGTATGCCAGGGGACAGTGATGTGTGGATCCCTAGTGGTAATTCCACCCAAGTTAAGGGAGAGAGTGCTCAATGAGCTTCACGAAGTTCATCTGGGAGGGGTGAAAATGAAAAGCCTTGCTAGGGCTTATGTGTGGTGGCCGGGGATCGATCAACAAATCGAGGACCTAACCAAGAGCTGCTCAGGATGCCAGAATATCCAAAATGCACCACCACATGCCCCTTTACAGCCATGGGAGTGGCCCTCCTCTCCATGGCAACGGGTGCATATTGATTTTGCTGGTCCATTCATGGACTCAATGTTCTTAATAGCAGTGGATACGCATTCAAAATGGCCTGAGGTGATAAAAATGTCCTCAACCACTACAGAGAAAACGATTGCAGTCCTACGGACCATATTTGCCAGGAACAGCTTGCCAGAGCAGATTTACTCTACCCGATGAAGACCTACACTACAAAGAGACAGGACGCCCAGAGGTATCAATACCCAACTTTAATCTGGAGGACACTGCAGATAACCTGGAAGACACTGCGGAGGCCCGGACAGCGGAGGAACCAGAATCCACTCCCCTAGAGGCACCCCAACCGGCTTTGCGCCGATCGCTTAGAACTGCAAAACCTCCTGACAGACTCACTTATACCAACTTTTAAGAAACATCACCCCGATGGACTAAATCTATAGAAGGGGTGAATGTAATGAAATCTGTTTGTCTTGATCCTGTATTCATTTTGCACTCATGTATATTACCCTCCCCCACTGTGTATAGTTTCACTTCCTCTTTTCCGACTAACCTGGGAGGTTCCAGGTCTTGGCTCTTGGCTCCGCCCCTGACTTCTCTTACATAAAGATCCCAGGATCTGTATGACTCATTCCTGTGAACCAGTTGGCGTGTTGAGATGTTAGCTCTGATCTTAGTGATTAAAAGCCAACTTGTTTAAGTCTATAACTTCTAGTTTTGTGGTTATTGAAGGCCCATCACCTCCTCAGAAGACAAACATGGGACACAACCAACAGAGTACCCTTCGTCGTCCAGTACTTCCCCGGAGCAGAGAAACTACGCCATGTTCTTCGCAGCCTTCAACATGTCATCGATGACGACTAACACCTCGCTAAGGCCATCCCCACGCCACCACTACTCGCCTTCAAACAGTCGCCTAACATCAAACAGACCATCGTTCGTAGCAAATTACCCAGCTTTCAGGAGAACAGCGACCACGACACCACACAACCCTGCCACGGCAACCTCTGCAAGACATGCCAGATCATCAACACAGATACCATCATCACACGTGAGGACACCACCCACCAGGTACATGGTACATACTCATGTGACTCGGCCAGCGTTGTCTACCTCATACGTTGCAGGAAAGGATGCCCCGGAGCATGGTACATCAGCGAGACCATGCAGACACTGCGACAACGGATGAACGGATACCGCACAACAATCACCAGGCAGGAGTGTTCCCTCCCAATCGGGGAACACTTCAGCAGTCAAGGACATTCAGCCTCCGATCTTCGGGTAAGCATTCTCCAAGGCAGCCTTCGAGACACACGACAACGCAAAATCGTTGAGCAGAAACTGATAGCCAAGTTCCGCACTCATGAGGATGGTCTCAACCGGGATCTTGGGTTCATGTCACGCTACATGTAACCCCACCTGACGTAGGGTCATCCAGACTCGAGTCGTCGTTGGCTTGTTCTCTCTACACAGATGCGGCCGGACCTGCTGTGATTTCCAGCAAAAAAAAATATTTTTTTTACTGCTCTTTGTTTGTTTTTTGTTTTTCATACAGACCCCAGCATCTGCAACATTTGACCCCTGGTGACCCCACCTCATTGTTCTTTGATGTAATGTTTTCCTGACTGACCTGTTTGGACACCATCCACACCTTTAATTGTTGTGATTATCTCTCTGCCGAGGTGGGATAAAGGGCAGTTAGAAAGATCACCTGTAATCATCTGGCAGTGTTCTCTGACTATATATGCTGTGCCTATATGCATCTCTTCACTTCACCCGACGAAGGAGCAGCGCTCCGAAAGCTTGTGATTTCAAATAAAGCTGTTGGACTATAACCTGGTGTTGTGTGACTTCTCACATTTGTCCATCCCAGTCCAACACCGGCATCTCCACATCATAAATATAATAAAAGGATGAAAGGGTTAATGCGATAAAAGAAACTTTTGTACTTCCTTTGATTTGTGTCCCATCAATGTATACTTTGCCTTATGAAAGAAATGGAACAGTACTGACCAAAAACAATATAAATGGCTATATTATTCAGCTTTTTTCTGTTTGGAACCTATTAAAAAAAAGGATATTTCTGTAAAGAAAACCATAACTTACTGTATGATAGATCAGTTGAGAATTCAGGTTCAGTATTCACTTAGAAACTGTTTTCAAAGCAACATAAATAAACTTACTGGTAGACACTGTAGTCTAGCTCATTTATAGATTATAGCTGGGGGGAGCCCGGCTTTGCCAGGGCTGTTTTGGGGCGGGCGGTTTAAATCGAGTGCCAGGCTTTGGGGCCCTGTCTGTGTCCCTTTGTGAATCTGCTGCCGGGCAAGATTTAAATCGAGTGCCAGGCTTTGGGGCCCTGTCTGTGTCCCTCTGTGAATCTGCTGCCGGGCAAGATTTCTACCTTTTAATACCTTGAAAGATGAAAGTGAAAGTACTTATAAAACGTTTTTGGTAAATCTTACGTTATTTTTAAAAGAGAAGCTAACTTTTTCAAAGCTGGATAAGGAGAGTAGTTTGAGCTGCAAGCAGTGAAAGAATGGCTGGCAGATCCCTGAGATGAAAATGATTAGTCCCGCCCACACACACACTTAATACCTTGAAAGATGAAAGTGAAAGTACTTATAAAATGTTTTTGGTAAATCTTATGTTATTTTTAAAAGAGATACTAACTTTCAAAGTAGTTTGAGCTGGAAGCTGAAGGCATGGCACTGAAACAATGGCTGCCAGATCCCCGAGATGAAAACAATTAGTCCTGCCCACACACACACACACCGATTGGCCAACCATCAGGGGACCGTACTGTAGGATTGGTCAATCGTGACGGCACAGGATTGGTCGAACCTTGACGTCAGTCAATCAATGCTAAGTAGCAGATAATGAGTTTAATTTTGAAGGTTTTTTGCATAAGGCGCGAACAATTTTCGTCCGACCGAAAAGTAAATACGCTTACCAGCGTCCCGGAAGTGTAAGCTTTCTTCGGAGGTAACGCGCGCATAGGTATAACTTTCGAGCACATAGCCGGACAGATGCACACCCGAGGACAGACAGAAGGACAGACAGACAGATCGACCGCTTTATATATATAAGAATTAATGTGCACATGGAAGCAGATAAATCTGAAAGAATGAAAGACTTGCATTTATATAGCACCTTTCATGACCACAGGATGTCCCAAAGTGCTTTACAGCCAATGAAATACTTTTGAAGTGTCATCACTGTTGCAATATCGGAAACATGGCAGCCAATTTGCACACAGCAAGCTCCCACAAACAACAATGTGATAATGACCAGATAATCTGTTTTTGTGATGTTTATTGAGGGATCAATATTGGTCAGGACACCGGGGATAGCTCCCCTGCTCTTCTTTGAAATAGTGCCATGGGATCTTTTACACCCACCTTAGAAAGTAGACAGGGCCTCAGTTTAACATCTCATCTGAAAGACGGCACCTCCAACAGTGCAGCACTCCCTCAGTTCTGCACTGGAGTGTCAGCCTATATTTTTGTGCTCAAGTCTCTGGACTTGAACCCACAACCTTGTGACTCAGAGACAAGAGTGCTACCCACTGAGAGCCATGGCTGACACATATGGTTCAGGCTGGTGACTATACATATATTGGGAGTTTACACTCCTGATCTCGCTGGTTTGCCTATTATCTACCTTTGTCGCAGCACTGGAACTAGCTGAAAATATCTCATTGAAAAACAAGGGCCTTGAAATGATGCTGTGCAGAGGTTAGCATATGAACACTTAACCCATTTGTATGAATTTCCCTGGTTTGCTATTTGAATGGACATGTTAACCTGTTTATTTTAAATGGATTAACATCTCTGTTGAAGAAGCAGGCCGAAGACTGGATTAAGCTTTCGTGAATAACTTTTGTTTATATATAACACCTATAAGGTCATAAAACTGTCCCTAGGTGCAGATGCCAGGCAGCAGTAGAAGAGTTAGGTGAAGATGACGAATACAACATTTGAAAAATAGGTTTTAGGAAGATTTTTAAAAGTGGGAGGGCAGGGAAGAAGTATTATCATGAAGTGTTTAGGGATGGAGATTCATAAAGTAGTGCCAAGTTGATTGAAGGCTATGCCACCGGTGAAGGCAAAGCAAGAGAGGGGCTTGCAAAAACGAGTTAGAGTCTGAGGGCCAAGAAGCAGGGACTGGGATGTAGGGCTGGAGGAGGCTGAAGCAGTAGGGTGGGGCAAGGCCATGGAGAGATTTGCAAATGATAACAAGGATTTTGAATGCAGTGAGTTGCAGGACATCAGTGGAGGTCAACAAAGATGAGGGTGATGAGAACAGGGTGCAAATAGTGGAGTTATGAATGAGTTGGGATTTATCTATGGTGGGGCTCAGGGGACTAGCTGGAAACTCAGCTTAGGCTTGAAACATAGAAACATAGAAACATAGAAGATAGGAGCAGGAGTAGACCATTCAGCCCCTCGAGCCTGCTCCGCCATTTGATGTGATCATGGCTGATCATCCAAACTCAGTACCCCGTACCTGCCTTCTCCCCATATCCCTTGATACCTTTAGCTCTAAGAAATATATCTAACTCCTTCTTGAATATATTTAAAGACTTGGCCTCAACCGCCTTCTGTGGTAGAGAATTCCACAGGTTCACCACTCTCTGGGTGAAGAAATTCTTCCTCATCTCTGTCCTAAATGGCTTGCCCCTAATCCTTAGACTATGACCCCTGGTTCTGGACTCTCCGACCTTCGGGAACATTCTACCTGCATCTAGTTTGTCCAGACCTGTCAGAATTTTATAAGTTTCGATGAGATCCCCTCTCATTCTTCTAAACTCCAGCGAGTATAAGCTCAATCGACCCAATCTCTCCTCATACGTCATTCCTGCCATCCCAGGGATCAGCCTTGTGAATCTTCGCTGAACTCCTTCCATGGCAAGAACATCCTTCCTCAGATAAGGCGACCAAAACTGCACACAGTACTCAAGGTGTGGTCTCACCAAGGCCCTGTACAGCTGCAGCAGGACATCCTTGCTCCTGTACTCAAACCCTTTCGCTATGAAGGCCAACATACCATTTGCCTTCTTCACCGCCTGCTGCACCTGCATGCTTACCTTCAGCGACTGGTGCACAAGGACACCCAGGTCTCGTTGCACTTCCCCTTCTCCCAATCTATTGCCATTCAGATAATAGTCTGCCTTTCAGTTTTTGACACCAAAGTGGATAACCTCGCATTTATCCACGTTATATTGCATCTGCCACGCTTCTGCCCAATCACCCAACCTGTCCAAATCATCCTGAAGTTTCTCGGTATTCTCTTCGCAGCACACACGCCCACTGAGCTTTGTGTCGTCTGCAAATTTGGAGATATTACATCTAGTTCCCTTATCTAGATCATTAATGTATATTGTGAATAGCTGGGGTCCAAGGACCGATCCCTGCGGCACCCCACTAGTCACTGCCTGCCACTCGGAAAAAGACCCGTTAATTCCTACTCTCTGCTTTCTGTCCGCCAACCAGTTCTCTATCCAAGTCAATACCTTGCCCCCAATCCCATGTGCCTTAACTTTACACGCTAATCTCTTATGCGGGACCTTATCGAAAGCCTTTTGAAAGTCCAAATACACCACATCTACTAATTCTACCTTATCTATTTTCCCAGTTACATCCTCAAAAAATTCCAGTAGATTAGTCAAGCACGATTTACCTTTTGTAAATCCATGTTGACTTTGTCCGATCCTGTCACTGTTTTCCAAGTGCTCAGCTATTACATCCTTTATAATGGACTCTAGCATTTTCCCCACTATCGATGTCAGGCTTACCGGTCTGTAATTGCCCGCTTTCTCTCTACCACCCTTTTTGAATAGTGCGGTAACATTAGCTACCCTCCAATCCATGGGTAGAGTTCCAGATTCCAGCGAATTTTGGAAGATGATCAGCAATGCATCTACTATTTCCAGGGCCACCTCCTTAAGTACCCTAGGATGTAGATTATCAGGCCCTGGGGATTTATCGGCCTTCAATCCCGTCAATTTCCCGAACACCATTTCCCTACAAATACTGATTTCTTTCAGTTCCTCCCTTTCATCAGACTCTATGTTCTCCAACATCTCTGGGAGGTTATTTGTGTCCTCCTTTGTGAAGACAGAACCAAAATATGCATTTAATTGGTCTGCCATTTCTTTGTTCCCCATTATAACTTCCCCTGCTTCTGACTGCAAGGGACCTACACTTGATTTCACTAATCTTTTTCTCTTCACATATCTATAAAAGCTCTTACAGTCAGTTTTTATGTTCCCTGCAAGCTTACTTTCATATTCTATTTTCACCTTCTTAATTAATCCCTTTGTCCTCCTTTGTTGAATCCTAAACTGCTCCCAATCCTCAGGGTTACCGTTTTTTCTGGCCAATTTATATGCCCTCTCCTTGGATCTTATGCTATCCCTAATTTCCCTTGTTAGCCACGGTTGAGTCACCCTTTTTGTTTTATTCTTATCCCAAACTGGGATAAACAACTTCTGTAGTTCATCCATGCGGTCTTTGAATGTTTGCCATTGCCTATCCACCGTCAACCCTTTGAGTGACATTCCCCAATCAATCCTACCCAATTCGCGCCTCATACCATCGTAGTTTCCTTTATTTAAATTCAGGACCCTAGTCTCCGAGTCAACTACTTCACTCTCCATCCTAATGAAGAATTCTATCATATTATGGTCGCTCTGACCCAAGGGGCCTCATACAACAAGATTGCTAATTAATCCTCTCTCATTACATAATACCCAGTCTAAGATGGCCTGATCTCTGGTTGGTTCCTCGACACATTGTTCCAGAAAACCATCCCGTAAACATTCTAGGAATTCCTCCTCCACAGTATTTTTACTAATTTGGTTAGCCCAATCTATATGTAAATTAAAGTCACCCATGATGACTGCTGTGCCCTTACTGCATGCTTCTCTAATTTCCCTTTTAATGCCATCCCCAACCTCCGTATTACTGTTTGGAGGTCTATATACCACTCCCACTAACGTTTTCTGCCCCTTGATATTTCTCAGTTCTACCCATACAGATTCCGCATCATCAGAGTTAATATCCTTCCTTTCAATTGTGTTAATCCCATTCTTTAATCAGCAATGCTACCCCACCTCCCTTTCTTTTTTGCCTATCCTTCCTAAATATTGAATACCCCTGGATGTTGAGTTCCCAGCCTTGGCCACCCTGGAGCCATGTTTCTGTAATCCCAATCAAATCATATTCGTTTACCTCTATTTGCGCAGCTAATTCATCCACCTTGTTCCGAATGCTCCTTGCATTAAGACACAAAGCCTTCAGGCTTGTTATTTTAACGCTCTCAGACCTATATGAATTATTATTTACTGTGACCATGTTTGATTTATACCGTTGAGTTCTTTGCCTTCTAATTTTGTTTTTCTCCTTCCTGTCTTTTGCTTTTTTCCTTGTTTCCCTTTCCTCTGTCTCCCTGCTCAGGTTCCCAACCCCCTGCCACTTTAGTTTAAACCCTCCCCGACAGCACTAGCAAACACTGCACATTGACTGGTTCAGCCTAAACCCCTGGTGAGGAGGATGAAATCGGGGAATGGGGGGTACTGCGCTTTTGGCACGAGCCAGATAAGATGGCTATGGTCCTCACGATGTTTAATTGAAGAATGTTCTGGCTCATCCATGATGCTATCAGGTAGGCCATCTGACAACACAACGATGGTTGTGGACTAAAGGGCAGTGCTGGAGAGGTAAAGCTGGGTTTTGCCAGTGTAGTAGATATGAACCCTGACCCCATGCATTTATTTTCAAATCGTCAAGAGTAATGAGACTCCGGAGATGCAATGTTGATCCATGTGTGCAATATTTTTTTCCCTCTGTATTTTTCAGGAGCAGTGGCAATCATTTTATTTGAACGTTCAGTGTGTCTAGTGGTTTATTCCTCCATCGCTGAACTGAACCCAATGTCAAACATAGGGTTAAGATGGGTTCTGACCAGTGCACAAAAATTTTCTTTACAAAATGAACAATGGATTTGCTTGAATTAGTGTACAAATCCAGTTTTTGGGAGGTCAATAAGGTATTCCAGATTAGAACGCATTGGCAATGATTTTAGTGATAAATTTGAATTTTTATAAAGATTCTGGCAGATACATAAAAAGAACAATCTCTGTATTTTCCCTATCTCTGTCTCATTAAAGAGCGTAGCTCTGAGAAGAAGACCGCCAATTAGCTGCTCCAAGCACTGAATCTCTGTGTGTTTTTATGAAGCTGTAATTCTAGTATTAGAATTCTGGGAAATGAAGGGGTGACCTTATTAAAGATGATCAAACTGGCCTAAGTTCATGGTTCTGCTGTACATAACGACTTACCTTTTCCCCTGAAACATTAACTTCTCTATTGCTAAGCCCAGATCAAGCCATCGCCCCAAATACCAGCCTCTCACTAACAACTAACCTTCAACAAAGAAAACCAAGTCCTACCTTCAGCTTTGCTTCAATGATTAGCTTTGTTTTTTACTCCAGGTATGTCTAGGCAACTTGGGTGCAAGCGATCACTGGTGGAACAAGAAATCATCCAGGGGATATGCAAATACAGATGGTATATTTATCTTGTATGGATGGCCGGAGTGGGGGCGGGGAGCTTGGTGAGTAGCAAAGGCTAAAATTGAAATCTAATTTTAGGCACTTTATTGGATATTTAACAAATGAAGTTTTGGTCTATTATGTACCACTTCATATTTGGATGTACCTGTCCCTCTAAAAAACTGCCGGTCTGTGTGTGGAGAATGTCAATTTGCCGTTTTGGTTTCCTCAGCACATCCACATTGATATTTCACAAGTTGTGGCAACAGTTTTCTTCAGTGTCAGGTTTGTATTGGTAGAGTAATGATGGGCTGCTTCAAGCAAAGGATTTTTTAAGAAGAAATCACTGGGTGGATGGGACCGATTACAAGAAAGTAATCTCAAGTGCTAGAGATGATACCACAGACTATGAGGACAAAATGCCTTTGCTTCCTAGTGATGGTGATGTGAGTCCATATTCCCTTGGGGGTGGGTTGGGGATGGATTCCTGTCTCTATGCAAATACAGAAAGTGTTTCCTACTGAGCTATTTACACATTGGATTCATATATAGGTCACTGGTCAGACCACATCTAGAGTACTGTGCTCAGTTTTGGTCTCCCCACATGGTGGGTGATATAGTGGCCTTGGAAAAATTCCAGGAGAGTTACAAGAATGATTCCTAGCTTAAAGAATCTCAGCTACTTAGATAGGCTTAAGGGCCGGGGTCTATTTACTTTTGAACAGCGTAGACTTGACCCCGAGCTTCTGGTAGCCTGTCACTTTAATTCTCCGTTCCAGTCCCACTCTGACCTCTCCATCCTCGGCCTCTTACACTGTTCAAATGAAGCTCAACGTAAGCTCGAGGAACAGCACCTCATCTTTCGATTAGGCACTTTACAGCCTTCTGGACTCAACATCCAGTTCAACAATTTCAGACCATAACCTCGGCCCCTATTTTTTCACATAGCAGCTGTTGATGATTCTGCTATCCCCATTTACACCTCTTCTAGACTCATCTTTTGTCTCTTTACTTGTTCTATTACCATCTCCTTTTGCTTTGTACAATCATATCTTTTGTCATTTAATCTCTCCTGCCTTCCCTTCTGTTCTTTCCTCCCCTCCCCCCTTTCCCTGCCCCTGCACGTGCTAAAAATCTGTTACATCTCTGACTTTTTCCAGTTCTGACGAAAGGTCATCGACCTGAAACGTTAACTCTGTTTCTCTCTCTACAGATGCTGCCTGACCTGCTGAGGATTTCCAGCATTTTCTGTTTTTATTTTAGATTTAGAGGTGACCTGACAGAGGTCTATAAAATAATTAAAGGGCTGGATAGCATCCCTATTTAAAGATTATTCCAGTTTAACAGATTGGGGAGGACCGGGGACATGAGTTTAAACTATGCAAGAGTAGGAATAGATTGGATGTTAAGCTGTTTTTCTTTTCCCAGAGAATAGTGAGCCTCTGGGATACATTACAGTCTGGTGCGGTGGGTGCTGACTCTCTGGGGATGATTTTATCAATGGGGATGTGATGGAGGTGGGACTGCTGCTTGTTGGGTTTTAGTCCCGCCTCCATCGATGCTCGGCCAACCCACGCTATTTTTCCTTGATTGACCTTGTTAAGCCCACCCAGCGGGCTTAGCAGGCCAATTAAGGGAAAGCCGGTTACTGGTAACATCAGCGAATAACGTTTCATCTGTCAAGATTTTTTGACAGATGAATTGTCATCATTTGACAGCTCTGTGAGTCTTTATTCAAGACTCACTTAGAAAGCTTTCCTGAGCAGAAAGCAGAAGGCTACTACATTTAAGAATGCAGCAGCCATTCTGCTTTCCCTGCCGATGAGATGAGGCAGCTCCGCAGCCTAAAGGGATGAAGCCTGGAGGAAGAAGCAAAGGTAAGTAATCTTATTAAAACACTCTACACTCACCTCACACATTTACCTCTCCATATTTGCACTCATCACTCACCTGCACTGCACACTTTTCGGCCCCTCTGACCCCCGCTGACCCACGGCTCGCCTCGCTGACCCTGGCGAGGTTCGAAGCCGTCGGGAAGCCCACACTTTAGGTGGCAAAATAGGGATTATCCAAAACACTGCCTGTTAACTACCTGTTAACAGGCAGTTAATTGGCACAAAACCCCTTCCCTCCTCGAGGAGACGGGACACGGCGCGGGTCGGGTACCTGTCTCCTGGGAAGGTAGCACAGAGGCGGGTTGGGGGCAGGATGGGTACCCGCTCCCAGATTCTGTCATTTTCCTGGCAGTCCCGCCTCCATACCCGCCTCCGCAGGGCTGGCAAGATCGCCTCCGCTGTCTTCAAGAGGGAGCTGGACCGGTTCTTGACTGAAGCAGAGAACGCATCATATAGAAGGTCTTTATAGGCAACACTTGGTCCATGTGACCTCCTTATTTCGATCGTCAAGGGGTCAGAGAGGAATTTTCCAGGGTATTTTTTCCCTTATTGGCCCTGTTTTTTCTCCAGTATTTAAATTCATATAAAATTCCTCTGGCTGCTATTTTACCAAAGTTATTAACCCACTTACTGTAAATGGGTTAATATCTTTGCACGGGCCAGCATCTAACTAATTTTTGAAGAAAAAAAACCTTTCCCTTTGGTGGTCCAGGCTACATCCTGAACATGGGCCTCAGGTGGGCCTCACTGCTACTGCCTGGCCTGGAACTCCTAGTCTCACCAGGTATTCGGCTGCAAATGCTTCGCTGGGTTCCAATGAGGGCTGAGAATGCAGAAACCACCAGTCTAGTGAATACCCGCCCCCCAACACCTCCCCTCCAACGCCAGTGGCTTTATTTTGGCTTTGCTCCTAGCAAAGGCCTCCATCATCTCTGACTTAAGGCTGGGGCCCAGCGTAAATGCATCCTGGCCTAAATTTGTGGCCAGTCCATGCACTCCCATTGGAGTTACGGTGGGAGTGCAATAGAAGGGCTGTCGATTTTAAATGATATTATGACACGAACTGGAAAACGCAATGGTTGCCTTTTTAATTTCCTTTCTCAGTCTACCATTGGTTTGGGTTCCATTTCAGCTCTGAATTTGTTCTTCTGGTCTTAATTTCAAAAAAGTGGCCCGTTTGTTGACGTAATGAAAAAAGGTTTCTTTTGGGACCACACTTCAAACTGGTGGTGACCAAAGTTTTCAAATAGAGGGAAGCATAATAATTGTTATTCACACGGTGTTGATTTTTAGCATGAGCAACTGAACGCCTGATAATGCCCTCTCTTCTAATGAAGGTCCTAATTTAGAGGTCAGGTAATTTTAATCACAATGAATTAGCAAAGAATGGGTGTGGTGAAACATAACAGAAAAGCATAATTCAGTTCTGCTGTATGTATTGGCCAGTGAAGCACTCCTGGGAAGAAATTGAACCTGGTACCTTTTTTTCTTATTCTAGTGATCTCATTACTCCAGGAGTAAGGTCTGATTTAGAAGAGGGATAGTGTTTTCCAAGGTGCGGCGTTGCTGTGTTAGGGAGTTTTCAGGTAATCTCAGGAATCTGGAATAACCAGGAAGAGCCTCATCTGAAAATTCTGTTGGAATTTTCCGATTCTATCACAGTAGCAGCAAATGATTCCAAAATATATATTTTTAAATTTCTTTCCCCTCGCCAGCTTTGCCTTCTTTCCTGAAAGTGATGATTTAGGCTGGGGTTACAGTTCCCCAGGTGCCTGCAGCGCTCCGATGCAGTGCAGAAAGAAGCCATGTCTCACGTGAGTGCTGGCAGGCTATTTGGCAATTGGGGTGGGGAGGAGCAGTGAATCACAGCCAAGCCCCCTGAACTGACATCCTCTGGCACGCATTGACCAGTAGAGGTCACCGGGAATGCAACTCGGAGCAGGGATGCTGGCCGCCTTTTTCGCCGGGCGAGACCACGAACGCTGGGGCCAATGTTGCATGCCTGCTCCCACCTTAGCTGAGGTCAACTAACTCAATACAAACTGGATCTGGGACCTTTCCTTTCTTCCTTACTGGGCAGTGCATTTACCCACTATAATGATCAGATAGTCATTGGGATTAAATCCCGTTAGCCAAAATCCATTCTCCTGGCCCTTTTACAATGGGAGCAAGATGCAGAGCAGGACTAGAAATAGACCTCTTGTCTTGGTCTATTTCTTCACTAACAGTCTTACTCGGTTGTTTATTTGCATCTTTTTTTGTTACACTAGAGGAAAATATACCCCTTATTTTTTGCGAAAGCCGGGCCCTTAATGTCCAGCATTACAGGGTGATTTCCAAAACAATCCACCGGATCCTTTCATTTCAAAATCAAGATCTTTGAAAGAAGCTACCTTGCAATATTAAGGAAATGAAATAGTAGCATCTCGGAGCAGAGAGAGGCTCTGGCATCAGACACAGTTTTGTTTGTAACAGTAAAGACATAGCTGCATATGTCAAGATCAAGTAACACTTACAATTGACAGCTCAGAAATGATTCTATGATTGCTGTTTGAATATGTTAGTGGAGTGGGGGGAGGGGGGCACATACAGCCCTCGATGACAACTGCCTTACTTCATGAAGGTATACTCACCACTGCCCATGCAGGAGGTTGATAGATTTTTGTTAGGCAAAGTGTATTAAGGGTTACAGAACCCAAGCAGCTAGATGCAGCCATGATCTAATTGAATGCTGGAACTGGCTCGAGGGGCTGAATGGCATACTCCTGTTCCTAACGTTCCTAGAAGGTGTAGCTAGTGGGATTACTGAGTGAGTCTGGGATCTTGCCAGTTCCACTAGGAAAGGGTGGGGATGGGCTGAAGAAACACAGCACCCCCACCCACTCCCCACCCTCCCTCCCACTCAGCGGTATTTCTCTTAGGGGGATAGAAAGGGGCAGAAACATTTTTCGCCCCAATTTCCTGCCCCTCTGCTCCCACTGAATCAGATCCCTGGGCTAACTCCTTTTCAACAACAGCAACAAGAACAACTTGCATTTATATAGCGTCTTTAACATAGTAAAACATCCCAAGGTGCTTCATAGGGGTGTTATCAAACACAATTCGACACCGAGTAACATATTGAGATATTTGGGCAGATGACGTGGTAGGTTTTAAGGAGCATCTTAAAGGAGGAAAGAGAAGTAGAGAGCCAGAGAGGTTCAAGGAAGGAATTACAGAGCTTAGGACCCAAGCAGCAGAAGACACGGCCACCAATGGTGGAGCGATAAAAATAGGGGAAGCGCAAGAGGCCCGAATTGGAGGAGTGCAGATATTCCGGAGTGTTGTAGGGCTGGAGGAGGTTACAGAGATAAGGAGGGACGAGGCCATGGAGGGATTTTAAAATCGAGGTGCTGCTCAACCAGGTGCCAACGTCAGTCAGCGAGCACAAGGGTGATGGGTGAACGGGAGTTGGTGTGAGTTAGGATATGGGCAACAGAGTTTTGAATGAGCTTAAGATTATGGAAGGTGGAAGATTGGAGGCTGGCCAGGAGCGCATTGAAATAGTTTCCCATCATAAATGTACTTCCCAGTCTGATTATATTTTCATGTACTTTCCTTCCTCCTGCTCCTCTTTTAGATATTTCTGTGTCACTGCAAAAGGAGTATATGATAAAATTCTGCCTTTAGTACACTCAAGTTACCATGCTGGAGGAATATGTACAAAAAGAATCATAGAATCATAGAAATTTACAGCACAGAAGGAGGTAATTCAACCCATTGGGCTGGGTTTTGATACTGGGGCGGGCTGGGGTCATGTAATCCGCATTTCGTGTTAGCCACCCGATTCTAAATCGATGTGGGAAAATGATGCCATTTTAACTTAATTGGCCAATTGAGTTCCAACGTGTGGGAACCCATGGCCAAAGAGTTTTTCCAGTCTGAAAGTCGCCTCCAATGATGTCATCATTGCTGCTGCATTTAAGGTCTGCCACAAGCCTTGCTTCTTCTGCAGGCTGCCAAGCTTTTGCCCTTGCATGTTAGAGGCACTTGCAGGAAGAATAGCCAGCTAGAGACCTAGGTCTGCACCCCACTTTGATGATGTTGCCCTGCAGGCTTTAGTAGAGGGAGCAAGAGCAAATAAAGAGGTGCTTTTCCCTTCTTCAGGGAGGAAGAAGCCTCCCCAGCAAACCAAGGCTGTGTGGATCCAGGTGGCAGAGGAGGTCAACTCTTTGTCAATAACCCGCAGAGCCTAGCTTCAGTGCAGGAAGAGGTTTCATGACCTTCTGCGCACTGGAAAAGTGAGTATGAATTTCACATCACCCTCAATCTGATCCCCATTGCCTCTCCTCACCAGCACTCAGCTTTAGCAATCTCTTCTTCCACATCCCACTTGACACTGACATCCATGCACCCTTACCCATTCCCTCTCTCTCTCTATGGTCACATACACCTAACTATTCGACTATGCAGCCCTCACACTCCCTAGCACTGTGATGCAATTGGTCTTGCCACCTCACTCCATCTTTGTCTCCTTACCATCTATGCTATGGATTCTCTACACTCACTCCTTCATTCTCACTCAAACTCCACTTGTCTCCGTCATTGCAAGAAAAGAGAGCTCACAATAAGAGGGAAAGAGCGAGGACAGGAGGAGGGCCACCCTGAGTAGCCCAGCTCACCACCTGGGAGGAGGCGGTCCTGGAGATCGTGGGAGTGGAGGAAGATTCCCAAGTGGGGGACGGACAGACGGGTGCATCACAGCAAGCTGGTGACAGAATAGTTTTCCATCTCTCTCAATGACATTGCATGAGTCGCTGATAATGATTCTGAAGCTCTAACAGATGGACTTATGATCATCTGCAATATGCAATGTGCATGTAACCTTGGCCTCACATCTCTGACTCTTTCATTTACTCCCCCACAGGACCATCGCAAGCACCCGTCCCCACTATCCAGGAGGAAGAGCATGAGCCTCAAGACTCCTCAGAGGAAGCTGCAACCTCTGAGGGTGCAGCATCAGCAGAATTCACCGCACCCAGCACCAGCGCAGACACTCACACCTCGGACGGAACATCGCGAGATAGAGTAGTGTTGTCACCTGGTGTATCACAGCTCACAAGTGAGCATCAGCAGATTGTGGAGACAGGGACAGCAGTGGAGAGTGCTAGTCGGAGGGCGCAGGACTCTGCCAGCTCAGCTCAGCTGCATGTCGACCCTTTGCCTCTGGGTCCATCCATAAGATCAGCGGTGCTGGAACTCCAGGAACAGATGCAGGAGTCTCTGGCAGGTTTTGTCTCCAGGGTCACTGCAAGTGTGGAGCGAATGGAGGAGTCCATTGCGAACATGAGCAGAGCCTTTGTGGAGTCATTGGCGCATGAACGCATCACCATGGAAAGGATGGCAACCTCCATGGAGGTGATAAGTCGCCAGAGTGCAGAAAACATGGTGAGTGTTCTGAATAGAATGACATCTCTGGAGGAGCGAAGGTCATCTATTGAACAGAGAAACCAAACCTTCATGGAAGTCCTTCTGAGTAGGACTGCCAGTGCAGATACGGGTCCCCAGGGCCCCCCTGATGTGCAGCAAGGTGCTCTCAAGCCACTTGCAAGCGCTGAGGGGGACTTGATCCATGAGAGGGAAGTTGGTGGCAGACATCAAGGAAGTGGGGGCTCCTCTCCAAGCGCTCACACTTCCATGCCAGTGCAGAGCCCTTGGTCAGAGCCCCACCAGAGTCCACACCCAACTGAGATCGGCGTCTCAACCCCTGCACAGCCATAGGAGCAGCAGACCGTTGGCGAGCCCTCACAGCTTCGCAACCCCAGAGGACGCCCACCAAAGGTGTCCAGACAGGAGCAGCAAAAAACTGAGCAAGGGGCCTCCACATCTGCTGAAGTCACAGGGGAAGCACCACGTAGGAGCACGCGTAAGAGAAAGATACTGCACAAATAGTCACAAGGGTAATCACTTGGGTGAAATTTGATGTTTTATGTTAAAAAGCCATCAGATGGTTACTGTAAATAAAAAATCTGATGGCTACTGCTGTAGTTGTGGCGTGTGTCACAAATGGAACTTCCACATTGAGGGCTTAGGATTACTTGTAATTGTCAGTATGGTGGTCAAATTGCTAGGAATCCACTGGTTCTTGGCCATTGTCGATGCTCAGGTAAGAAGCTGTGAGGCAAAAGTGCTTGATTGGCTAGGCTAAGCCAATCTGGCCAAGGTGAGTGCATTCCTTGCATCCCGGGCAGCAATGCTCTCGTGTACTGCTGCCGTTGGTTGATGGGCCTCTGCAAGATGTTCGTTTTCGCTCTCCCCCTCCTCCTCCTTCTCCTCCTCCTCCTCATCTGAGGAGGATATGTGACGAGCCACTTGGTCCTCAGGAATCTGCAAGCCACGACGCTGTGCCATGTTGTGAAGTGCACAGCAAACCACGACGATTCTGGAGACCCTGGCTGCTGAGTACTGCAGGGCTCCACCTGATCTATCCAGGCATCTGAAGCGCATCTTCAGCAAACCGATGGTTTGCTCGATTATGGCTCTGGTGGACATCTGGCTGGAGTTGTAGCTCTCCTCAGCTTCGTTGGATGGTCTCCTCAACGGCGTCATTAGCC
Source organism: Somniosus microcephalus (assembly GCF_052327205.1). Taxonomy (NCBI): domain Eukaryota; kingdom Metazoa; phylum Chordata; class Chondrichthyes; order Squaliformes; family Somniosidae; genus Somniosus; species Somniosus microcephalus. The sequence goes on from NC_140989.1 coordinate 144,685,750, forward strand.
ACGTCTTCAGGGGATAGTCCTTGTCTCCAAGTAGCCATCCGTTAAGTTGGTCTGGCGGACTGAATAGTGGAGGCACACTAGACTGGCGCAGTATGAAAGAGTCATGGCAACTGCCAGGGTACTTGGCACAAACATGCAAAATTTCCTTCTTGTGGTCACACACCAGCTGAAAGTTAAGGGAGTGGAAGCCCTTGCGGTTGACAGAAATACCTGGATTGCGATGGGGTGCCTTAAGGGCCACATGTGTGCAGTCAATGATACCCTGCACCCTTGGAAAGCCTGCCAGATTAGCTAATCCAACCGCACGCGCCGTGAGACTTGCTTGATTCTTGGTGAAATGGATGTGATTATGCGCGATGGCAAGGAGGGCATCGGTTACCTGCGTGAATCAAGTGTGTGCGGCCGCCTGGGAGATGCCGCTGATGTCTGCTGCTGATCCCTGGAATGAGCCTGAGGCAAAAAAGTTGAGTGCGGTGGTGACTTTGACGGCCACTGGTAAGTGTTGTCCACCTGGTCCTCTGGCCTGCAGGTCTTGTTGCAGCATTGCGCAGATGTCACCCACTAACTCTCGCGAAAGTCAGAGCCGCCTTTGGCACTGCTGCTCAGACATGTTGAGGTAGCTGACCCTGTGTCTGTAGACCCTGTTTGGGGGCTATCTCCTGCACCGACGGGCTTCCATGCGCTGGCCCCTTCTGGGCTGTGCAGCTTCAGGTGTGTGAGCAGCAGTTTGGCGTTCCTGTTGTTGCTGCTGCTATTGTTGCTGCTGCTGTTCATGGTTCTGCTGGTGCCACAGCTGGTCTTCGTCCTCATCTAATGTCCAGAAGGGAAGGAAATAAATGGCTCCCATGCTTCTGGTATATGCCTCAGTTGAGGAAGCGCTCAGTGACGGTGGTGAGAGGGGTTTCCCAGGAAGTCACACTGGACAAGGGTGTCAGGCTCCAAACTTCCACAGCTGTGGTTATGCCTTCTAAAAGTTCCCCCAGACCTGAGACTACAAAGTCCTGACACCTGCAAATGATGGCTGATCAAATCCCCTCTTTAATGGTTGAGCTGCAGCTGATAGTCAGCAGTCCAATAGTGCTCCCGCCAGGTTTCACCGTCGTGTTTCAGAACAGGTGTGCTTCACTTGGAAAAAGGGTTAAAATCACAAAGGCCTATCAAAATGGCAATATAGAGGCAATTTAGTGCTTGTTAATGACCTTAACGGCCTATCCCGCCTCTTGAAGGTGGGACGGAATCGGGACCAGTAGACACGATTTAATGAAAATTGCTTGGAGGCGGGATAGAGGTGGGGTTGGGCCCGCCCGCCAGTTTTTGCAATTTTAACCCCCCACACGCCTCCAATCCCACCTCAACGGCCCGACAAAATTCGAGCCCACTGTGTCTGTGCCGGCCAAAAAAGAGCTATCCAGCCTAATCCCACTTTCCAGCTCTTGGTCCGTAGCCTTGTATGTTACGACACTTCAAGTGCATATCCAAGTACTTTTTAAATGTGATGAGCGTTTCTGCCTCCACCACCCTTTCAGGCAGTGAGTTCCAGACTCTTGGGTGAAAAAAGTTCTCCTCAACCTCCCTCTACTCCTTCTACCAATTACTTTAAATCTATGCCCCCTGGTTATTGACCTCTCTGCTGGGGGAAATAGGTCCTTCCTATCCACTCTATCTAGGCCCCTCATAATTTTATACACCTCAATCAAGTCTCCCCTCAGCCTCCTCTGTTCCAAAGAAAACAACCCCAGCCTATCCAATCTTTTCTCATTGCTAAAATTCTCCAGTCCTGGCAACATCCTCGTAAATCCCCTCTGTACCCTCTCTCGTCCAGTCACATATTTCCTGTAACGTGGTGACCAGAACTGTACACAGTACTCTAGCTGTGGCCTAACTAGTGTTTTATACAGTTCAAGCACAACCTCCCTGCTCCTATATTCTATGCCTCGGCTAATGAAGGAAAGTATCCCGTATGCCTTCTTAACCACCTTATCTATCTGTCCTGCTACCTTCAGGGATCGGTGGACATGCACTCCAAGGTCCCTCTGTCCCTCTGTTCCTCTACACTTCTCAGTATCCTACCATTTATTATGTATTCCCTAGCCTTGTTAACCCTCCCCAAATGCATTACCTCACACTTCTCTGGATTAAATTCCACTTGCCACTTTTCTGCCCACCTGACCAGTCCATTGATATCTTCCTGCAGTCTACAGCTTTCTTCCTCACTATCAACCACACGGCCAATTTTCATATAATCTGCAAACTTCTTAATCATGCACCCTACATTGAAGTCTAAATCATTGCTGTGTACCACAAAAAGCTAGGGACCTAGTACTAAGCCCTGTGGCACCCCACTGGAAACAGTGTTCCAGTCACAAAAACACCCATCAACCTTTGCTTCCTGCCACTGAGCTAATTTTTAGATCCAACTTGCCACTTTCCCTTGAATCCGATGGGCATTTACTTTTCTGACCAGTCTGCCATGTGTGACCTTGTCAAAAGCCTTGCTAAAATCCATGTAGATGACATCAAATGCACTACCCTCATCAACCCTCTTTGTTAACTCCTCAAAAAATTTGGTCAAGTTGGTCAGACACGACCTTCCCTTACCAAATCCATGCTGACTGTCCTTGATTAATTCCTGCCTTGCTAAATGACGATTAATACTGTCCCTCAGAATTTTTCCAACAATTTACCCACCACCGAGGTTAGGCTGACTGGCCTGAAATTACTCAGTCTATCCCTTGCTCCCTTTTTAAACAAAGCACAATGTCCCTTTAGGCTGTTTGAAATCACAGTATATGATGGGTTGTTCTCTCAGTATTATCCTCCATTTTCATCACTCAACCTCCAGCTTTCTTATTTTTCCCTCTCGGATGCTTCAAATATTTCCCACATTACAACAGTGGCTACATTTCAAAATCATTTCATTGGCTGTAAAGCACTTTGGGACGTCCTGAGGTGTGAAAGGTGCTACATAAATGCAAGTCTTTCTTTTCTTTTCTGTATAACTTTGACATTTTTCTCACTGCAGCGTGTGTATTTTTGCCTATGAATCTTTTCCTCCAATGCTCATCGACTCGCTCTGCATTTCCAGCAGTTTCAGTTACATTTTCGAATGTGCAGCAGTTACAGATTTTTTAACTTTGGCTGTTTGTTCACTCTGAGTCTTGCCGAGCTGCATGATGCAGTTAACGCTCTGGTCTGCCTTCCTCTGGATGTGTCAGTGTGTGCTCATGCAGGAAATTGAACAGAGGGCTGTTTATTAGTTAGTTATCCTGTGGACTCACAAGCTTTTGTCATCTATTAGGGAGTGGATAGGTATTGAATGGTATCCAGCCATTTATTCACTTCCTAGCTTCTCAGTGACATTGCTCTTACAACATCCCACTTTGATTTCCATTTAAGCATGCCAGACCACAGTGCAGGTTTGTACTTTTTAATTGCTTGAAAAATAAGTCCAATTGAGCAGCTAAGTAGAGGTGGGGTTGCAACCAGAGTGGTGTCATAGTTTCACCCCTTCCCAGTAATATTTTGAACACACAGAATTGAACACATAGTAAACCACTATTTCACTCTGATCATTGTCCCAACAACAACTTCTTGTATTTATATAGCACCTTTAAAGTAGTAAAACCTCCCACGGTGTTTCTTAGGAGTGATTATCAAACAAAATTTGACACCGAGCCACATAAGGATATATTAGACAGATGACCAAAAGTTTGGTCAAAGAGGTCACCCCTCAACCTTCTAAACTCAATGGAATTCAAACCAATTTTATAATTTAACCCCTTAAGCCCTAGTATCATTCTAATGAATCTGTGCTGTACCCTTTCCAAGGCCCATATATCTTTGCTGAGGTTTGGTGCGCTAACTGGAACGCAGTACTTCAGATGGAGTCTGACTAAGGCTCTGTACAGTTGTAACATCTCTTGCTCACTTAAAATTCCAGCCCCTTTGAGATAAAGGCCAACATTCCAGTAGCCTTTTTGATTCCTTTTGTACCTGTGCACTAGCGTTTCGTGATTTGGGAACGCCTATATCTCTCATCATTAAGAACATATTCCTGCACTGGTTTGGCTTACCCAGCACAAACAGCTGAGCAAAGGGACGGTACCAGTGGGAAGAAGACAATCGTTTTTGACAGGAGCCGAATATAATGGCTTCAGTCCACCCAATGTTCAATTTGAGGAAGTGCTGACCTATCCAAGACTGGATTGGCAGTCTGACAACTGGAACATTTAGAGATAAATAAGTAACATTTGGGGAAACATGCTAATTGTACTCACATGCTGAGTAACCGCCTTTTACAGAAGCAAATTGCGCATTGGTAAATTGAAATTCTCATGCCAGTTTTTAATTGGGTGTGCTGCAGAAGGTAAAAAAAATTCTGTTTGCAACATTCCAATTTATTTTCTATTGAAAACTACCAGATCCACCACTGTAGGCTTTTAACATTATTTGCATAATTATTATAAGAACATAAAGTCTGGAGTAAAATAAAGACCATTCCCACTCCACCTGGAGCCTGTGATATGTCTATTAAATCAGGGACTTCCTAACCAACACCACCACATGAAGGAATACTAAAAGGGTGATTTTAACTCCTGCCGGGAGTCGTGTGGGGTCCGGGGAGGATAGCAAACCATCCGTCCCTCCACAGCGTGAAGCTGGGGAGATTTTGACTCCAAGGCCTCATCTGCATTAGTCAGTCTCCCGCCTGAATCCTGCGGGAATCGGTAGTTTGCCGGTGGGTGGGTGTTGCATTTCGGGCGTTTGGCATCTGCCACCAGGAACCTGAAGGAATGTTCTCGGCACGAAGGTAAGTGGTTAGGGGAGAAGTCATGAGGGTATCATGATCGGGGCAGGGGGTGGGAAGCCTGGGATAAGAGAGTCCTAAGGTTTCCTCGTGGGCCCCAGAGAAGCAACCCTGCTCCTCCTGACCCACAAAGAAGCAACAAAAAATATAACTGACCATTCTGGCCCGATTCTGGTCCCGGCTCCTCTTGCCAAGAGGTTGGCCTGGCGGGAAAGCTGTGACAGCTTTCCCACGCAGGTCTCGGGTTAATATTGCAGTTGGACCCCAGTGACGTCATAGGGGATTCAGGAGGTTAGCCACTCGCCGTGAAGTGCCCAGCCTCTGACCTGTTCTAGTAGCCACGCCATTTATGTGGCTGATCCTGTTGAGTTTCTGTTCAATTATGACTCCAGGATGTTGATGGTGGGTGACTCGGCAATGGTAATGCCATTGAATGTCATGGGGAAATGGTTAGGCTCTCTCTTGTTGAAGATGATCATTGCCTGGCACTATTGTGGCATAACTGTTACTTTCTACTTATCGGCCCAAGCCTGGATGTTATCAAGGTATCCCTCCTCAATCCTTCTAGACATGTCTGCAGCCTTGGACATGGTTGACCACACCATCCTCCTCTAACGCCTCTCCTCTGTTGTCCAGCTAGGTGCAACTGCCTGCGTCTGATTCCATTTTTACCTATCCAGTGATTTCCAGAGATTCACCTGTAATGGTTTCTCTTCCCCCTCCCACAACATAACCTCTGGAGTTCCCCAAGGATCAATCCTTGTCCCCCTCCTATTTCTCATCTACATGCTGTCCTTTGGCGAGATCATCCGAAGACACAATGTCAGGTTCCACATGTATGCTTACGTTACCTATCTTTACCTCACCACCATCTCTCTCAACCCCTCCACTGCCTCTGTATTAACAGACAAGTTGCCCAAAATCCAGTCTTGGGTGAGCTGGAATTTCTTCCAATTAATCATTGGGAAGACCAAAGCCATTGTCTTTGGCCCCTGCCACACACTCCATTCCCTAGCCATCAATTCCAACCCCCTCCCTGGTCACTATCTCAGGCTGAACCAGACTTTTCGCAACCTCGGTGTCCTATTTGAACCCGAGCTGAGCTTCCAACCCCATATCCTCTCCATCACAAAGACCGCCTACTTTTTGACTGGTACACGGTTAAAATTGATCTTTAAATTCCTTCTACTGTCTCCCCTAAAAAAGCTAAGTGATGCTATCATGGAAAAAATCAATCTCAAATTAGATTTTTTACAGAAAGGCCCCAAGTTATCATCCTGGAGTGAATCTGTCTGTCCTTAATTACTGCCTATTGGTACTTCCACTTGCCCATTATTGTTTAAGTAGTACTGTAATTGATCTAATTTGAAAGTCAAGGAAAGGGCATGTGACACTTCCCCTGGTGTTCATCCACACACAATTGAATTAAACAGAGTTAGAGTTGCATGTGACTTTTCTCCCTGTTCAATTCCGTTGTATCCAAATGAAAATCCAGCTTGAGCTAACAACGTCTATTTAAAAAAATTCAAACTTTGTTGAGAATGTATATTGTGTACCTTCATGGGGTGATATTCCACCCCTCCCCCACCACAAATTGCTTCTGTAAACCTCTATGATCTTGAAGTAACCAAATTACTATTATACTTTAATTTTTATGTTCGAATATGTATAATATAGCACCAATGTACAAGGTGGAGGTAATGAGTTAATTCATACCCTGAGTTAAATGATATATGGGTCTGTATATTGCATTTACCCAGTTAAGCTTTAAAAACATGATTAAGTGACTTCAAATGCTGAGAAATTAAACTGCAGAGCAACTCGTGGGAAGATTGGGGAGGATGTCTGCTTGGCCAGGCGAGGCAGCACATATACAAGATAACATATCTAAGAATTCGTTTGTTGTAAACTCACAACAGGGTTCCATTACATCAAAGTATGGTGGGACTAATCAGGATGTGCTTGCTTTGCAGAAGTAACGCAGAGACAAGGCCAAAAGTCTGTGCTTTGCACAGATTGAACAAGGACTGTTATCTTAAGAAAACATGTAACAAGCAAACCACCTCGCCAGAGACAACTGGACGGTTGTAAAGCAACTAAGATGAGGCCCCAGTCACAGAAGGTGACAGGACCAACTGATAACAGAACTGCGAGTTTGTAGGCGGCAGGAAGGATTAAATGTTACGGTTTATAATTGCCATTTAGCTATAACTCTGTATATGCTGATAAGCTTTGCACCCGCCCCTAGGGCAGGGGTTTGATTTTTGTATAATTGTGAACAGTGCTAGGATATCGGTGGAGTCGGATTCAGACAGTGATCTGAAAGGTTCTCCCCAGGCCTGAATAAACCGTTCTGACTTCAATTAGTTGGTCTGTCTTTCTTACAACAAGCTGGTGACGTCGACCTTGTATATCACTTGGTCCGCACTTTGGGGGCTTACATCAATTGGCGGCGAGGATGGGATACGCGATCCGAACAAAACTCTCGGACAACGATAACCTAAGATGGGTGAGTATGTTTAAATTACCACCTGTAAAATTAGAGGTTAATCGCTGGCGAGACATCAAGTAAGATCGATGTAAAAAAAGAACTATAAAAAGAAAGACACCTTTAATTGAAGGCGGTTAAACCCCACATATTTAATCCCCCCTAACACTAAGGGCCAATTTTTATCATGGCCAATCAACCTAACCCGCACATCTTTGGACTGTGGGAGGAAACCGGAGCACCCGGAGGAAACCCACGCAGCACGGTGGCATAGTGGTTAGCACTGTTGCCTCACAGCGCCAGGGACCCGGGTTCAAATCCGGCCTCGGGCGACTGTCTGTGTGGAGTTTGCACATTCTCCCCGTGTTTGCGTGGGTTTCCTCTGGGTGCTCTGGTTTCCTCCCACAGTCCAAAGATGTGCGGGTTAGGTTGATTGGCCATGATAAAAATTGGCCCTTAGTGTTAGGGGGGATTAAATATGTGGGGTTACGGGGATAGGGCTTGGGTGGGATGGCTGTCGGTGTAGGGACCGGGTGCTAGGGTTTGGATGATCAGCCATGATCTCGTTGAATGGCGGAGCAGGCTCGAAGGGCCGAATGGCCTACTCCTGCTCCTATCTTCTATGTTTCTATGTTTCTAAAACTGCCGAACTGCGGTACCAGAAAACAGGGATTTAGAAACCTGGTAGGCCCACGAGGTGCGGCTCTTAAAAGAAGTAGTTAAACGGGTTGTTTTAACACTTGGTGAAGGACGAGTCCTTCTGGCTGAAAAAGTAAACCAACAGGGGCGGTAAGTCCCCTAACCTGGGAGCGGGAAATCCTTATAAGCCGAGAGGCGGCAAAACCTCAGTAAACGAATGAATGATTGTACAATTGTGAGTAAATGAAATAACTCAATAGTCACAAAGAGGTTAAAACGGACAAGGGTGAGGTCTGTCCCAAACGCTTAGCCTGAGCCGGAATTAAGAGGACAGTAGCCCCACGTGATGGCCAGGATCAAGTAGGACGTAGGGAGTCACAGACCCCACAGTATCAAAATCTTGCGACTAAAGGGTTGGTGTGTGTGTTGAATGAAATGGAGTGCTTGGCAGGAAGTAAGGAACTAACTAAGTTAACGCTATAGTGGCGAACAACGTAGCATACAAACCTAATTTACCAACAACGTGAATTAAGTATTAGATATATAAAGTGAGACGAGTGAATTTAGAATCATGAAAAAAAAAGGAGATGGAAAGGAGGATTCCCCACTGTGGGGGGACCTGGATTTTATAACCCGATTCCTGGTAGATAAAAAATTTAAAAAAGACGGGGCAGAGAGCCAAAGGGCTTGGTGGAGGGAACAAACCAAAGATAAAGAGGGGAAAGGGGGAATGGTAATCCTGGCTTGTTACCAGAAACAATGTAAGGAATCGAAACAGAAGGGAGAGATAAAGAAGGAAAAAGATCTAATTTGCAGGCTAACCAATTTGAAAACTCAGCAAAGGAAGAAAAAAAACCAAACAGGGATTTGGAAAGCCAGGGAAAGCTGCTGAGTCACCGATGTAAAAAGAAAAAAAGATAAACTTAAAGCTTTACCAACATGGAAGTTATTAACATCAGCACCGAGACAAATAAAACACAAGATTTGCTGAGTGAAAGGAACCTTAAAAGTATGCTGGAATTTCAGGTTGTATGAAATTGTGTGTTGAAGTGTGAAAGTTTTCCTGACTATGAATGTTTAAGAGGTTACAATATTCCTTTGTCTGAAAGTCTGTCCTTAAAAAAAAGAAATGTCTGCTGTGTGTTTTAGCTCCACCCACTTCTCTGTGTTTAAAAAAAAGCATGTAACCCTGTTGTCTTGTCTTGGATTTTGGAAGTTTTAAGAATGTGCGAATAAGATTGTGCCCCCAGAATGAAAAAAACCTACTACAATTTAAGTTAAGCTGGAGTGTAAAAACTGAGAAGAGCAACAAAAGTTTGTTTAACAAAAGATTAAGTTTCAGTCTAAGATTTAACCTTGGAGTTATGAGGTAAATTAACCTATTAAAACCAGACTTTCATTGTGGCCACAGTGAAATTCTGGTTGGTGTAAATTGGTGTAGTCTGAATTGACTAAGATAACTCCACTCTGCAAGAACATCCAATAGTGGCAGGTCCCTCTACAATATTTAATTGACTACGGTACTGGGAGCCCTATAGAATGCGGGACTAGAGTTAAACCCTAGAAAGGTACATGTAGGGAAGGACGAAGAAATCTACCTAGGACACATAATAACACAAGGGAAGAGACAAATGCCCGAAGATATCGGTGGAGTCGGATTCAGACAGCGATCTGAAAGGTTCTCCCCAGGCCTGAATAAACCATTGTGACTTCAATTAGTTGGTCTGTTTTTCTTACAACAAGCCGGTGACGTCGACCTTGTATATCATTGGTCCGCACTTTGGGGGCTTACATCAATCTAGCGGTTTCCATTTGCATCCAGGTGGGAAAAATTTCTGTGTAGCAGAATTATAAATGTATATAGGAAGAGTGCAAACATGGGCCCGGATTTTGCGGTAGTGATGACGACGAAACTGTCAGTGTTCGCCGTCATTATTCCTCTGAAACTGAAAGCAACTTCAGGATTACATAGGATATATGGCATAGAAACAGGCCATTAGGCCCAACCAGTCCATGCTGGCGTTTATGCTCCACTTGAGCCTCCTCCCGTCTTTCCTCATCTAAATCTATCTGTGAAACCCTCTATTCCCTTCTCCCTCATATGCTTGTCTAGCCTCCCCTTAAAGGCATCTATACTTTTCACTTCAACCACTCCATGTGGTAGCGAGTTCCACATTCTCACCACTCTTAGGGTAAAGAAGTTTCTTCTAAATCTTCTGATCTAGCACATACGCAGATAAACACGGAAATCCAGAAGTTGCCCCATTCCCCAGTCATTCCCTGCTCCACCACAGGTTGCGCTGTGGATCTTCCCAAAGCCGGCAATCAATTCAAATCACACTGAAGGGTGAAAACTTACCCTATTACGCCAGAATATCGCTGTTAACCTCGCCCCCCAAAAAGTTAAGCCTTGTTGAAAGAAGAGTTTTTAACAGCGTATTGACTGCTGAGCAACCGTTCTAGCCCTTTAAAACAAATTTTATATCTGTGGAATGTCAAATTTTTCCATCAATATGATTAAGAATTACATGGTTTTTAAAATAATAACTTTTTAAATGTTTGTTTATGATATTTCAGCTTCTACCTTAATCCTATGTGTATGTCCCAATCTTTATTTTGCTCTCTGTAAAATTTATAAAAATAAATTAGAATCTCTGCATTTTGTTTCCTGGTTTGCTGTCTGTGGCAATTCTTCAAGGTGATTGGCTGCTCAACCTGCTTGATGCCATCACTGCTGCTGGACACTGGAGATTCACTTGGTTTGGCACCAGATTCAAACTAAGGTCAGGAGAGCTGAAATTCATGCCACAGAGAACGCTAAATCTTTGTGGGCAGCTTTCTTTGAGGTCAGCGGCGATCTCTGTTGCTTTGCCGCTGACTGCAAATTCCGAGCCTACAACACCTGATGTACAGAGAACCCTCCCACCCAGATTATCTGAAGTGACGGAAATGATAATGAGACAATCATTTCTGCTACATCCTCAGGCTTTGTCATGGCAATGAGTTGTGTGGAAACAATTATATTTTACACAGCAACGTAACCAGATTGGCAGTAGTGCTCCGATACTTGAAATTAATTAAGTTTTTAATTAAATACACTTTTTTTTACAATTGCATATTTCTATTTGGTAGAGAATGTGTATAAAATTGACAAATTTGCCATGAATTCAGTGGAGTATTCAAGTGACCAAATCCACATTTATAAATACTGGCCAGCTAGGAAGCCTCGAGTTATCTCTCACTTAATCTACTCTCGGGCTGCAGAATTTCAGGACTGTGCTGGGCTGCCCAAGTCCAAATAGTCTCATTGTTCCTCCACCAGTTCATATGTTGAAGCTGATTCCCTGGACACAACAACAAGTCTTACTCCTTGTACCATGACAGCATAAAAAATAAATTCAATGGGAGACTATGGGAATGTGCACCGTTTACAGTGAGATAAACTGAAATGAGAAGCATCATAAATGGCCACAAAGGGGCAATCTTTTACTTATATTACTTTAAGAAAGTATACTTTGATTGCTAGTGAACAAAGAGCTAAACATTTATAAGTCCACAAGAGTGACCCTCGGCTTCTGGTCGCTTGCCATTTTAATTCTCCACTCCACTCCCACTCTGACCTCTCTGTCCTCGGCTCTCTTACACTGTTCCAATGAAGCTCAACGGAAACTCGAGGAACAGCACCTCATCTTTCGATTGGCACTTTACAACCTTCTGGACTCATTGAGTTCAACAATTTCAGATCATAACCACTGCTCCCATTTTTTCAGACAGCGGGTGTCGGTGATGATTCTGCTGTTGCCATTTACACTTCCTCTTGACCCATCTTTTGTTTCTTTCTTGTCCCATTACCATCTCCTTTTGCCTTGCATCCCTTTTGTCATTTAATCACTCCTGCCACCCTGTCACAGACTTTCCCTGCTGTTCCTTCCTCCCCTTCCCCCTTCCTTCCTCTGTACAGTACTTGCTTAAACCCTGTTACATCTTTAACTTTTACCAGTTCTGACGAAAGGTCATCGCCCTGAAACGTTAAATCTGTTTCTCTCTCCACAGATGCTGCCTGACCTGCTGGGTCGTTCCAGCACTTTTAGTTTAGATTAAACATTTAAACTAACTATATAACAAATTGAATAATAGTTTGTGGGCTATACTTCACCTCTGGGTTTGAACTGTATTCCCTGTTAAGAGGATTTACAATATGGTAACCAAACATTACTGGAAATAAGTAGATACTACTTCACAGGAATCATGGGAATCATCAAGGTGTCCTCCAATCTAATAATGCTCTGCATTCATAAATTAAAAATGTAACACAAAATATTATTTTAAAGCAATATCTAAACGCTGAAAGAGATTTTGTTGTTGGCATTGAGGATTATACAAGATAAGTGGATGTTCTACCCTATCTACCTCTTCAGGCTGTGAGGAAATTCTTCATAATAGTGATTGTTTTAAGATTTATTCATTTATGTTTCAATCCTACCTGCAGATTTAATCCGATTGTTTCTATACCAATGTTGTAGTGTATGTGCCTTTAAGAGCCCCATGTGTACTGTAATGCCGGTAATGGCCACTCGGCTATATAAGCCTGAGTATTGTGTTGTATCCGTTAGTTCCCCTCCAGACTTTGTTTAGTAAACACCTATCAAACCAACTCCTGTCTTCAGTGTCTCTATCAACACACAGACACAACAGTGGCGACGAGGTGGAAACGGACTTACCTACAATTCGGCAGGACCTCAAGGACATCGATTCCTCTGGCGTCCAGAAGAATCAAGAAGTGAAAGAAGCTGTTGTTTCACCAGCTGGCCAAGCTGGTGGCAGGTACTGCGGTAATCCTTCCTGGGCATCAGGCTGGGGCTCCAGCAGCTGGCTCTACAGCTGGGCCAAGCAGCGAAAGCAGAGGCAAGCAGTAACAGACGGGGAGGGAGCACTCGGGAGACGGCCGGCGCTGCAAGCAGGTCGGCGTTCAGACCTAGAGAGAGAGTCCGGCGGGAACGAGTCTCCAACTGTAAATAAATAAATAAATAATTAAAAAAGAACGGAAACCGCGGGAAACAGCGTTGTCATCGGCAGCAGTGGCGGGAAAGCGCGGGAAGCGCCATATCTTTTCTGCAGAAAAGAAAAGCGCGGGAAGCGCCATATCTTTTCTAAGATGCCTAATTCTGGCAATATTGATGCTTTTGATAACGAGATAGAGGATTGGACCACATATGTGGAAAGAGTGGAGGTATATTGCACCGCAAATGGAATAGAAGATGAAAAAAAAGCTTCAGTACTTCTAAATCTAATGGGCGCAAAGACATACAAGCTGTTACGAAACTTAATCACTCCAGCCGAACCGATGGACAAGAATTTTAAGGAGATTGTTGATACCCTACACTGCCAATTCGAGGCAGGACTGGCAGATTCTCTACGAGACAAATTCGTCTGCGGTCTCCTAAGGGTAGGAACACAAAAAAGGCTACTTTCTGAGAAAGATTTAACACTGGACAAGGCTTTCAGTGCAAGAGGAGCTGCAGAGATACAACAAAAGCCACAAGACTTCGGCACCCATGAAATGACACGGGGTTTCGCGATATGTTATCGCTGCGGCAGATCCACCCATGACCAGAGGGACTGCTGGTTCAAGGACAAAGCATGCAGGCACTGTGGAAAGATGGGACACATTACACGTGTATGCCGATCTGGAAACAAAAAATCCACTAACAGGAAAAAAATCAATAAGGAAAAGCACAGAAAGGTACAAATGATGACGGACAGTAGCTCCGAAGACCAGAAGAGCGATAGCGACTCCGGAAACAAGAGACTAAGCTCTCTCAAATTACATAATGTAATTGCCAAAGAAGATTACCAGACCATTTGGGTTACCCTCACAATAGCAGGGTCCCCAGTTAAAATGGAGCTAGATACAGGATCAGCTCTGACCGTCATAAATCGATGGGATTACGAGTGGCCATTCCGCATATACCTTTAAAAGACACATCCATTATCTTGAAAACATATACGGGGCAGAAAGTATACCCCAAAGGAAAAATAAGGGTGCCTGTTGTATACAACGGCAAGGAAATACAGAAGTTGTATTTATACATTCTACAAGATGGTGGTCCACCGCTGTTGGGACGTGAATGGATCAGGAAAATACATTTAGACTGGCACTCCATTCAGGCACTGACGGTGACCAGTAAGGAAAAAAATGATGATGACGTCATACCTGAACGATTAAAAGACAAATTGGCCAACGCCAAGGAAGTGTTTCAAGAGAAACTAGGAACCTTGAAAGGCATCACCGCCTCAATAAAAGTGGAAGATGCAGCAATTCCCAAGTTTTTTAAGGCAAGACTGGTGCCATACGCAATTCGTCCAGCAGCCGAGGCAGAGCTGGAGAATTTGGAAAAGGCAGGCGTATTATCTAAAATAGATCGGAGAGAGTGGGCAACACCCATCGTCCCAGTCATGAAGAAAGCATTGAAGAATGATAAATCTGAAGAACAGAGAAAAATTCGCATCTGTGGAGACTTCAAGGTGACTGTAAACCCGGTCCTTCACACGGTACAGTATCCTCTTCCGAGGATAGAAGATATTTTCGCCTCACTATCCGGAGGGAAACGTTTCACCAAAATTGACTTGGCACAGGCATATCTACAGATGGAGGTTGAAGAGGCCTCTAAAAAATATCTCACGATAAATACACACAAAGGTCTATACCAGTACAATCGACTGGTTTCCGGAGTAGCATCTGCTCCAGCTATCTGGCAAAGAGCTATGGAGCAAGTCCTCCAAGGGATTCCGGGGACTCAATGCTACCTAGACGACATCCTTGTAACAGGAGAAAACGACAACGAGCACCTTGCCAATTTGGAGCAGGTGCTCACTAGGCTGAGAGAACGGGGCCTACGAGCAAATCGCCCCAAGTGTGAATTATTCCAAAATCAAATATCATATTGTGGCCACATAATTAATAAGGAAGGGTTGCATAAGTCACCTGAAAAAATTGAAGCGGTCATAAAAGCCCCAGCACCTGAAAATGTTTCACAATTAAGGTCGTTCCTGGGATTAATAAATTACTATCATAAATTTTTACCGAAATTACCAACTCTTCTACACCCTCTTAATGAACTGCTACAAACAGGAGTAATTTGGAAATGGAGTGAAGACTGTAAACGTGCCTTCCATAAATGCAAAGACTTAATCACGTCCAAAGAAGTTTTGGCTCATTACAACCCATCACTGCCAATCAGACTGGCGTGCGATGCAACCCCTTACGGCATAGGAACAGTATTATCGCATAAATTCCCTGATGGCTCGGAACGGCCGATAGCTTTTGCGTCACGCTCATTGAACTCAGCTGAGCGTAACTATGCCCAAATCGACAGGGAAGCACTCAGCCTGGTATGGGGAGTGAAGAAATTCAACCATTACCTACATGGACAAAAATTTACCTTGTTGACTGACCATCAACCCCTCGTCTCCATATTCAACCCTAAAAAGGGTGTCCCCATTATGACAGCGCAAAGGCTACAGAGGTGGTCCCTTTTTCTAGAAGCACACCAATACAACATAGAATACAAAGGATCAAAACAGCATGGGAATGCTGACGGTTTATCACGCCTACCGTTGCCAACGGTAGAAGAGGCACCTACAGTAGACCCAGTGGAGATGTTCCACTCAACCATAGTGGAATGTCTACCAGTAACAAATTCTGCCATTGAAAAGGAAACGAGAAATGACCTGACTCTCTCACGAGTCTACGACTTAACGGTGAAGGGATGCCCAGCACATGGCGAACCACTGTTGCCAGCATTCTCGCAAAGAAGAGAACAGCTGTCAGTGTGCTGAGGAACCTTGATGTGTGGATCCAGAGTGGTGATTCCACCCAAACTCCAGGATAAAGTGCTAAAGGAGCTTCACGAGGGGCATCTGGGTGGAGTGAAAATGAAGAACCTAGCCAGAGCGTTTGTATGGTGGCCAGGTATCGATGGAGACATTGAAGAAATGACCAAGAGCTGCCTAGGATGCCAGAAGGTCCAAAGCGCTCCACCCCAATCCCCTCTACATCCATGGGAGTGGCCTTCATCTCCCTGGCAAAGGGTACACATCGACTTTGCTGGTCCATTTATCGACTCAATGTTCTTAATCGCGGTTGATGCACACTCCAAGTGGCCAGAGGTAATAATGATGTCCTCCACCACCACGGAAAAAACCATCATAGTATTAAGGACCATATTTGCCAGGAATGGGCTGCCGGAACAGATCTGTTCTGATAATGGACCGCAATTTGTGTCCGAAGAATTCAGGAAGTTCTTAAAAAACAATGGGGTTAAGCACTACACGTCCGCCCCATACCATCCCGCCACCAATGGATTGGCTGAAAGGTTTGTCCAGACCTTCAAGAAGGCCATAAAGGCCATGGGTAATGAAGACATAAAACTTCAGCACAAGGTGGATAACTTCTTGTTCGCATACAGGAATGCAACACATATGATTACAAACCAAACTCCCGCCATGATGTTCTTCAATAGAAGCCTAAGATGCCGGCTGGATTTGATCAAGCCCAACATCAGAAGGGACGTGGAGAACCGGCAATTTCAAGGCATGAATGAAAGGCCAACTAGAACCTTCCAGATAGGTCAACAAGTTTGGGCCCGAGACTACTGTACCGAGAAATGGCAGCCTGGAACTATCTGCACACGACTAGGACCACTGATGTATACCATGGACATCGGAGAAAGCATAATAAGGTGCCATGCTGACCAAATCATAGAGTCATCCGAAAAGGGACAACCTACACCACAACTCTATACGCCTAACGATGAAGTAGAGATACCCATATCTACCTCCGATCCAGTGATACTGGAACCCGATGAACCCGACACTGGCATTCAAGCCGAATCAGCCTTGCCAAAAGAACCTACTACACCACCAGAAACTACTACACCACCGAGGCGTTATCCGGACCGAGTCAGGAAGCCTCCAGAGAGACTGACTTATAATTAATTAACTGCAGCAATGTATAGATTATTTTTCTTGTAACATGTAATTAATAATTACTTAAAATATTATGTACTGGTTAGCTAAAAGGGGAGGAATTGTAGTGTATGTGCCTTTAAGAGCCCCATGTGTACTGTAATGCCGGTAATGGCCACTCGGCTATATAAGCCTGAGTATTTTGTTGTATCCGTTAGTTCCCCTCCAGACTTTGTTTAGTAAACACCTATCAAACCAACTCCTGTCTTCAGTGTCTCTATCAACACACAGACACAACAAATGTGAAACGTTGGTTTTGATTGATTGCATTGATAGTTGGCTTTGTTGTTGGTGTGTTGCAGGCTGCTGTTCCTTTAAGGGCTGTTAATGGAGTTTTGTTTGACATTGATATTAATGCTTATCACCTGATTAGTCTTTTGGGCAGGTGTAGGTGCTCCAGCTTTGCGCTTGAAACTGCTTTATTTGCTTTCTTGTTGTTCACAGTTTTCACGTGGCAGATTTCCCCCCCCACTCTTGTTACCTATTATGTTGCAATTAGGTACTATCTCATCAAATTCATGGGGAACTCCATGTTCCTTTTATGTTCAGCTATGGGGTGACCTCTGTTTCACCTTCTTCACTGTGTTTGTATCAGAATGTGGACGGGGGTTAGTTCTTGTTCAGGGCCAATTGCTAAGATGCCAACTGGCTTTCAAGTTAGCGTTGCTCCATCACTTCTGCCAAGTTTCTTGCTGATTTGTGGATGTAATTCTACAGAATGGGAAGAAGTAGCTCTTGGTTCTGAATTTCCACTCAAAAGTAAGTTTTGTATACTCCTCCTGTCTTTTACAGAATAATTTTGCACTTGGTGAAGTCTGACTGAAACATTTCGCTCACTTACTCCAACCTCCCGTTTCCTTGAAGAGACATGTGCTGACTTCACCGCCCGACTTTGCAACGTGTGCAGAATTGCTGTGCTGTTGAGAATGCATTTTCTATCCACCAAACACACCGATAAGTGTCTCTACATGTTTTCTAAGACAGTAGCCAATAGACTACTGCTAACCCAACCCATTAGAGGTAGGCAACAGAAAATGTTGGAAATACTCAGCAGGCCAGGCAGCATCCGTGGAGAGAGAAACAGAGTTAACGTTTCAGGCCTGGGACCCTTCTGAAACGTTAACTCTGTTTCTCACTCCACGGATGCTGCCTGGCCTGCTGAGTATTTCCAGCATTTTCTGTTGTTATTTCAGATTTCCAGCATCCGCAGTATTTTACTATTATATTACAGGTAGGCGATTGGTGGGAGAAGAATTATGGGTCAATGTATTTTGAGCAGCATGTAGATTTCCTTTCAATAATTTGGGGGGGGAGGAAGGAAACGTTAATTCAGTATGCAACCAAAAATATATATTTTTAAATTAAGTGGCAGCTACAATGAGTTAAATATCTCCAGGATTTGGTGGCTAGTATTTATTATTGCTGTGGAAAATGTTTTCATATGGTTGTTTCCGTTCATGAACAATATTGAATGAGCCATCCATATGTATCTAACTCCATTATCCACCTTACTCCACTGCGATTCACAGAAACATAGAAACATAGAAGATAGGAGCAGGAGTAGGCCATTCGGCCCCTCGAGCCTTCTCCGACATTCAATGAGATCATGGCTGATCATCCAAACTCAGTACCCTGTCCCTGCCTTCTTCCCATATCGCTTGATCCCTTTAGCCTTAAGAAATATATCTAATTCCTTCTTGAATATATTTAATGAATTGGCCTCCACTGCCTTCTGTGGTAGAGAATTCCACAGGTTCACCATTCTCTGGGTGAAGAAATTCCTCCTCATCTCTGTCCTAAACGGCTTACCCCTTATCCTTAGACTGTGACCCCTGGTTCTGGACTCCCCGGCCATCAGAAACATCCTTCCTGCATCTAGTCTGTCCAGGCCTGACAGAATTTTATAGGTTTCAATGAGATCCCCTCTCAATCTTCTAAACTCCAGTGAGTATAAGCCCAATCGACCCACTCTCTCTTCATACGTCATTCCTGCCATCCCAGGTATCAATCTGGTGAATCTTCGCTGTACTCCCTCCATGGCAAGAACATCCTTCCTCAGATAAGGTGACCAAAACTGCACACAATACTCAAGGTGTGGTCTCACCAAGGCCCTGTACAACTGCAGCAAGACATCCTTGTTCCTGTACTCGAACCCTCTCGCTATGAAGGCCAACATACCATTTGCCTCCTTAACCACCTGCTGCACCTGCATGCTTACCTTCAGTGACTGGTGCACAAGGACACCCAGGTCTCGTTGCACTTCCCCTTCTCCCAATCTATTGCAGTTCAGATAATAATCTGCCTTCCTGTTTTTGCCACCAAAGTGGATAACCTTGCATTTATCCACATTATACTGCATCTGCCATGCTTCTGCCCAATCACTCAACCTGTCCAAATCATACTGAAGTTTCTCTCCATCCTACTCACAGCACACACGCCCACCCAGCTTTGTGTCATCTGCAAACTTGGAGATATTACATCTAGTTCCCTCGTCTAGATCATTTATATATATTGTGAATAGCTGGGGTCCTAGGACCGATCCCTGCGGTACCCCACTAGTCACTGCCTGCCACTCGGAAAAAGAGCCGTTTATTCCAACTCTTTGCTTCCTGTCTGCCAACCAGTTCTCTATCCAAGTCAGTACCTTGCCCCCAATCCCATGTGCCTTAACTTTACATGCTAATCCCTTATGCGGGACTTTATCGAAAGCCTCTGAAAGTCCAAATACAGCACATCCACTGGTTCTCCCTTATCTATTCTACCAGTTACATCCTCAAAAAATTCCAGTAGATTAGTCAAGCATGATTTATCTTTTGTAAATCCATGTTGACTTTGTCCGATCCTGTCACTGTTTTCCAAGTGCTCTGCTATTACACCTTTATAATGGACTCTAGCATTTTCCCCACTACCGATGTCAGGCTTACCGGTTTATAATTCCCTGTTTTCTCTCTACCACCTTTTTTGAATAGTGGGGTAACATTAGCTACCCTCCAATCCATGGGAACTGTTCCAGAGTCTATCGAATTTTGGAAGATGACCAGCAATGCATCTACTATTTCTAGGGCCACTTCCTTATGTACCCTAGGATGTAGATTATCAGGCCCTAGGGATTTATCGGCCTTCAATCCCATCAATTTCCCTAACACCATTTCCCTACAAATACTGATTTCTTTCAGTTCCTCCCTCTCATTAGACCCTATGTTCCCCGACATCTCTGGGAGGTTATTTGTGTCCTCCTTTGTGAGGGCAGAACCAAAGTATGTATTTAATTGGTCTGCCATTTCTTTGTTCCCCATTATAAATTCCCCTGATTCTGACCGCAAGGGACCTATGCTTGACTTCACCAATCTTTTCCTCTGGAGGTCTGTATACCACTCCCACTAACGTTTTCTGCCCCTTGGTATTTCTCAGTTCTACCCATACAGATTCCACATCATCAGAGCTAATATCCTTCCTTTCAATTGTTTTAATCCCCTCTTTAACCTGCAATGCTATCCCACCTCCTTTTCCTTTTTGCCTATCTTTCCTGAATATTGAATACCCCTGGATGTTGAGTTCCCAGCCTTGGTCACCCTGGAGCCATGGTTCCGTAATCCCAATCATATCATATCCATTTACCTCTATTTGCGCAGCTAATTCATCTACCTTATTATGAATGCTCCTCGCATTAAGACACAAGGCTTTCAGGCTTGTTTTTTTTAACACTCTTACACCTTTTAGAATTATTATTTACTGTGGCCATGTTTGATTTAAACCCTTGATTTCTCTGACTGCCACCTTTGTTTTTCTCCTTCCTGTCTTTTGCTTCTATCCTTGTTTCCCTTTCCTTTGTCTCCCTGCTCAGGTTCCCAACCCACTGCCATTTTAGTTTAAACCTTCCCCCAGAGCACTAGCAAACACTCCCCCTAGGACATCGGTCCTGGTCCTGCCCAGGTGCAAACCGTCCGGTTTGTACTGGTCCCACCGCCCCCAGAACCGGTTCCAATGTCCCAGGAATTTGAATCACTCCCCCTTGCACCATTCCGCTAGCCACGTATTCATCTGAAATATCCTTCTATTTCTACTCTGACTAGCACGTGGCACTGGTAGCAATCCAGATTATAATCATCTGCTATTCTACAGGTAAGTAACTGGGCTCAAATTAATATTGCTTGGAAAATCATTATACATTAATGCTGAACGTCTCTAATGGCTGACACAGTTTAGACCCTAGTTGTTAATTGTACCATAAGCACGAGAAGGGATCTGGTTACTTGCGTAACAAAGTTTTCTTGTCCTTGCTACTTTTAAGCTGGCACTAATCATTCCAACGGGTGGATTCCTGTTCATTCCAGTGGAACTATTGTTGTTGAATTTTATGATGCAACTAACCCAACGACCAAATACAGATTCTTGTGCCCAAGGTACACCCAGATTGTTTCAGGAAAAAACTCGTCTCCCTGTTTATAATGATTATTAAGTTAACACCGGGTTCAAAGTGCCTTTCAAAGTCTACTGCCAGTGTAAACAGAGGTATTTTCTATATATCGCTGTTGGAAACTAATCTCAAAATTTACCAGTTGGCCAACACTTTAAAATCATTTCAGGGCTGAGTTCACTTAAGTGTAAATGGTGGTGGGCCTTACTCAGTTGGCCATTTTTCCTCCACTGGTAGCAGATTTATTGCAATTCATTTTGTAACTTGCCTTGATTTGAACTGTAGACCTCTGGATTCCCTGTTCACTGCCATAACCCCACTGCTACTGAGCCCAGATCCCATAATGCGCCATAATAAGTATATAAAATGTGACTAAATATATAGGGACTTATTTGACAATCAGGCACTTTATATTTACTATTTAACTGGCCAGCAGAAGAATTCGCTGCTCACGATGCAGTCTCCTCTACATTGAGTGAAATACACCAAATGCAGATTGGGTGATTGCTTTGCTGAACACCTCCATTCAGTCCGCAAGCGTGATCCTGAGCTTCCGGTCGCTTACCATTTAAATTCTCTGCCCCACTCCCACTCTGACCTCTCTGTCCTTGGCCTCATACACTGTTCCAATGAAGCTCAACAGAAGCTCGAGGAACAGCACCTCATCTGTCGATGAGGCGCTTCACAGCTTGCCCAGCTGTGGTCTGGTGCCAAAGGCCTACCCGTCCGACAGCCAGCCAACCAGCCAGCCAGTCCCTCAATCTGGCTAGCTGCGGCCGGGAAATGGAGACAAAGAACATTAATCAGGTCCTGCCATTAAATTCGGCAGGACCTGAGGGAAACCGTTTCTTCTGGGTTTCCTGAACGCAAAACTGCCCCCTTCCCTCATGCTTCCACCCCGCCTCCCCGTAAATATTGGGGCTGTTAACTCTGTTTCTCTCTCCACAGATGCTGCCTGACTGGTTGAGTATTTCCAGCATTTTATGTTTATATTGCAGAAGAAAACACAATGGCTTTGTCCAAGGGATGGATCATTGGTGGTGTACATTTTCACCAGACTCTGAGGCCTCATCAAAGTAAAGTTGGCAGTGTAGCTCTCTAATGCCTTTTGAATTGTCGGGCATTGGGTTGTCACTCCGATAAGAACTGCGAGTATTAATCAGATCTCGATTCGTACTTCAGTTAAATATGTTAATTACACAGTCAATAAAACAATATTCATCAGAAGTTGATCTGCCTCACATACTTTTCCGAGAAAATGACTACAGCCGGGAATGTTTTAGCAAAGGCTTGTGACATTTTTGGAAAGGGTTTTCACCGCCGAAATGTGCGGTGGATGTGCCAAGGCTGAAACTATATACAAAACACCCTGCAGTGAAGCTGCAGTGTAAATAGGGGCCAACAAATGATGTTACATCAAACACACTGCGTTAATGAAACACCATGAAGCCACAAGTTAGTGTGGACAGCCCATAAAAGTAACAACTCGCTTGCACCGAAGGGGGTATTACATATTTCTTAGCAGCTTAAGACGCAATAGTAAATATTATGCACCAACCCAAGGGATGTAAGCCATCTAGTTTCCCTTATTTTTACTCTCTTTCTTAAACTATGGCTAGAGAACTAAAAGGCCCATGCATCATATTAACAAGCCTTGACAAGACTACAAACCTGGGGCTTGAAATTCCATGGGTCACAATCCGCTGGTTATGCCGGAATCACGCCCAGCGGTACAGTCCAGCACCAACTACACCGGAGTTTGTGGGGTCAGCAGGAGAGCAGCTCCTCAGCATGGGTCAGGTACAATGTTGGCACCTGCCTGCCAATGAGGTGGGCCAAGGAGGGGGATTATCCAGGCTGCCCGCAAACCCACCAATAATCTTGTTAGCAAGGGGGCTGATCTGCAGTCTTTCTTTTTTCAAAACATATAGAATTGTTTGAGGGAGTCCAGGCTGCTTGGCTGGCCTGAACCCCAAAGCTGGGGCCCACGTATGCCCTTGAGGAGGCCAGCGTGCCTCCATTCACTTTGGTGTACTAGCTGCTGCTACAACACCAGGTCTCCATACAGCCTAAAGGGTCCATGCCCCTGACCTCCGCCCTCTGACCCTTGTTTGACTTGTCAGGGGCAGACGGAAGATCCATTTCTTACAAGGCAAAGCGATAACTCCCGGGAATAGCAGGGATTTGCACAACTTTTTGTGGGGTTATGCTGGTTTCTTGCAGATGTTCCAGCTGGAAACTGGTGGAACACCCCATGGAATTTCAGCACTGGACATGCAGAACACTCTCCCAATGAAAACAGTACGCCAATGAAATTCTTGTAAGAAGAGCTATACAATTAAAAGTTATATATGGATAATGTTATAAGTTATTAAATGCTCCATGGAACTCAATGGCTCATGTGCTGTGGGGGTCGTGGATGTGTCATCTGTAGAATGCAACTGGTCAGAGTTAAGTAATTAGGCTGTAAGGTTGTACTGTCAGTAATTGTTAATATCCTTAAGTTTCAATCAATTACCTTCAGTGTATGGGGAGAAATTTTGGAACTTTTGGGTGTTTTGTCCATGGTTGATTGGTTGCTCAGGATGAGCTAAAACTCTATTGGTTGAGCAGAACTCATGGTATTGCAAACTGTACATGATTGTGGACTTAATAGGCCAAATAGTTTTATTTGTTACGTATTTTCTTATGTTTCTTTGTTCTCCTGAGGTAATGGCAGCTGAGCTCCTTCTTGCTTTATAACTGTAATATTTCAGCATTATATATTTCTTTTCACATTAATTTTTAGCTGGGCCACGTCATGTGAGTTTAAAACAGGACTCTGCTGCTGCACTCTGCACATATCTCTATTATCTTGGCGTTCTGAGTTTAAGTAATACACAAAATTGTCAGGAGTTAGCAATTAGTTTCAAGGGAAAATAATCCACCTCTGGTGGGCCGCATGCATCTCACAAGGTCATGATGGGGCAGCATGCATCACTCCAGGCCGTTATGGAGCAGCATGCATCTCTCCACACAGTGATGGAGCAGCATGTATCACTCCATGTCTTTACGGGGAAGCATGCATCTCTCCAGGCCGAGATAGGGCAGCATGCATCTCTCTACGCAGTGATGGAGCAGCATGCATTTCTCCACGCAGTGATGGAGCAGCATGCATCTCTCCACGCAGTGATGGAGCAGCATGTATCACTCCATGTCTTTACAGGGAAGCATGCATCTCTCCAGGCCATGATAGAGCAGCATGCATCTCTCCATGTCGTTAAGGGGCAGCATGCATCTCACCAGGCTGTGAGGGGGCAGCATGCATCACTCCAGGCCGTGATGGGCCGCATGCATCACTCCAGGCTATGATGGGCTGCATGCGGCTCTCCAGGCCGCGAGGGGGCAGCATGCATCACTCCATGTCTTTAAGGGGAAGCATGTATCTCTCCAGGCTGAGATAGGGCAGCACGCATTGCTCCAGGCCATGATGGAGCAGCATGTATCACTCCATGTCTTTAAGGGGAAGCATGCATCTCGCCAGGCCGTGATAGGGCAGCATGCATCACTCCAGGCCGTGATAGGGCAGCATGCAGCACTCCAGGCCATGATGGGGCAGCATGCATCACTCCAGACCGTGATGGAGCAGCATGCTTCATGCCAGGCCGTGATGGGGTAGCATGCATCACTCCAGGCCGTGATGGAGCAGCATGCATCACTCCAGGCCGTGATGGGGCAGCATGCATCACTCCAGGCTGCGTAGGGGCAGCATGCATCACTCCAGGCCATGATGGGGCAGCATGCTTCTCTCCAGGCTGTGAGAGGGCAACATGCATTACTCCGGCCATGAATGGCCCACATGCATCGTTCTAGGCCGTGAGG
Organism: Somniosus microcephalus; assembly: GCF_052327205.1. Classification (NCBI taxonomy): domain Eukaryota; kingdom Metazoa; phylum Chordata; class Chondrichthyes; order Squaliformes; family Somniosidae; genus Somniosus; species Somniosus microcephalus. The sequence continues at coordinate 144,710,989 of NC_140989.1, forward strand.
GGGAAGCATGCTTCTCTCCAGGCTGTGATGGGGCAGCATGCATCACTCCAGGCCATGAATGGGCCACATGCGTTATTCTAGACTGCGATGGAGCAGCATGCTTCTCTCCAGGCCGTGATAGGGCAGCATGCATCACTCCAGGCCGTGATGGAGCAGCATGCATCACTCCAGGCTGTGAGAGGGCAGCATGCATCACTCCAGGCTGTGATGGGGCAGCATGCATCACTCCAGGCCGTGATGGGGCAGCATGCATCACTCCAGGCTGTGAGAGGGCAGCATGCATCACTCCAGGCTGTGATGGAGCATATCTCCATTCATTTGGTTGTTAGAAATAATATTATTGTTTACCAGCCTGTTCAGAAAGAACCAGGGCTTCTTCAAAGGACAAGACTGTGTGTGAAAGATCTCCTTTGATCTGGCTTGATTCACAACCATGCTCTCTGAGGCCTCTTAACCTGGGATATATTCTGCAAGCTGTTCTTCAGTTCAGCTTTGGCTACATCAAAGGCAATGGTGGATTCTGCGAGGAAGGCAAGAACTTTACTGTACCACATACAAACATTACCTTAAAAAGTCTTGCAGTTATTTCCCAATTGGAAGTGAACAGAAGTACATGTCGGCAATCTGTTAAAAATGCTCATTCAAAATTTCTCTGTAAAAGAGTAATTGTTAATTGTGTGGGTTACTAAATCCATTCACTCCATTCACTGGCAACTAGCTCCATTTTGAATGAGAATTTTTAACAGGTTGCCAACATACATCCCTCTCCAATTCCAATTGGGAAAAATTATGTATCACCAGACCACATTGTCTGGCTAAAACAGCATTTTCAATTTATTATGAGTATTAAATATACACCAAAGCAAAATAGTAAGAAACTAGTGGTACTTATAAAAACAAAATTTGAACCTGTCCATAAGAGTGTAACAGTATTTCCCCTCAAGGTTGTAGGTTTCATAGGACATGAGCAAGTTCTTAAAACCAGGCCAGTGGGAAAACTGGGGAAATATAAATAATTATCTTTTGAAAAGAAATTCACATGTTTAGTGGGAAAAGTTTGTAGAAGCCGAATGGTCATTTTTTCAATAGTAATAGCCACTTTCAAATCTGTCCCTTGAGAAAAATCCATGGAATAAGTAAAATATCTGTTCATATTGAGTCTAACCTTCAGATTAACTTCATAGGATAAACATAGGCATGCTTTTGTGGGGTTTTACAGGGTCTTTTTCTTAAATGCTTTTTCTTCCCTTCAGCTTCTGATGATGGGCTCTTGGGTCTACACATGGAACCTCAATACTTCACCAGCCAGAGCCATACTGTTTTCTTACTGAAAGAATGGACTAATTTGTTTAATGTGTACGGTTTATAAAATGGTGAATTCCAGGCCATTGTTGGCTTATTGGACAGGAACACCAAGTGAAAATGCTGTTCCATGGGGGAAAAAGGGAAAACTGACGAGAGATATTGTTTAATAGAGAGGCCGGGGTGAAGGAACAAGGCCCGTAGTGCAGGTTACCACCAAGTTTGAGAAAAAGAAAAGAGAAGACAAGATAAACCAGGAGGTAGTGATAAGGTGATGCCAAGATTGGGTTGAAAAATCTGAAGATTGTAGGTGGAAGAAAGGACTGAGAGATTAAACATGCACCACTCTCACACACTTCCTAATGAGTGGCCCAAGAGGGGCACAGGCCTGGAGATACTTTATTGGCCAGAAGATGATGAGTGCCATTGGTAAAGCTCTCAACAACCTCAAAGAATTGCAAGCCACGGAAGTACTTTTGAAGTGCAGTCACTGTTGTGGTAGGGAAAGGTAGGGAAACACAGCAGCTGATTAGTACACAGCAAGGTCCCACAAATACCAATGAGATAAATGACTAGATAATCTGTTTTTGTGGTGTTGGTTGAGGGATAAATGCTGGTGAGGATATTGGAAGACCACTCCTGCTCCTCTTTGATGAGTGCCATGCGATTTTTTTATCTCTATCTAAGAGGGCAGGCAGGGCCTTTGTTTTACATCTCATCCAAAAGACAGCATCACCAACAGGACAGTGCTCACTCCGTATTACGTAGAATTACATAGAAGTTACAGCACAGGAACAGGCCATATGGTAGCGTAGTGGTAATGTTACTGGACTAGTAATCCAGTAGACGTGAGTTCAAATGGCAACTGGGGAATTTAAGTATAATTCATTAAATAAATCTGGAATATAAAGCTAGTGTCAGTAATGTGTGACCACAGAGCTACCAGATTGTTGTCAAAACCTATCTAGCTCATTAATGTGCTTTAGAGAAAGAAATCTCCTCCTACCCGTCATCTAACTCAATCAGCATATCCTTTTTCCCTCAATTATTTATTATTTTTATGACACTGAAGTGTCGGCCTAGATTATGTGCTCAAGCTGGAATGCACGACCTTCTGACTCTGAGGCGAGATTGCGGCCATTGAGCCAAGGCTGACACCTAAATAATATAATTATTCCATCTATGCTGATCTGGTGTCATGAACAGTGAATGCCCTCGCCCACCAGGAGTTCAAGCAGATGCCTGAAATGTGAAATGTGCTTGCTGCATTTATTTAAATTTGTCCGCCTCACTTATCACTGCTGATACTATTGTGTACACTCTTAAACTTGGACGACCACCAGGGAATTCGCCTTTCACCAGCCTGAGTTCAGCGACCTTGTATGTTTTCCATCTTCAACAGTCTGCCTGATGATTTTACCTTGGTGGAACTATATAGCACTAAATCAATTTATTTCTATATAAAAAATAAAAAATAAAACAATCTTACAGTAAAAATATTTGCAGACAAGTTTTCCACTGCGATAAAACATTGCATATTCCAATAACCGTCTGTGTGAAAAAAATAGTTCAAACTATCCCCTTCGTTCAGCGATTAGAGCCCATCTTGGTTAGAGCCCATCTGCATTCAGCTCTGGGCAATGGACACATTGGCCAAGAATAAGGTGTGGCGCAGATTCACCAGAATGATACCGGGGCTAAAAGGGTTAAATTATGAGGACAGGTTGCATAGACTAGGCTTCTATTCCCTTGAGTATAGCAGATTAAGGGGTGATCTAATTGAGGTGTTTAAGATGATTAAAGGAGTTGATAGGGTAGAGAGAGAGAAACTATTTCCTCTGGTGGGGGGAGTCCAGAACAAGGGGGTATAACCTTAAAATTAGAGCTAGGTTGTTCAGGGTTGATGTCAGAAAGCACTTCTTCACACAAAGGGTAGTGGGAATCTGGAATTCACCCCAAAAAGCTGTTGAGGTTAGGTTCAATTGAAAATGTCAAAACTGAGATTAATAGATTTTTCTTAGGTAAGGTTATTAAGGATTACGGAACTAAGACGGGTAGATGGAGTTAAGATACAGATCAGCCATGAGCTAATTGAATGGCGGAACAGGCTCGAGGGGCTGAATGGCCTCCTCCTGTTCCTATGTTCCTATTGATAATTTGGGGCCTATTCTCCTTTGTTACCAACTTGCCAACCAGTGGAAATGGTCTTTTGCTATTTATCCTCTCAAAGTCTTTCATAGCCTTAAAATTCTTTATTAAATCCCCCTTAACCTTTAGGTGAAAAAAGTGTCAATTTTTCATTTCTGGTATTATTCCAGTGAATCTTTGTTTTTCCCTTACCATGGCTTGAATATCCTTTCCATGAGAGTGTGCCTTGAGTTCGATGCAGTTTTCCATTTGTGGCCTAACAATGTCTTGTACAAATTCAACATAATTTCCTTGCTTTTATTTTCAATGCATTTTTGTATAAGATCCAGAATCCCATCTAAAAGACATTGGCCAGAATTTTTCCTACCTGGGCCGGTCTGGTGTGGGTGGTGGCAAAGGCGGGTTGCGACCCCACTGCTAGCTCTATTCCATAGCTGAAAATAAACTTTTGTCAATAGGGCCCATTAAGCCCACCCAGCGCGTTACCCGGCCCAATTAAATGGAGCGGGTCTGGTGATGTCATTCAGCCAGGATCGTTAAAGGGACCCTGGCCACATTAGATTTGACGTTTAATCTAACATACTGCTGTCAGTGTACTACAGCATTGAAGTGCTGCAAACACTGACAATGACTGCACAGAGGCAGAGGGCTGCATCCAGGTTCTCCCATGACTCCCATATGCTAATGGAGGGAGTCAGAGCACGCAGGGAGGTCCTCTTCCCTTCCGATGGGTGGAAGAGACCTCCCCAGGATATCAAAACAGCCTGGTTGCAGATTGCAGAGGAGGTCACAAGAAGGGATGTGGTCAGGAGGACCTGGGCGCAGTGCTGCAAACGTTTCAATGATCTCATTAGATCAGGAAGCTTTAGTACAAAGCCACACTCAACCTCATCCTGCTGTGCCTCTCATCACATCCCCATCACTCTGCCATCCCAACCCTACTACTGCACATCCTTACTCACACCAACTTACCTTGCACCTCCACCCATCCCTCTCTCTATCTATATTATCACTTCCCCATCTCACGAGCCACCCCTCACCCTCATCCGAGTGCAATCATACCAACTAACAACACACAATGGTAGCCACTCGGGTGTTTTATCCAATGTTTATGTAAAGTTTCTGTTAATGTGGTGTCAAACATTGAAATATTTATTTTCAATACTTTGCATTCTTAGACAGATTTGTGTGCACCTTTGGAAGTGGCTTAGTGAGTTGCCATGAATGGTGAGACATAACGGTACCCCCCGCAATGGTGATGAGTGTGAAAGGAATGGCTTGGGCATTGTTGGGATCCTTTATGGTGTTGGTGTGGGGTGGTGCCAACCTGGCGCATCATGTGGCAGCAAGGATGTACAGTGTAAAGTTAACTAAATCTGGACATGATGAGGCCATTCCTGGTGTCCCGGGCAGCAATGTGCTTGGGTGCTGATGTCCTCTGTCCTTTGCAGCATCAGGTGATTACGGAGAAGGTTGATATTGTTGGTGCTGCTGGTGTGCCTGGTGCTGCTGGTGTTGGGGCTCATCGTGGTCCGATTCTGAGGACCAAGGTGAGACAGTATAAACTATAAACGGCACCCGTGTTGATGGAATAGATGACAGGTGAAGTACAGATGGCAGAAGCATTCTGTCGATGGTGAAAGTTCTTCCAATGAGGTGAGACTGGATGGAGACTTTGCTGGAAAGACTTGCAGCCTGCAGAATTTGAGGAAAATGAACATCTGTCAGGTGGGAGCTTTTACTGTACATTTGATGCTGTCAAGTAATCAGCTGGAGCAATGGCCACGGAACTCCCGCCTCAGGTTGACAGACGTGCCTCCCGAGCAGCGTGGTTGCCGTGGCCATACAGTTAAATTTTAAAAGTAAGTTACAAAAGCCTGTTAAGGGTCTGACAACTAGCTGTTAGTCATCTCAATTGGATTGCCCGCAGCTGTCGGTCGGGTCTGCTCCGTGATGACAGATGCGCCTGGGGGAAAGGTGCGTGGGAGTGGGATGACAGCGGGTTCCCGACCTGCTGTCAAAAATAACAACTTTCCCACCCGGCCCACCTCCGATTGCACCCACTACCATCTCAGAAAATTCCGGCCTATCTGCTTTGGTACCATTGTTTTGTTCTATTAAAATTATTTAAATTGTGCGCTATCTTCTTCAGCACAACACATATATGGATGATCCTTACTAGCATCAGCAGTGGAGACTTGCACATTAACTTCTGTCATCCCTTTCAAACAATTGAAGTTCAAGGACTATGGCTCCCTACTCTCTGCCCCACTCAGTTCCCTCTTCTTCAGTTGCTCTCCTAGCTTGGTGATTGAACCACAATCTTCCTCTTGATAGTTTGCTTCACATCATTGAATCTTTATCGATCTTCTGCCAGCTTGTTTAAATGTGCAATTTGAATTTAGCTGCCAATAATCCTCCCTACTGATTGATTTGGTTGTCTGTATTGATGCCTTTTTTGAGCATTATGTGTCAGCTGTGGCTCAGTGGATAGCACTCTTGCCTCTGAGTCAGAAGGTTCAAGTCGCACTCCAGACACTTGATTACAAAAATCTAAGCTGACACTCCCAGTGCCGTACTGAGGGAGTGCTGCACTGTCAGATGTGCCGTTTTTCAGATGAGACGTTAAACTGAGGCCTTGTCTCTCAGGTGGATGTAAAAGATCCCATGGCACTATTTTGAAGGAGAGCAGCGGAGTTATCCCTGGTGTCCTGGCCAATTTTTCTCCCTCAATCAACATCACTAAAAACAGAATAACTGGTCATTATCACATTGCTGTTTGTGGGAGCTTGCTATGCGCAAATTTGCTGCTGCATTTCCTACATTACAACAGTGACTACATTTTTAAAAAGTACTTCATTGGCTGTTAAGCGCTTTGGGACGTCTGGTGGTCGTGAAAGACGCTACAGAAATGCAAGTCTTTTCTTTTATTCAAACCTTTATGGCCTCCTCCAAAATCAGGTCCACCTCATGTTTAAGGAATCCATGCTTTTTGTTTCGTTGTGTCCTAATTGCCATTTTCCTTTCAGCTCTGTAGTTATAATTCCTGCACGATGGCTTATAGCACAACACTGAACTGGCATCTCACTTAAGGTTGAGAAATGGAAGTGCCACACTGGCACAAAAGGGGGCGCTCTTCCTATACTTTTAGGGATCATTTCTATAGTTTGTAACTTGAGAAATGTGTTCTGAAGTGTTTGAGGCTTGGGTGAATGCACATTATTGAGGGAGTGTAAAAAGTGGTTGACCCTAACTCTCACCTGGCAGTGATTGATGCAAAAAAAGTGGAAGAAGTATTTAATTCTCCAGTATCGCCATTCCGAGTTTTGATTGTCATATATTCACTCATTCCTTTTTTCGAAAGGTCTTGCAATAAATGGACTGAACAAAAGAAAAGACAAATACAGGCTGGATTTATGCTAATGTTTATTTGAAAGAAAGAAGGAGATTAAGCGGGTCAAGGATAACATAAAGCATACTTAAGGTAAATAGGCAGGATGGTACTGGTTGCTTTTTGAAGAACAAAGCCCTCTTAACAAATAGAAGTCATGCCTTAGTGGAAGTCTACAAGAAGTACAAGTGTGTAAAGTTAGACTACCACATTCCTCCCAAACATAAAAGCCCTCAGCCCCATAAGTGCAGGCTTGGAAGGAAATAATTAGCTTTAAACCACACTGTGGCATTCAAACAATAACTTCATTATACTGTATTGCTGGTCTGCAGACACCCAAGATAAACTGTTAAAATTAAGGGTAAACAAACAAGAAGGTGTAGGATTTTGAGCATGCCTTTGCTGGCTCATGCTGTGCTTTGAAGTTGGATAGAACATGTTGTCACTTTTTTTGTGGCTACAATGCTCCTTGTGGCCTGTTTCAAAAATCCATCATTAAAGCAGTGCATTGGATGCTGGAAAGGAGAATAAAAAAGAATCTAAAATAGTTTGTGAGCTATTCCTTCATTTTTTTTAAAGAGGAGGGATTTGGGTGAGCAGATTTGCTGAAAATTCCAGAAAAGCTACCATCATTGTAAGGTTGCTTAGTCATTGAATTATTGCAGGCCCTGAATTAGCCCTGCAGAAAGTAACTACCATGATCAGTATCAATAGCTATCTGTCTTTTTTTAATAGGCTCCATATATAATTTTATCAACAGAAAATGCTGGAAAAACTCAGCAGGCCAGGCAACATCCGTGGAGAGAAAATAGAGTCAACGTTTCGGGTGAAAACCCTTTGTTTTCACCCGAAACCTTGATTCTATTTTCTCTCCATGGATGTTGCCTGGCCTGCTGAGTTTTTCCAGCATTTTCTGTTGTTATTTCGGATTTCCAGCATCTGCAGTATTTTGCTATCGTATCATTTTATCAAACCCTTGTAACATAAAAGACAACGACCCAGGAAGAATAAAATCAAACTAATCTACTATCTGAAAAGTTGCCTCATTATTGGTCAGTCAGTCGGCTGTCCACAGATGTACCAAGGGACAGATGCATTATTCAGCAGGGGCCAATGACTGCATCGCCTTTGCTGCTGGCCAACAGCAGCATACGAGAGGGCAACCCAATTCTACAGGACTTCGGCCTTTATCAGAGGGTTATCGATTGCACTTGCGGTTCAATTCAAGCCCCTGTACACAATTCTGTGCCCTATATAATACAAAAGGGATCTTTTTATCTGAATGTGGACATGATATGTGTTCACCAACACAGAATCCTGCAGGTCAATATCTAATGGCTTGGAATATCTCACAGCGCCTTGATTTTAAGGTAAACATCTCTGCAACCCTTATTTGAAGGGGTATGGTGAGCGACAGGATGACTGGAGTGAGACTGTGGCTATTCTATGCAGCCATGGCTCATGATACCATTTCTGAAAGGGGCAAATCACACCTCCTGAGTAGTAACCTGCGACCAATAAATACTCCGCTCAATGTTCAAATCATGTATAATGCACGCATTCCCTCCTTTTTATGTAGTGTGTGACTGTTGGTAGTGTAGGAATCGTCGAATTCCTAACTAATAACTGAGGTTGACTCAGGAGATCAAACAAACAGGTCTTTAATGTAAGACTAAACGAGTTCGAACCGTTTGTTGAGATCGATACAGGAGAACCACGAAAACAGGTCTTAACAAGATGAAGATTCCACGAGGACTGCCTGGGCAGTCACGTGGTTTGCGACGTGACGTCATCGCGTTTGCCCACGTTTTCCCGCGCTCTTAAAGGGGCCACGCCCCGTACATACAAACACTATATACAAAACACAGTAATGTCTAACACAATGGTATCGGCTTAGGCTGGTGTTAGAACATCGTTAAAGGGAATTATATACAGTTGCCCAGAGTCATTCAGTGGCTCCGCCACATGCGCCCCCCCAGAATTCGCTTTAACGGACAAAGTCAAGCGGTGAGGTGGTCTGATGAGCCTGTCAGAACGGCTCCTGTACTCCTGAAGCGGAGGCTGCAGGGCGGCTGGCGGTCTGGCGGGCGGTTGCACTTGGTCTGCTGTAACGGCGATGGGTGGCCGACCTCGTCTCGGCGGTTGTGCTGTCTCGACGGGGTGGTCGAGGTCCAGATGTGCTGGCTTTAAGCGATCGGCCGAAATGTGGTCTGTTTTACCACCGACATCTACCGTGAAGGTTTTGTCCCCTGCCTCCAACACGCGGAAGGGACCAGTATATGGGGCCTTGAGTGGATCCCCATGAGCATCGTGGTGAATAAAGATGTACTCAGCCTTGTGAAGCTCCAGGGGAACGTGCGAACTCTGCAGCCCATGATGCAAAGTGGGCACCAGTGCGAAGCATCTGGCCGCCTCCTGGTGACTAGTAAGCTGGTCAGACGCGGACCATGGCTTCGTCGATGCTGGCAGGAAATCCCCCGGGACTCGCAGCGGCTGACCGTATACCAGCTCCGCTGATGAAGAGTGAAGGTCTTCCTTGGGGGCCGTGCGAAGGTCCAACAGGACCCACGGTAGCTTGTCTGCCCATCCAGCGTCCTGGAGGCTGGCCCTCAGGGCAGCTTTCAGTGATCGGTGGAAGCGTTCACAGAGGCCATTCGCCTGTGGGTGGTCGGTCGTGGTGCGGTGCAATTTGACACCGAGTCCTTGGGCCACTGCATTCCAGAGTTCGGAGGAAAACTGCGGTCCTCTGTCAGAAGAAATATCTGCGGGCACTCCGAAATGGGCGACCCAGGTGGAAATGAACGCCCTGGCCACGTCCGCCGAAGTAGTGGATGACAGGGGAACCGCCTCCGGCCATCTGGTGGTGCGGTCAACCATGGTCAGGATGTGTGAAAAACCATGGGAGGGTGGGAGTGGTCCTACCAGGTCCACATTGACATGGTCAAAACGTTGCTCCGGAACTGTGAAGGTGGCCAACGGAGCTTTGACGTGGCGCTGTACTTTGGCCTTTCGGCAGACCACGCAGGAGTTGGCCCAGTCACGGACATCCTTGTGCATGCCATGCCATACGAATTTCGTTGACATCAGCTTCTGAGAGGCCTTCATTCCTGGGTGTGACAACCCATGTATGACGTCGAACACTTTACGGCGCCAGACGACCGGCACGACCAGGCGAGGGTCCCGTACGGAGACGTCACACAACAGCGTGGTACCTGCCGAATGGAACTTGACGTCAGCCAACCGGAGGCCAGTGATGGCTGTTCTGCAGGCTTGGACTTCTGGGTCTGAGGCTTGGTCCGCTGCCATGAGGGCATAATCGATGCCCAAATGAACTGTATTGACGGTCGCGCAGGAGAGGCAGTCTGCCACCAGGTTGTCCTTACCGGCCACGTGCTGTATATCCGTGGTGAATTTGGATATGTAGGTTAGTTGACATTACTGTCGGGATGACCACGGTTCGGCGGTCTTGGCCATGGCAAAAGTTAGTGGCTTATGGTCCACAAAGGCGGTGAAAGGACGTCCTTCCAGGAGGAAGCGAAAATGGCGGATGGCCAGAAAAAGGGCGAGCAACTCCCAGTCGAACGTGCTATATGCTCTCTCGTTCCGCCGTAGTTGATGGCTGAAGAATGCCAACGGCTGCCACGTCCCGTTCACCCACTGCTCTTGCACAGCGCTGATTGCGTAGTCTGACGCGTCGGTGGTGAGGGCGATGGTGGCTCCTGGCAGCGGGTGCGCCAGCTAAGGCGCTTTTGGTGTCGGCGAACGCTCGGGCCATGTCATCCATCCAGTCTACCGGGTTCTTGCCAGTCTTGCCCTTGAGGGCCTCGTACAGGGGCTGCATGAGTAGTGCTGCCGTAGGCACGAAACGGTGGTAAAAGTTTACCATGCCTAGGAATTCCTGCAGGGCCTTAATGTTTTGTGGGCATGGAAAGGATATCACCGCCTCTACCTTCACTTGTAAAGGAACTGCTCCCTCTGCGGTGATGCGATGCCCCAGGAAATCAATTTGGTGCAGGCCAAACTGACACTTGGCCGGCTTGATAATCAGGCCATGTTGGCTGAGGTGCGTAGGTGACAGATATGTTCCTCTTTAGTAGGACTGGCAATGAGAATATCGTGCAGGTAGCTGAAGAGGAACTTGAGGTCCCGCAGCACGGAGTCCATCAGGCATTGGAAAGCCTGGGCGGCGTTCTTTAACCCAAACGGCATTCACAAAAACTCGAAGAGACCGAATGGGGTGATGACTGCAGTCTTCTGGACATCCTGTGGGTGCACTGGGACCTGGTGGTAGCCCCGTACAAGGTTGACTTTCGAGAAGACGGTGCTCCCTGCCAAATGGGCAGAGAAATCCTGGATGTGGGGGATCGGGTACCGATCAGGAGTGGTGGCGTCGTTTAGGCTTTGATAGTCGCCGCATGGTCGACATCGCCGCCAAGCTTCGGGACGATATGGAGGGGTGAAGACCAGGGACTATTCGACCGGCGAATAATACCTAACCGTTCCATGGTCGCGAACTCCGCCTTTGCGACCGCCAGCTTGCCAGGTTCCAGGCGCCGGGCTCGCGCGTAGACCGGGGGGCCGTTGGTGGTGATGTGGTGCTCAACACCATGTTTCGTGACTGTGGAGGAGAACGTGGGTCTTGTCAGGTCGGGAAATTCGACAAGCAGACGAGCGAACTCGTCAGGAGTCGGGAAAGCACAGGCGACAGTGCGCGACGTAGTGTTACTGTGGTAACAAGGGATAGAATTGAAAGTTGCCGCGTTGATCAACCGTTGGTTCTTCACTTCGACCAGGAGGCTGTTGGCGCACAGGAAATCCGCGCCGAGAATGGGTTGAGGAACCTTGGCCGTAACAAACTCCCGGTGAAAACATTGCTCCCCGAAGCACACCTCCACTCGCCATCTGCCGAAGGTCCGAATTGCTCCGCCATTGGCCGCTTCAAGGGCGAGGCCGTGATGCCCTGCCTGCACATCATGGGCGGACGCGGGTAAAATGCTGCACTGCGCTCTGGTGTCGCACAGAAAACGACGACTGGAGAGCGTATCGGTGATGAAAAGCAACTTGCCCCCATTGTCGATTGTTGTGTCTGTGTGTTGATAGAGACACTGAAGACAGGAGTTTGGTTCATAGGTGTTTACTAAACAAAGTCTGGAGGGGAACTAACGGATACAACACAATATACAGGCTTATATAGCCCGAGTGGCCATTACTGGCATTACAGTACACATGGGGCTCTTAAAGGCACATACACTACAATTCCTCCCCTTTTAGCTAACCAGTACATAATATTTTAAGTAATTATTAATTACATGTTATAAGAAAAATAATATACACATTGCTGCAGTTAATTAATTATAAGTCAGTCTCTCTGGAGGCTTCCTGACTCGGTCCGGATAACGCCTCGGTGGTGTAGTAGTTTCTGGTGGCGTAGTAGGTTCTTTTGGCAAGGCTGATTTGGCTTGAATGCCAGTGTCGGGTTCATCGGGTTCCAGTATCACCGGATCGGAGGTAGATATGGGTATCTCTACTTCATCGTTAGGCGTATAGAGTTGTGGTGTAGGTTGTCCCTTTTCGGATGACTCTATGATTTGGTCAGCATGGCGCCTTATTATGCTTTCTCCGATGTTCACGGTATACATCAGCGGTCCTAGTCGTGTGCAGATAGTTCCAGGCTGCCATTTCTCGGTACGGTAGTCCCGGGCCAAAACTTGTTGACCTACCGGCATTACAGTACACATGGCGCTCTTAAAGGCACATACACTACACCGATCGCCATGGCGGCCGCGGGGCACCCGTTAGACCCGTTCCTCAGTAGTCGCGGTTGTTTTATTTTTTGGGGAAAGCTGCAGGGAGGGCGGCAACGTCTCGCCTTCACGCCGAACTGCGAGTGGTAGAAACACAGCCCAGCAGGCTGACGAGATGGGGCGGCATCTGTGGGGGATGGGCGCCTTCCGGTTCTGAGCCCAGGAGTGTGAGCATTTGGCTCATCAACTCCGAAGGCTTGGAGTCCCCGAGCCCGGGCATAGCGAGCAATCGATGGGCGCGCTCCGATTTAGTGAGCCCGAAAACTTGCAGCAACCGCGCCTTGAGGGTTTCATACTTGCGCTCCATTGGAGGGTTCTCGAGGAGACTGATGATCCACGAGGCGGTAGAGCCATCGAGTGCGGAGACCACATAGGGATATTTGGTCTGATCCACAACGATGTCCCTCAGGGCGAATTGGGCCTCGACCTGAATGAACCACGAGGTCGCTTGCTGCTCCCAGAACTGCGGTAGCTTCAGCGAAACGGCGTTGGCCTCCATGTTGTGTTCTTTTTGCGAAAAACGTTCACAAAAAATGGGGTCACCAATGTAGGAATCGTCGAATTCCTAACTAATAACTGAGGTCGACTCAGGAGATCAAACAAACAGGTCTTTAATGCAAGACTAAACGAGTTCGAACCGTTTGTTGAGATCGATACAGGAGAACCACGAAAACAGGTCTTTATAAGATGGAGATTACACAAGGACTGCCTGGGCAGTCACGTGGTTTGCGACATGACGTCATCGCGTTTGCCCATGCTCTTAAAGGGGCCACGCTCCGTACATACAAACACTATATACAAAACACAGTAATGTCTAACACAATGGTACCGGCTTAGGCTGGTGTTAGAACATCATTAAAGGGAATTATATACAGTTGCCCAGAGTCATTCAGTGGCTCTGCCACAGTAGCTTGATTGACATGCTGCTGCCCCTTGGTGCTTGTGCACTGTTGTGATGTGTGACACCTAACCTATCATTTCTTTCAAGTGATAACTGTACAAAAAGCAGTAAGTGTGTCGCTGGGCTGCAAGGTTTCGCTAACCGCATCCTGGCATTTTTGGTAGCCCTGGATTTCATTGGCCTGTGCATTGCAAAGGATCTGTGTCTGCCTTTGCCATATCCGGGGACCTTGGGGCTTGACTGGTGTGCTTGCAGCCATTCCTCCCATGCCTATGCTCCTGCCACTTCTGGGAGGCAGAGGGTTGCATCAGTCCCATCAATGGTACGCATCCTCTCACTGACTCATTGTAGTGGGGCTTCAAGCACCTCGCCTGTTGAACTGGCTTTTCTCACTCTCTGATGTTCAATTCTACAGCAATTGTGCTGATTAAATGTCTGCCTTTGCCTTCCACACTCCTATTTTAGATGGTAAATTGCCTCCTAATTGCATTTTATAGGTAATTAAGAGGATTAGTGCTTCTTACTTTTCATGGGCCTGTCCGCTATGGGGTATGAATAGCCCACAATTTATCCCTTAGACTGAAAACTGCAAAATGGTGAACAAACCAGCTGACCTTATAACTCGTAAAAGCTTTTAATGACCTATAATTAACCCCTTAGTAACACTCCACCGGCAATTTCCAAACTTTAGTCTCGACTATACATAGGTTTACTGGTACAAATAGAACTAAGACTTTGGCTTATTGAAAATAATTGTCTCAATGGCTTTCTATTCTACTTTTGTCAAATATGGCAAAAATCCATTGCTTTTTTCAGTTAAACTTCTTCCTTGAAAAGATAATGAATACAGTGTTTGTTCCTTGTGTAAGGAGATGCTACAAACTGTACAATAAACACCATGGTTTAAAAAACATCTAAAATCCATTCTACTGGCTAAAAGAGCAAAGATTTGTAAATATAAAGAAATTGATTCCTATAAATCAGTCATCTATATCATACTAATAATTTTAACTTGAGGTGCGTTTATTTTTTATTCCTTCTTTATCAGGATAACGAATGTTAGCATTGGGAAATTTTTCAGCAACAAGCACTCTCGTACTGGGTATATCGCATAGAGACAAGCTTCTACTGCACTACCCTAATGACATGCTCGATCGCTTCCTCAGAAAATGACCCTTTACCCCAATACAGTGACATTTCCATTACCCACACTAGGCATTCATGTGGGATCTCTGAGAAAAAGTTGGAATTAGTGCTGCATTATAATTGCCTCATTCCATTGACTCGCACTCAATTAGGAAATGGATTTAAACTAGTAAACCTCATCTTGCTTAGTCCCCCTTAGAGGCAGCAGAAGGAAGAGACTTTGGTTTAATTCTTATCCAGGTCCCATAAGTCAAAGAATAGCATTCTCATCCATTGTATTATCCAATCCCTTTAAAGATCCATAGTAATTTAACCGTGGCTCATGTTAGCACCAAATGAATCAATAAATACTGGTGCAACAAGAGCGGATCAGAGGCTGGGTATTCTGTGGCGAGTGTCTCACCTCCTGACTCCCCAAAGCCTTTCCACCATCTACAAGGCACAAGTAAGGAGTGTGATGGAATACTCTCCACTTGCCTGGATGAGTGCAGCTCCAACAACACTCAAGAAGCTCGACACCATCCAGGACAAAGCAATCCGTTTGATTGGCACCCCATCCACCACCTTCAACATTCACTCCCTCCACCACTGGCGTACCATGGCTGCAGTGTGTACCATCCACAAGGTGCACTGCAGCAACTTGCCAAGGCTTCTTCGGCAGCACCTCCCAAACCCGCGACCTCTTCCACCTAGAAGGACAAGGGCAGCAGGCGCATAGGAGCACCACCACCTCCAAGTTCGCCTCCATGTCACACACCATCGTGACTTAGAAGTATATCGCCAATCCTTCATCGTCGCTGGGTCAAAGTCGTGGAACTCCCTCCCTAACAGCACTGTGGGAGTACCTTCACCACACGGACTGCAGCGGTTCAAGAAGGCAGCTCACCACCACCTTCTCAAGGGCAATTAGGGATGGGCAATAAATGCTGGCCTTGCCAGTGACGCCCACATCCCATAAGCGAATTTAAAAAATATAACTGTAATACGTTCATGCCAGTATAGGACTTTCAAATACAAACCTTCATTCTGTGCCAAACCAGTTTACAATTCAGTTAGTTGCTGTGATTCAAAATTACAATTTCCACAAAGCGTTACAATAAGTTATTATTTGGTGATTGATTTTGTTGCTACGGGAACCATATCGAGAGCAAGTTATTTCAACTGAAAAACTCCTTTTAAAGTTATCCCTTAAATAAATTAGTTCAAAGCTCGTGTTGGATCTGACTTGAGATGTAGACGAAAACAAACAGTAATTGATTGTTCCCTGTTTAAGTACACTTGGCTGCTGTGATGCTTTTTATGTACATTATCAACACCTAGCAGTGTAGCCCACAGATAATGGAGGAACTGAGAACAAGAAATGTAAGATCACCTTCAGTCTGTCATAGATTACAAAAATAGAAAATGAAAGAACTACAGCTTATAGAATCTGGGTAAAACTTTAAAGTAGTGGCAGCTTTCTCATTGTGGATGTACCTGGGCTCTATTTCAAATTTACACCAAGTAGCTAGAAATATTGCCCAATTTCAACTGGAAGCTCATACGCGTGTAATAAAAAAAAAGTGGACAAAAATAAACATACAGTTTTATGTTTATTTGGTAATCATCAAAGTTCTGGGGCCTGGATAACAAATGGTTCTTGGAAAAGTCATTTAGAAGTTTCAGTTTGAGAAAGGCATGGGGAGAGAGGCACTCACCAATGAGTTATTTTGTTGCAAAAACCAATGAGCTCAGTCAAAGTCTCTTGAAGATGCTCTATCAACCGATATCTCTATCTCCTGTGCCACAGTGCCACAGCTCTCTTACTGAAGAGGAAACGGTTCAGGATAGCAGACTTGAATTGACCTTGCCTAATTCTCAATATGTTTGGGAGCCAGTAATTTAGATGTGTCGTTGTATCTTTCCTGAGACTTCGAAGGGCTGGATTTTCATTCTGGAGGCATGTAGGAGGCGGGACTACAACTTTCGGGGTTGTAGTCCCGCCTCCATCGAGTTGTGGCCAACCCACGTGATTTTTACTTGATTGACCTTGTTGAGCCCGCCCAGCGGGCTCAGCAGGCCAATCAAGGGCCACCCGGCAACAGGTGACATCACAGATTGACATTTCATCTGTCAAGAGCTTTTGACAGATGAAATATCAGTGTTTGACAGCTCTTTGAAGCTGTCAAACACTGACAATCTGTACACTAAGTTAATTCCTTCCTCTCAGGCTAATTTAGAGATCTCTCCAGAACAGAAAGCTGAATGCTGCAGATTTTGACAGCTCGTGGCCGTTCTGCTTTCTGTGCCGGTGAGATGAGGGACTCCCGAGACCTGAAGGAAGGAAGGCTGTAAAGGTAAGTAAAACTTCTTTAAACACTTTACACACACCAAACACACTTACCTCTTCACTCATGCACCCATCACTCACCTGAACACCGGACATCTCGAGCCCTCCAAGTCCTTCAGTCCGACGGCCCGCCTCGCTAACTTGGCGTGGTTTGGAGCTGTCAGGAATCCCACACTTCAGGAATAAAAATAGGGATTAGGCTAAAAACTGCCTGTTAACTACCTGTTAACAGACAGTTAATTGGCACTAATCCCCTTCCCGCCTCAGGGAGGCGGGTCCCAGTGTGGGTCGGGTATCCGCCTCCTTTGAAACTGACATGGAGGTGGGTTGGGGCGGGATGGGTTTGTGCCCCCCCCGATTTCAAGATTTTAACCCCCCACACGCCTCCAATCCCGCCTCCATGGCCCAATGAAAATCCTGCCCTTCAAGTAGTGAATGAAACAGTATAGAAGACAAAGGGGAAGACTTGAACTAAAAGCTTAGTCCTCAAGACACTCTACCCAAGGAAACTAACATCGCAAACATAAAAGCTACTAACAGTGGTAATCAAGAGGTTACAGTTACATACAGGGGAGTTCTCCCCAGTGTCCTGGCCAATATTTATTCCTCAACCAACATCACTAAAACAGATTATCTGGTCATTATCACATTGCTGTTTGTGGGAACTTGCTGTGTCCAAATTGGCTGCCATGTTTCTCTACAACACTGACTACACTTCAAAAGTCCTTCATAGGCTGTAAAGCACTTTGGGAAGTCCTGAGGTCATGAAAGACACTTTCTTTCTTTCCAACTATTTTTGTCAAAATCTCTGCAGTCTCGGGATAAAGGAAGAAAGAATCAGGAAAGAGCCGCAGAGGAAAAAGATTTGACTGCTTTCATGCTCTTCCTACTTGCCTCCTTCTAGTAAACCATATTGTCCCAGTTGGGGTCATTAGATGGTTTTGTCCAGAACTTTGAGCTGTGAAGGGAAAAATGTGCAACCTAGTGCAAAAGCCTGGAAATTGTGGCAGGTATACATGTGAAACTATATACATGTGAAATAGTTTCACATGTATTCTACTGCCTCAGTGAGGCTGTGGCACAAAATGTGCACAAGCAGTCTAGCACTCAAATGCAGCTAGCCAGAAATAGCTGGCATTGGGAATTCAACCAAAACCTGCTTAAGCCTTCCCATCTATGTAACCAGCATAGCTGAATGCAAAATCTACCCCAATATATCAGGTGGGTTACTCAGAATTGAAATTTCGCTGCAAACAAATGAGACGAATCATGGTAAACCTTCCTATTTGCAGCATCATGAAGGTTTTGATAGAGGTCATTCTGGTGTAATTACTATAAGTTGTCATAAAAATTTTTACACGGTGTTTGACCCTATTAACTAAAGAATATAATTTTAATGGACATCCTTTAAAAACTATTTATATTGTACATAATAAAATACATGGACTAGTTTACAGCATAGAAGGCAGCCTTTTGGCACATCGTGTCTGTGCTGGCTCCTTGCTAGAGCAATGCAAAACTAATCACACTGCCCTGTTCTTTACCCATAACTCTATCTTCTTCACAGAATCATAGAACCAAATGTACTGCTGTTTGTATGAAAGGCGTAAGGACTTTTACCTTATAGTGCACAGTTACTGTTCTCAATAAAAGCGAATGCCACACTAAGTTGCAGTGGATCTGGTCAATGTTTCTAATGCATGATGAGGTGTGGGAACAGAACCAAATTGGTAAAGATAATGGGGCTGAAATTTTACAACGGTTCCATTGGTTTCTTGCCATAATTCTAGCAGAAGACTGGCATTACCCACAGGGAAATGGTGGAGACCTGTTTGTGCGGCATCTCTGCTGTTTCATTCGGTTCCTTCTTTGCCTTGTAAGGGGCAGAATTTCTATGGTAGCGTATCCGCCTCCCCAAGATGTATGTGGGTCCTACTGGATGGTTCAGGCCAGACAAGCTGCCTGGATCCCTGCAGAATTTCAAATTTTCTTTAAACAAAAATAGTGCACATTAGTCCCCTTGCTCAGTGGCCAGGAGGAGCATTGGCGGGTTTGGGTAGAGGATGCCTGGGACCACTCTTCCACCACTGGTGGGCAGGAGCCAGAGATCCTGGCAGGTGAGCACTGGAGAGGTACTCAAAGTGGTGCATGCACCAGTCTGACCCACGCTAACGAGGTAGCCTCCCGCCAATCCCATCCCCAAATTCTGCCTGGAGGGCTCCATTTAACCATGACCCTTGTGTCAATGCCAGGATTGTGATGTGAGGAATTTCAGGCCCAGTGTTCCTAGGAAATCCCTTTATAATAATTCAAAGTTGCTTTTTATATTTGTGGTGCTATTGCACACAGCAGAAGATTAATAAAAAGCTTAGACTCTCTCTTATGAAGATGACGATGAAGAGGAATAGGCAGAGTGTGAAAAGGTAGGAGTGAGGGCATGAGGGGGTCGATATTAACTCTCTCCGCCTGGTGGCAATGAGAGTGCCGCCATTTTCTCTGGGGCCTCAGCATGGTTGGACAAGGTGCCCACTTGTTTCAGGTGGGAATCTAATTGGCCTTCTATGATGTACTTAGACACAATTCTGAGCTACCAATGTGTGCTCCCCCATACGTACCAGGCAATGAGTGGCCTCACTTCAAAACCAGGTAAGTTTCAGTTTTTTATTTAAAAGATATGTGAGGACCTAAGGAGCATAAATGTTGCTTTCTTAGAGGGCACAAAGCTCCTGATCTTCCTTTTGAAGTAGAGTACAAAGCTCTCTGTTTGCACAAACATTTCATTAACAGATTTAACAATTGTGCTTAGCCATAAAAATGTACAGCACAGAAGGAAGCCCATTTAGCCCAGAGTACCTGTGTTGGCTCTTTGCAAGAGCAATCCAAAAGTAATCCCACTGCTCTGCTCTCTACCCATAGTTCTGTAGCTTCCTCTGCTTCAAATATTTATCCAAATTTCCCTTAAAGGATGCTATGATGTTTGCCTCAATGATTCCATCTTCCAATGACCCTCTGTATAAAGACATTTATCTCAACTTCTCTTCTCAGTCTCAGTGACAATTTCAAACTGATGACCCTTTATCATTGACTCCCCAAATAGAGGAAATATTCTTTTCCATTCTCTCTATCAAAACCCTTTATAATTTAAAAAAACTTCTACATAACCTCCTCTTAGCCTTCTGCTTGAGTGGAAACAATTTCAATATTGTGCTAACTTTGCCCAAGTCTCAAACATCTATATGTGGCGGAGACCACATAGGGACAATAACACAATGTACAGCCAATGTTGTTATATGTACCTAAACACAATAATTCACTATTTATAGCCAATGTTGTTATATGTACGTACTTGGTTGGGTTATCGGGGCAGGGTCACTTTAAGAGCGTTGGTAGTGCGATGCCGTCTTGCGTCGGTAGCGTGATGACATCATAGCCCCTACAACGGGGCTGAGACCCTCAGTCCTCATGGAGAGTGAATAAAGTAAGACACGTTTTGCCTTTGCTACAACAAAAGTCTCAGAGCCTGTTGATTTCTATCGATCCCAACATTGGTGACCCCGCTGCTCTTTTGGACGATTCCAAAGACCTCATCCGAAATGACGACGAATGCCGTTTCCACCAAATTACCCGAGTTTTGGGAACAACAGGCTGCCGCTTGGTTCGCCCAGGCTGAGGCTCAATTTGCACTCTGGGACATCACCGCGGACGACACGAGGTACTACTATGTCGTCTCTGCTCTCGGCAGCTCCACCGCGGCCAGAGTCGTGAGCCTACTCGAGATCCTCCGAAGCTCAACAAATACGAAACGCTGAAAACGCACCTCTTACAAACTTTCGGACTCACCGAAGCCGAGTGCGCACGCCGTCTTCTCTCTCTACCTGGGCTTGGCGACTCCAAGCCCTCGGAGCTGGTGGACCACATGCTGGCCCTCCTGGGCACACACAGGCCGTGCTTCCTCTTCAAGGAACTGTTCCTTCAACAGCTGCCAGGTCAGGTACGGTCGGCTTTAGCCAAATCTTCCAGTACCGATTTCCGCGACCTGGCCAAGGAGGCCGACAAATTTTTCTCCGCCGGGCAACAGTACTGCGTGGCCACGTGGACCCCTGCCCCCCACCAATACAGCCCAATGGCGGCAGCCCCCAAGCCTCTGCTTCTACCACGCGCAGTTCGGCCCCAAAGCCGGGAAGTGCCGGCCCCCATGCAGTTTTCCCGCGTCGAAACAAATGAAGGACCACTCGTCGGCTGCTATGGCTGTCGGCCGTTCAGGCAGTTTGTTATTTATTACAGACACCGACTTCGGACGTCATTTTCTTTGCGACATGGGTGCCCAGGTGAGCGTCCTGCCCGCGTCAACCATAGACATTCAAGGGGGGAACCACGGCCCCGTCCTTGAAGCCACTAACGGTAGTTCCATCCGCACCTTCGGGAAATGGAGCGTGGCGCTTTGTTTTGGCGGGCAACGGTTCACCTGGCACTTTGTCACGGCAAAAGTTTCCACCCCCCTTCTCGGCGATGACTTCCTCTGCACCAATGGCCTTTTGGTGGACGTCAAGAACCTCACGAAGCCCACGTTCTCGTCCGCCGCCATCAAACACGGAGTAGAACAACCACATCTCGACCACTGGTCCGCCCGCGCTCGGCGCCTCGACCTGGGGAAACTCGCCATCGCGAAAGCCCAGTTCCACACCATGGAGCGCCTCGGCATCATCCGCCGGTCGAACAGTCCATGGGCCTCGCCGCTCCACATCGCTCCGAAACCAGGCGGTGGGTGGCGCCCGTGCGGCGATTAATGGCACCTCAACGACGCTACGACCCCCGACTGCTACCCGATCCCACACATCCAGGACTTTTCCGCTTGCCTGGCCGGTAAAGTGGTATTCTCGAAAGTGGACCTCGTCCGGGGTTACCACCGGGTCCCTGTCCGGCCGCAGGACGTCCCAAAAACCGTGGTGATCACCCCGTTCGGGCTGTTCGAATTCCTCCGCATGCCATTCGGCCTCCAAAACGCCGCCCAGGCTTTTCAACGCCTAATGGACACCGTGTTACGGGACCTGACATTCCTGTTCATATACCTGGATGACATCCTCATCGCCAGCGCCTCCAGGACGGAGCATGTGTCGCACCTGCGGACTCTCTTCTGCAGTGTATGTACCTTTAAGAGAGAACTACTTTTACAGCTCCTGTATACTGTAGTACCGGCAGTGACCACACCTGTATATAAGCCCTGAGCAGGCATCTGTACTGTTAGTTATTAGACTACCCTCATCCAGTAAACACCTGTTGATTGTTGATCTGCAGTCTCCGTCTATTTATTGAAGAACACCATACCTTAAGATTCACGGATTTAATAGTGGCGACGAGGTCGATTCGAACCTACCTGCAACTCTGCATTTCCTCCCAAGGATTCGCTCCTGGAGGACAGTGGAAGAAAGTAGCACGGGCGTCGACCACGAGCAACCGCCCAGTCATCTGGCAGAGAGTGAGCATCGCAGGGGAGGCTGTTGAGAGCTGGGCTTGGTTCTCCTGCCACGACGATCCAGCAGCAGGCTGGCAACAGGTACAGTGCAGACCCTTCCCAGACAGCGGCGGCTGGAGCCTACCGACGGCACAGAAAAGGCCGAGCAGCGTCGATGGGGTAAGAGAGAGGGTAAAGCGCACAGGGCGCAGTCGGAGGTTGTAGACCGAGCGGCGTCGATGGAAAACAAAAACAGAGAGAGGGTAAAGCACATCTGGGGTTCAGGACCGAGCGGCGGCAATGAGAGAGGCGCACAGGAAAATGCGCAGAGCGCAGCCAGGGCTCAAGGGCTGAGCAGCGTCCGCGGGGGAAGAAAGGAAGCGCGGGAGACGCCATTTGAGCCGCGGAGAAGAAGGGAGAGTGCGGGAGACGCCATTTTTGAAGCCGCAGCGGAGAAGAAGGGCGAGCGCGGGAAGAAAGGGAAGCGCGGGAGACGCCATTTTGAGCCAGCAGAGAAGAAGGGAGAGCGCGGGAGACGCCATTTTAGCCAGTCTAACCACACCCAGGGATGCCGAAGAGTGGCACTGTCACAGAGTTCGACAATGAAGTCGAAGATTGGGCGACATATGTGGAACGCATTGAGGTGTACTGCAAGGCGAATGAAGTGCCAGATGCCAGGAAAGCACTGGTTTTGTTGAATTCCATGGGTGCAAAAATGTATGGCTTACTGCGAAACCTAATAACCCCAGAGAAGCCAGTGGATAAGGATTTCGAAAACATAGTGGAAATCCTACAGGACCACTTAAACCCCACACCGCTGCTGATAGCAGAAAGATTTAAGTTTCACAAAAGGAACCAGCATAAAGACGAAAGTAATGCTGAGTATTTAACGGAACTGCGCAAGCTATCGAAACACTGCCAGTTTGGAATGGGACTAGCAGATACGTTAAGGGACAAGTTTGTGTGTGGGCTTCAAAGTGAAGGAACCCAGAAACGGCTTCTATCAGAAAAGGATCTTACGCTGGACAAGGCTTTCAGCATGGCAGTATCACACGAAGCAGCCGCACGGGGCGCTGCAGAGATACAACGGAGACCGAAAGAATATGGCACCAATGAAATGTCATATGGAGCAGGGAAGTGTTATCGCTGCGGCAGAACAACACACGACCAGAAGGAATGTTGGTTCAAGGACCAAGTGTGCAGACAGTGTGGAAAAGCAGGACACATAGCAAGATTCTGCAGGTCGGGGAAGAAAACCAGCAGCAAGAAATCTCCACAAGAGAAGTACAAAAAGGTACATAAGGTGATGGAGAGTAGTTCAGACGAACAGAAAAGTGATACGGACTCCGGAAGCAAGGAGCTGGGTTGCCTGAAACTACATAATGTAATCAAAATGGAGGATCACCAGACTATCTGGGTCACGCTCAAGATAGACGGAGTCCAAGTGAAAATGGAATTGGACACAGGATCAGCCCTAACAGTCATAAACCGAAGGGACTACAAGCGGCTATTCTCACATATACCCTTGAGAGCTACACAGATTGTCTTGAAGGCGTGCACGGGGCAAAAAGTCTACCCCAAAGGAAAAATAAGGGTGAACGTGATATACAACGGCCAGGAAATACCAAAAATGGACCTATATGTATTGCCAGATGGAGGACCACCACTACTAGGACGTGAATGGATCCGGAAGATACAATTAGATTGGCATTCCATACAGGCACTGACGGTAGAGGCCAAAAAGGATGATGAGGTCACAGCTGGACGACTGTCAAAAATGCTAACTGATGCACAAGGAGTGTTCCAGGAGGGACTCGGAACACTAAAAGGCATAACAGCACGATTAAAATAGAGGAAAATGCAAGCCCAAAGTTTTTTAAGGCCAGACCAGTGCCTTATGCGATCCGCCCAGCCATCGAAGCAGAGCTGGAAGGTTTGGAATGTTCAGGAGTACTGTCCAAAGTGGACTGGAGCAAGTGGGCTACACCCATCGTTCCTGTAATGAAGAGGTCATTGAGTAAAACGCCTGTGGATCCAAAGAAGGTTCGCATCTGTGGGGACTTTAAGAGACAGTGAACCCAGTCTTTCACACGGTACAATATCCGCTTCCGCGGATTGAAGATATTTTCGCCTCGCTATCTGGAGGAAAACACTTCACTAAGAATGATCTGGCCCAGGCGTACCTGCAAATGGAGGTAGAAGAAGCCTCGAAACAATACCTCACGATCAACATTCACAAAGGTCTCTACCAATACAACCGGCTGGTGTTCGGGGTAGCATCGGCTCCGGCTATTTGGCAAAGGGCAATGGATCAAGTCCTGCAAGGGATTCCAGGGACCCAGTGTTATTTGGACGACATCCTGGTCACGGGCAAAAATGACAGTGATCACCTCGCCAACCTGGAGCAGGTGCTCACTAGATTGAAGGAATATGGGCTACGAGCTAATCGCCACAAATGCGAGTTTTTCCAGAAGCAGATCTCGTATTGTGGCCACGTTATTGATGAAGAGGGGTTACATAAGTCCCCTGAGAAGATTGAGGCAGTAGTCAAGGCTCCAGCACCGGGAAATGTGTCACAACTGAGGTCGTTCCTCGGGCTGGTGAACTACTACCATAAGTTCTTACCAAATTTGTCTACACTATTACACCCACTGAACACCCTACTGCAGACGGGGGTACCATGGAAGTGGAATGGCGAATGTAAACGAGCTTTCCAGAAGTTCAAAGAATTGATCACATCAAAAGAGGTGTTGGCCCATTTCAACCCAGCACTACCATTTCGGTTGGCGTGTGATGCATCACCCTATGGTATTGGAGCGGTGCTGTCGCACAAATTCCCAGACAGTTTGGAGAGGCCAGTAGCCTTTGCGTCTCGGTCACTAACCTCAGCCGAGCGCAACTACACCCAGATTGACAGGGAGGCCCTTACGTAGTATGGGGAGTAAAAAAGTTCAACCACTATCTGCACGGGCAGAAGTTCACCTTGCTGACTGACCACCAACCACTTGTCTCCATCTTTAATCCAAAGAAGGGCGTTCCGATGATGACTGCGCAACGGCTACAAAGATGGTCCCTTTTCTAGGGGCGAACCAATGTGAAATAGAGTATAAGGGCACGAAACAGCATGGAAACGCTGATGGGCTATCACGCCTGCCACTGCCTACTGCGGAGGAAGCACCAGCAGTGGACCCTGTCGAAATATTTTATTCGTCGATAATTGAACGCTTGCCAGTAACTAACGCGGATATAGAGAAGGAGACCCGAAATGATCCGACACTGTCTCGGTTATATGATTTGACGGTGAAGGGATGGCCAACACATGGCGACTCACTGTTGCCAGCATTCTCATCCAGAAGAGAACAGCTGTCAGTATGCCAGGGGACAGTGATGTGTGGATCCCGAGTGGTAATTCCACCCAAGTTAAGGGAGAGAGTGCTCAATGAGCTTCACGAAGGCCATCTGGGAGGGGTGAAAATGAAAAGCCTTGCCAGGGCTTATGTGTGGTGGCCGGGAATCGACCAACAAATCGAGGACCTAACAAAGAGCTGCTCAGAATGCCAGAAGGTCCAAAATGCACCACCACAGGCCCCTCTCCACCCATGGGAGTGGCCCTTCTCTCCATGGCAATGGGTGCATATTGATTTTGCTGGTCCATTCATGGACTCAATGTTCTTAATAGCAGTGGATGCGCACTCGAAATGGCCTGAGGTGATCAAAATGTCCTCCACCACTACGGAGAAAACGATTGCAGTCCTACGGACCATATTTGCCAGGAACGGCTTGCCAGAGCAGATTTGCTCTGATAACGGACCACAGTTTGTGTCCGAAGAGTTTCGGAAATTTATGAGAAGGAATGGGGTAAGGCATTACACATCCGCCCCGTATCATCCAGCCACAAATGGATTGGCTGAGAGGTTCGTACAAACCTTTAAAAAGGCAGTAAGGGCCATGTGCGATGACGACATTCCACTGCAGCATAAGGTGGACAATTTCCTGTTAGCCTACAGAAATGCGACACATGCAGTTACCAACCAGACCCCGGCCATGATGTTCTTTAACCGAAGGTTGAGATCTCGTCTGGATTTGCTCAGACCAAATATGCGAAGAAATGTTGAGAAAAGGCAATTCCAGCACATCAATGAGAATCCGACAAGGAGCTTTAATGTAGGACAACCAATCTTGGCCCGTGACTACCGAACAGAGAAATGGCAACCCGGAACGATATGCACACGGCAGGGGCCATTAATGTACATGGTGGATATCGGGGAGAACATTGTGAGATGCCATGTCGACCAGATCCTAGCGTCACAGGAACGAGTCAACCCCATGTCTAGCGTACCTGGTGATGAACCCGACATACCGGTAGCATCTACCCCAGAAACAGTAGCATCGGAAACTGATGAACTAACCGACGACAGGGGGCCAGAATCGCCTCCGCACCAAGAACAAGACACTCAGGAAAGGCGCTAGCCAGAAAGGATCAGGAAACCGCCCCAAAGACTGAATCTATAAATGGACTATTTCAGTTACTGTGCATGTTAAAAATGTTAACTGTTATTTGAATGTTATGGTACTGTTAATCTAAAAGGGGAGGAATTGTAGTGTATGTACCTTTAAGAGAGAACTACTTTCACAGCTCCTGTATACTAAGAACATAAGAAATAGGAGCAGGAGTAGGCCAATCGGCCCCTCGAGCCTGCTCCGCCATTGAATAAGATCATGGCTGATCTGATCCTAACCGCCAATCTACTATCACAGAACCATCTCCTGAATCTAACAGAATTAGACACATGAAATAGGAGCAGGATCAGGCTACACGGCCCCTGGGCCCGCTCCGCTACCCACAGGGCCATGACCAATCCGAACCTAGACACATGTCCAAATTCCTGCCCGCTCCCCATAACCCTTTATTCCCTTTACTTCTAGGAAACTGTCCATTTCTGTTTTAAATTTATGTAATGATGTAGCTTCTACAGCTTTTTGGGGCAGCATATTCCATGGACCTACCACACTCTGAGTGAAGTAGTTCCTCCTCATCTCAGTTTTGAAAGAGCAGCCCCTTATTCTAAGACTATGCCCCCTAGTTCTAGTTTCACCCATCATCGGGAACATCCTCCCCGCATCCACCCGATCCAACCCCTTCACAATCTTATATGTTTCAATAAGATCGCCTCTCATTCTTCTGAACTCCAATGAGTAGAGTCCCAATCTACTCAACCTCTCCTCATATGTCCATCCCCTCATCCCCGGGATTAACCGAGTGAACCTTCTTTGTACTGACTCGAGAGCAAGTATGCCTTTTCTTAAGTATGGACACCAAAACTGTATGCAGTATTCCAGGTGCGGTCTCACCAATACCTTGTACAACTGAAGCAATACCTCCCTATTTTTATATTCTATCCCCCTAGCAATGAAAGCCAACATTCCATTGGCCTTCTTAATCACTTGCTGCACCTGCATACTAACCTTTTGAGTTTCGTGCACCAGGACCCCCAGATCCCTTTGTACTTCAGTACTTTCCAGTTTCTTGCCATTGAGATAATAACTTGCTCTACGATTTTTCCTGCCAAAATGCATAACCTCACACTTTCCAGTATTGTATTCCATCTGCCAAATCTCTGCCCACTTACTTAGCCTGTCTATGTCCCCTTGCAGGTTTTTTATGTCCTCCTCACTCACTACTTTCCCTCCCATCTTAGTATCATCTGCAAACTTTGATATGTTACACTCGGTCCCCTCCTCCAAATCGTTAATATAGATTGTAAAGAGTTGGGGACCCAGCACTGACCCCTGCGGAACACCACTAGTTACTGATTGCCAGTCTGAGAATGAACCATTTATCCCAACTCTCTGCCTTCTGCTAGATAGCCAATCCTCTATCCATGCCAGAATATTACCCCCAATCCTGTGATTTTTTATCTTAAGCAATAATCTTTTGTGTGGCAACTTGTCAAATGCCTTTTGGAAGTCTAAATACACTACGTCCACTGGTTCCCCTTTATCCACCCTATATGTTACTTCCTCAAAGAACTCCAGCAAATTTGTCAAACATGACTTCCCCTTCATAAAACCATGCTTACTTTGTCCTATTAAATTATGATTATCCAAATGTCCTGTTACTGTCTCCTTAATAATGGACTCTAATATTTTACCTACCACAGATGTTAGGCTAACCGGTCTATAGTTTCCAGCCTTCTGTCTACTGCCCTTTTTAAATAAGGGCATTACATTAGCAGTTTTCCAGTCTGCCGGGACCTTTGCTGAGTCCAGGGAGTTTTAGAAAATTATTACCAATGCATCCACAATCCCTAACGCCACTTCCCTCAAGACCCTAGGATGTAAGCCATCAGGTCCAGGTGATTTATTCGCCTTGAGTCCCAATATTTTACCGAGTACCACTTCCTTAGTGATTTTGATCGTGTTTAGCTCCTCCCCCCCATAGCCCCCTGTTTGTCCAGTGTTGGGATATTCTTAGTGTCTTCTACTGTAAAGGCTGATACAAAATATTCATTCAGTGTTTTTGCCATCTCCATATTTCCCACCATTAATTTCCCGGTCTCATCCTCTAAGGGACCAACATTTACTTTAGCCACCCTTTTTCTTTTTATATAACTATAAAAACTCTTACTATCTGTTTTTATATTTTTTGCTAATTTACTTTCATAATCTATCTTCCCTTTCTTAATCAATCTTTTTGTTATTTTTTGCTGTCTTTTAAAGTTTTCCCAATCCTCTATCCTCCCACTAGATTTGGCTACCTTATATGCCCTTGTTTTTAGTCGAATACTATCCTTAATTTCTTTACTTAGCCACGGATGGCTGTCTTTTCTTTTACACCCTTTCCTTCTCAGTGGAATATACTTTTTTGGAAGTTGTAAAATAACTCCTTAAATGTACACCACTGATCATGTATCGTCTTACCCTTTAATCTATTTTCCCAATCCACTCTACTCAATTCCGCTCTCATACCTTCATAGTCTCCTTTATTCAAGCTTAGCACGCTTGTTTGAGATCCGACCTTCTCACCCTCTAATTGAATATGGAATTCAACCATGTTATGGTCACTCATTCCAAGGGGATCCTTTACTAGGACATTTTTAATTAACCCTGTCTCGTTACACAGGACCAGATCTAAGGTTGCTTGCCCTTTGGTCGGTTCAGTTACATACTGCTCAAGAAACCCATCCCTAATACACTCAATGAACTCATCCTCAAGGCAGCCCTGCCCAATTTGATTTGTCCAATTAATATGATAGTTAAAATCCCCCATAATTATAGATGCTCCCTTATTACAAGCCTCAACTATTTCCTGATTGATACTCTGTCCAACAGAGTTGCAAATGTTCGGAGGCCTATAGACTACGCCCACGAGTGTTTTTTTCCCCTTATTATTCCTTACCTCCACCCAAACTGTTTCATTATCCTGATCTTTTGACCCAATATCATTTCTCTGTATTACAGTGATTCCTTCCTTTATTAACATAGCCACCCCACCTCCCCTTCCTTCCTGCCTGTCCTTCCTGATCGTTAAATAAAGTGGTATGTTTAATTCCCAGGCATTGTCACCCTGCAGCCATGTTTCTGTAATGGCCACAAGATCATACCCATATGTAGTTATTTGTGCCATTAACTCGTCTATTTTGTTAAGAATGCTACGTGCATTCAGATAGAGAACTTTCAAATATGTTTTATGACAACTAGGGCTAGATTTTCAGTTGCTTGCGCCAGCAGTTAGCGCCTTAAGAGAAGTGATTTCCGGGCGCTATGCGTGTAGCGCCCGGGCGCAGCGCAGTTTGCGCCCCGCCCCAAATTAAGTTGCCCGTTAGCGCCGGCGCAAAGTTTAGCGCCCGCCCGGATGCGCGCGCAGAAAATGACGTCACATCCTCGTGCAACGCCCTTTGGCCGCCCCGATTGCAAACTTCAGTCGGACCGCCCCATTGTGCGGCGGGCGGCCGGAGCGTTTGGAAAAAGGAACGCAACACAACCAGCGCGGGCCCCGGGGGGCGCTAATTAAAGGGAACGTCCTCTCCAGTATAAAGGCCATCCTTTTTTCAGAAAACAGTCTTGTGCAACGCATTTCTGGAGACACAACAAGGAGGATAGCTAACTGGTTTCAAGCAGCAAGAGCCAGGTATTTTTGGACTCAGGCAACAGCGCTGCAAGTGGCCATTTGGAAATTAGAGTGTTTTCCAGGATTTGATGGGGGTTGCATGGGGTGCCAACGCGGAGCTGCAGCTCCATGTCCGTAGGGCTCGCAGACGCATTGTGAGAGGGGCAGCCCTGGCTAGAGGCAGAGGGGGCTACAGGCGTCGGCCATGTAGGCCTTACCCAGTCAGGCTATACCGCCAGCAGCGCTCCTACCTAAACATGAGTGCCGCGCGATGTGTTAAAAGGCTCCGATTCCGAAAGGGGGTGATTGCAGAGATCTGCCACCTGCTTCGCCGAGATCTGCGGCCAAAGCTCAGGTGCAGGACGTCTCTGTCGGTGGAAGTGAAGGTGACGGTGGCATTGAACTTCTATGCCACCGGCTCCTTCCAATACGCTGCTGGGGACATAGCAAACATCTCCCAGTACGGCGCGCATCGCTGCATCCGCCAGGTGACCGAAGCACTGTTCAGAAGGAGAAGCCAATTCATCTCCTTCCCCATGGCCCTGGAGAGCCAGCATCAGCGCGCATTGGGATTTTCCAGACTCGGGGAATTCCCCTTGGTGCAGGGCGCCATTGACTGTACGCATGTGGCTTTGCGGGCCCCTCTGGAGCATGGCGAGCAGTATCGCAACAGGAAGGGCTACCATTCTCTGAATGTGCAGCTGGTCTGTGACCACAAGCAGCGCATCATGGCAGTCAATGCCAGCTTCCCAGGCAGCAGCCACGATGCCTTTATCCTGCGGCAGAGTACTGTGCATGACATGTTCCAGGCACAGCCTCCCCCAAGAGGATGGCTACTCGGGGACAAAGGCTATCCTTTGTGCACCTGGCTCATGACCCCGCTCCGCGCGCCCAGGACCGCTGCTGAAGAGGCCTACAACGAGAGCCATCAAACCACCCGCAACATCATCGAGCTAACTATTGGGGTCCTCAAGCAGCGGTTCCGCTGCCTTGATCGCTCCGGAGGAGCTCTCCAGTATTCGCCGGACCGGGTCTCCCAATTTGTGGTGGTTTGCTGCATGCTACACAACCTGGCTATCCGCAGGACTCAGGCACTGCCACCTGACGTTGGACCAGCACCTCAGGAGGAGGAGCAGGAGGAGCATGAGGAGGAGGAGGAGGAGGAGGAGGAGGAGCAGGAGTACGTTCCCAGGAGGGAGCGACCAGGGCCAAGGGCCGCACGACGCCACCTTATTACACGGTACTTCTAAGCCCCCTGTCAGGGAATGGCCAGGGGCCATGAGGGAAGATGAATGCAGCCGCTCCGCAACCCCTCAGCCGGCGAAGCCAACAAACACTAAGAAGAACAACCATGGAGACTGCATGAATAAAGATAATTTTTTATTACACAAAAATGAAAAGCCCTTCCCACATGAATCCCCAAAAACAATAAACGGGCCCCACAAAAAGCCCAACAAACGACTCACTCCCACAAACTGGGGAGGAGCCACTCCACCTTTATTGAAACCGGGCCTCAACGTCGGCCTAACGCAAAAAAAAAGCCCTCCAAAAGCACAACCATGGGCAAAATAAAGATGGCCACCGCCATATTAAAGGAAAGCTGGCCACACCCTCTACTGAGTGGCCCGCGAGGGCGAGACCTTGGCCAGCATTTTGCCTCCCCTGCCCTGCCTGCTGCTCCTTCGCAAGCTCTGCCCAGTGGCTGCTGCGAGGCTGGGGGAAGGCGCCTGAGGTTCAGATGCCCTTCCGCCAGATGCCACTGGGGGGCGGCCTACATGGCGTTTGGGCCTCGAGGGGCCGTCTCCTGAGTGGCGCACCTGAGCCTGGCCACCATCAGCTGCAGCCGCTTGCCCTTGACGCCCCAGAGGGGGAATGGCGGCGACGGATGGCGCAATGTGGGCCAGCTGGCGTCTGGGATGCGCTGGCTGGTGCTGTGGCGCGGTGGCACTCGGCCGGGCCCGCACTGCAGGATCCGCAGCAATCAGCCGACGGCCGGCTTGCTGGGATGGTCCAGCGCGGCGCCTGCCCTGGCGATGCCTGCCTGAGACAGCGCGTGTGGCAGCAGTGAGTGGCCCTGTGGTCCTGGTGTGCGCGCGCATCACATCCGCCAGGGTCTTGACGGCATCAGTTAGCATGCGGCCAGTCGCGGCAGTTGCTGCCCCGAACTCGCGCACACTGGTCGCCAGCGACTCGATGGCCTCAGGCATGCGCCCCACCACGCTCATGAGCTCCGTATGGCGCCGGTCCGAGTCGTCGGCCATCTGATCGAGCTTCCGCACCTCCTCCGAAGTGAAGGTGTCCGGACTGGAGTCGCGACTCTCCCGCTGGGGAGGAGGGGGCCGAACTAGGGGACCCTTGCCGCGTTGGTGACGGCGAGTGTGCCGAGCAGCAGCACTCCCCTCTGATCCTTCCCCCCTTTGGGGGGAAGGCCGCGGGCCACGCGCACGGCTGCTGGGTGGCTGGACGCCACTGGTCCCAGAAGCTGCATTGCCCTGCGACAGTTCCTCCAGGCACTCGTCCAGTGAGGAGGTGTCGAGCATTTCCTCCTCTCCTGCGGGACGTGACTGTTCCCCCGAAGGTCCGGCTTGCTCCTCCTCCTCCTCCTGGTTGGAGGTGCTGTCACTGGCAGCCTCAGGGTCCTGGTCGTCACCAGCTGAAAGCAGGAATGCACAAGAGTAGCTTCAGAGTGAGGAGACGGCGTCAGCGAGGGAGTTAGGACTGGTGGGATTCAGCGCATTGGTGGGACAGTGGCAAAGGAGGTAGCTCGGATGGGCCAGTGCGACGCGAGAGGGCCAAAAGGCGAGGTCCTTACCATTGTCGGGCAGTGGAGGGTCGGATACACCGCACGCTGTGGGGACAATCACACGGGCTCCCATGAGCACACACACGCGCTCCTCCAGCCGAGTGAGCTTCTGCAGCTTGGCGCGGCCACCCCTGGCACGGGCCTGGCGATTAAACGCTACTTTAGCCTGCAAGAGAAAGGACGGGCTGTAAGTGCGCAGTGAAGCCCTGATGTAGTGTGCACTGCCTCCCATGGTGGAATAGCTTGGACAGAGTGAAGCCCTGATGTACTGTCCACTGCCTCCCATGGTGGAATAGCTGGGCCAAAGTGTAGAGTGCCGAATGGCCATTTGATGCTCATGACTGTCCCAATGCTGCTGGCTGAGGGCTGGCCAAAAGGACTTTCAGGTCCCTTTGCCCATCATGTCAGGTGTACATGCAAGAATGAGGAGGAGACTGGAAAGGCTACTCACCCTCACAATCCTGGTCAGATCGTTGTATTTCTTACGGCATTGTTTGTGGGTCCTGGGGGCCTCGCCGGTGAACGTCACCCTCTGGGCGATCTGCTTCCAGGCTTTGGTGTAGTCGTGGTGGGTTGGATTCCTCCCACTCTCTGGAAACAAGATCTTGCGCCTCACCTCCAGAGCTGTGACCATTATGTCCAGATCACCCTCTGAGAAGCGCAGGGCACGCTGACGGGCCTTCTCTGGCGTTGCCATGACTCCCTGGGGCTGAGCAGTAGTGTTGAGGCCTCTTTGCAAGGCTGCAGTGTGCAGGGCGTGGCAGCAGACCAATTCGTCCCTTCCCCCTTTAAGAGCTGGTCGGCACCACGGGGTCTGCTGTCAGTGCAAAAATGACCGCACCCGTGCTGCGCCCCGCCTGGGCGCTATCCCTCTGGACCGCCGGCTTAGCGCCTAAAGAGAGTAGTGGAACGCCTCTTTTAGCGCTCCACCAACCTCTTAGGGCGAAGCCACTGAATTCCCGGCAACAGGGCGCTACTTTGGGGCGGGCGCTAACTTCGGGCGGGCGCTAAGGTTAGCGCCCCAAAACTGCCTATACTGAAAATCTAGCCCCTAGTTCCTGCTTTTGCCCTTTTTTTTACTTTACTTTTTACTCCATACCGTCTGCCCCTTCCTGACACGCTCTGGTTTTTAATTTCCCCACTGCTACCTAAGTCTATGACCTTCTCTGTTGTCATTTTTATTATTTGCTCTCTAGGAACCTCCCCCCCACTAGTTAGTTTAAAGCCCTCTCTACAGCCCTAGTTATATGATCCGCCAGGACTCTAGTCCCAGCACTGGCCAAGTGAAGCCCGTCCCAACGGAACAGCTCCCTCCTGCCCCAGTACTGGTGCCAGTGTCCCAGGAAGCAAAACCCATTTCTCTCACACCAGTCTTTGAGCCGCGCATTTAACTCTCTAATTTTATTTGTCCTAGCCAAATTCGCTCGTGGCTCAGGTAGTAATCCAGAGATTATTACCCCATAGGTTCTGTTTTTTAATTTGACCCCTAGCTGCTCAAACTCCTTTAACAGATGTAAGAAGTCACACAACACCAGGTTATAGTCCAACAGCTTTATTTGAAATCACAAGCTTTCGGAGCGCTGCTCCTTCTTCAGGTGAAGTGGAGAAATGCATAAAGACACAGCTTATATAGTCAGAATCATGTCAGATGTTTACAGGTAACCTTTCCAACTGCCATTTATCGCACCTCGGCAGAGAGATAATCACAGCAGTCAAAGGTGTGAATGGTGTCCAAACAGGTCAGTCAGGGAAACATTACATCAAAGAACAATGAGGTGGGGTCACAAGGGGTCAAATATTGCAGATGCTGGGGTCTGTATGAAAAACAAAAAAAGACAAAAAACATTTTTTTTTTTTTGGCTGGAAATCACAGCAGGTCCGGCCGCATCTGTGTAGAGAGAACAAGCCAATGTCGACTCGAGTCTGGATGACCCTGCATCAGGTGGGGTTACATGTAGTGTGACATGAACCCAAGATCTCGGTTGAGGCCGTCCTCATGAGTGCGGAACTTGACTATCAGTTTCTGCTCGACGATTTTGCGTTGTCGTGTGTCTCGAAGGCCACCTTGGAGAATGCTTACCCGAAGATCGGAGGCTGAATGTCCTTGACTGCTGAAGTGTTCCCCGACTGGGAGGGAACACTCCTGCCTGGTGATTGTTGCGCGGTGTCCGTTCATCCGTTGTCGCAGTGTCTGCATGGTCTCGCCGATGTACCATGCTCCGGGGCATCCTTTCCTGCAACGTATGAGGTAGACAACGTTGGCCGAGTCACATGAGTGTGTACCTGACTGACCTGTTTGGACACCATTCACACCTTTGACTGCTGTGATTATCTCTCTGCCGAGGTGCGATAAATGGCAGTTGGAAAGGTTACCTGTAAACATCTGACATGATTCTGACTATATAAGCTGTGTCTTTATGCATTTCTCCACTTCACCTGAAGAAGGAGCAGCGCTCCGAAAGCTTGTGATTTCAAATAAAGCTGTTGGACTATAACCTGGTGTTGTGTGACTTCTTACATTTGTCCACCCCAGTCCAACTCCGGCATCTCCACACCATCCTTTAACAGAACCGGCTTCCTAGTCCTATCTACATCGTTTGTACCAACATGGACCACGACAACTGGATCCACCCCCTCCCACTGCAAGTTTCTTTCCAGCCCAGAGGAGATGTCCTTAACCCTGGCACCGGGTAGGCAACACAGCCTTCGGGACTCTCGCTTTCGGCTGCAGAGAACTCTATCTATCCCCCTAATAATACTATCCCCTACCACTACAACATTTCTATTTACTCCCCCCTCTTGAATGGCCCCCCGTTCCACGGTGCTGTGGCCAGGTTGCTCATCCTCCTTGCAGTCCCTGATCCTGTCCCCACAGGGAGTAAGAACCTCGAACCTGTTGTTCAAGAGCAAGGGCTGCGGCTCCTCCAGCTATACCTCCTGGATCCCCGTACCTGCCTCACTCGTAGTCACACCGTCCTGTCCCTGACCATGGGCTACATCTGAATTACTTAACTTCATAGGTGTGACCACCTTCTGATACACAGAGTCCAGGTACTTCTCCCCCTCCCTGATGTGTCACAGTGTCTGAAGCTCAGACTCCAGCTCATCAACACGGAGCTGGAGTTCCTGTAGCAGCAGACACTTGCCACAGACGTAATCACCATGAGCCTCAATGGGGTTCACCGGCTCCCACATCTCGCAACAGTAACACATCACCTGCTCCATTCTATGTAATTAATTAAATTTTTCATTGTTAGTTATGGACACCCTCTGCCCGATTTTAGATGCTAGTATCCCCTTTAATTAATTGGATTTAAATTAAATCAATCCCTCTAGTTACACCAGTTAAATGGTTTACCAACAGTGATGGCCTCTGCACCAGAAAGGCCTTGGTGCACCACAGCAACCTTAAAAACTATAAACCACAGGCTTAAAGTTTTAAAACGAGAGAAATACTCCAACCAATCACCTACCTGTTTTGTGGTGACGTCACACCTTGAATACTTTTTACCTCTCTCCTTGCCTGAGATTGGAGATTGGTACGCCTACCTGAGCCTCTGGGGCCCCTTGTAGTCGCTCTGCCGCGCTGCTCCACCTCCAGCCACTGCCGATGCCGCACTGAGGCCTACCTGAGCCTCTGGGGCCTCTTGCAGTCGCTCTGCCGCGCTGCTCCGCCTCCAGCCACTGCTGATGCCACACTGAGGCCTACCTGAGCCTCTGGGGCCTCTTGTAGTCGCTCTGCCGCGCTGCTCCGCCTGCACCCACTGCCGATGCCGCACTGAGGCCTACCTGAGCCTCTGGGGCCTGTTGTAGTCGCTCTGCCGCGCTGCTCCGCCTTCACCCGCTGCTGATGCTGCACTGAGGCCTACCTGAGCCTCTGGGGCCTCTTGTAGTCACTCTGCCGCGCTGCTCCGCCTCCACCCGCTGCCGATGCCGCAATGAGGCCTACCTGAGCCTCTGAGGCCTCTTGTAGTCGCTCTGCCGCGCTGCTCCGCCTCCACCCGCTGCCGATGCCGTACTGTAGTACCGGCAGTGACCACACCTGTATATAAGCCCTGAGCAGGCATCTGTACTGTTAGTTATTAGACTACCCTCATCCAGTAAACACCTGTTGATTGTTGATCTGCAGTCTCCGTCTATTTATTGAAGAACACCATACCTTAAGATTCATGGATTTAATATCTTCCAACGCCTCAGCCAGCACGGTCTAATCGTTAACCCGGCCAAGTGCCAGTTCGGGCTGTGCTCGATCGACTTTCTCGGGCACCGCATCATGAAGGACGGGGCGGTGCCACTGCCATCGAAAGTGGAGGCCGTGATGGACTTCCCGCGACCCCTCACCGTGAAAGCCCTGCAGGAGTTTTTGGGCATGGTGAACTTTTACCATCGCTTCGTCCCCCGAGCTGCCCAGCTTATGCGGCCCCTTTATGAGGCCCTCAAAGGCAAGCCCAACAAGCTCGCCGTCGACTGGTCCGAGGAGATGGCCAATTCTTTCACGGACACGAAAAGGGCCCTGGCTAACGCAACCATGCTGGCACATCCATTACCTGATGCGCTGATCGCTCTCACCACCGACGCCTCGGACTATGCGGTCGGCGCCGTCCACGAACAGTGGGTCAACGGCACCTGGCAGCCGCTCGCCTTCTTCAGCCGGCAGCTCCGCCCCATCGAGCGGAAGTACAGCACCTTCGATCGCGAGCTTCTCGGCCTCTACCTCGTCGTCCGACACTTCCGTTTCCTGCCGGAGGCCCGCCTGTTCACGGCGTTCGTGGACCACAACCCGTTGACCTTCGCCATGGCCAAAGCTTCCAAGCCATGGTCGGCCCGTCAGCAATGCCAGCTGGCCTTCATCTCAGAGTTTACAACGGACATCCAGCATGTGGCTGGGAAAGACAATCCCGTCGCCGACTGTCTCTCCCGAGCCGTCGCCAGCGCCGTACACCTCGGCATCGACTACACCCGCATGGCGGCCGACCAGGCCTCCGACCCGGACGTCCAGGCCTACAGGACGGCGGTCACAGGCCTTCATTTAGCGGACGTCGCATTCGATGATGCCGGCACCACACTCCTGTGCAATGTCTCCGTTGGGTGCCACGTCCCGTCGTGCCCGACGGGTGGAGACGGCAAGTTTTCGACACTGTCCAAAATCTTTCCCACCCGGGCAGGAAGCCGTCCCAGAAGCTGGTGGCGGCTAAGTTCGTCTGGCACGGGCTCAGGAAAGACGTTCGCGACTGGGCCAGCACTTGCATGTTAATTCAACGCTCGAAAGTACATCGCCATACTAAGGCCCCATTGATGCCTTTCATGGTGGCCGAAAGGCGGTTTGACCATGTTAACGTGGACCTGGTGGGGCCCCTGCCGCCCTCCCATGGGTTCACCCACCTCCTCACAATGGTCAACAGAACTACCCGATGGCTGGAAGCCATCCCGCTGTCTTCAACGACGTCCGCCGATGTGGCTCGGGCGTTCATCAGCACTTGGGTCGCCCGGTTCGGTGCCCCATCTGATATTTCTTCCGACCGGGGGCCCCAGTTCACGTTGGAGCTCTGGAACGCTGTCGTCCGAGGCCTTGGGTTGAGACTCCACTGCACCACAGCATACCACCCTCAGGCTAACGGACTGTGCGAACGGTTTCATCGCTCCATGAAGGCCACGCTCCGGGCCAGCCTCCGGGACAACGGTTGGATCGACAGACTCCCGTGGGTCATGCTGGGACTCAGGACCGCCCCCAAGGAGGACATCCAGTCCTCGTCCGCTGAGCTCGTCTATGGACAGCCACTGCCGGTTCCCGGGGATTTCGGCCCCAATGCAACGGAACCTTGGTCCGCAGCCTGTCAGCGGTCTGACCTTCTGGACAGCGCCATGGTTTTCGTGCCAGTGCCCACATCGCAGCACGGCCTCCCGCAGTCCCACGTTCCGCTCGACCTTCGTGCGGCAGAGTACGTTTTCGTCTGCCACGACGCCCACCGGGGACCTATTCAGCCACCCCATGATGGACCATTTCACGTCCTGGCGACCAGGGACAAGACCTTCATAGTGGATGTCGGCGGTAAGCCGGACTGCATTTCCGTGGACCATCTTAAGCCGGCCCACCTCAATCTGGACCGACCCGTTGAGTTGGCACAACCCCCGAGGCGGGGCCGACTTCCGGTTTCTGCACCCTCAGTCCACCACTGGGCGCCCGAGGTCCCTCCAACGAACTCCCCGGTCCCCGCCCCCGAATTGAGGAGCCGTTCCAACCGTGTGATCCGGCCCCCCCAACGACTGATATTGCCAGTGCTAGTGAATTCTGGGGGGACATACGTGGCGGAGACTATACAGGGACAATAACACAATGTACAGCCAATGTTGTTATATGTACCTAAACACAATAATTCACTATATATAGCCAATGTTTTTATATGTACGTACTTGGTTGGGTTATCGGGGCAGGGTCCCTTTAAGTCCCGGTAGCGCGATGACGTCATGCGTCGGTAGTGTGATGACGTCATAGCCCTGCAATGAGGCTGAGACCCTCAGTCCTCATGGAGAGTGAATAAAGTAAGACACGTTTTGTCTTTGCTACAACAAAAGTCTCAGAGCCTGTTGATTTCTATCGATCCCAACATATATATATATCTATCTATATATATATATATAAAACAGTATGTCTCTCTGTCTGTCTGTCTGCCTGTCTGTCTGTCTGCCTGTCCGGCTATACAATCAAAAGTTATAGAGCGTACCTACACATATGTTATATCAAAAGAAAGCTCATCATTAGGGGACTTTTGTAGGTGTATGTACTTTTTGGTTGGACAAAAATTGTGCCGACGGTATCCAAAAAACGTTCAAAATTCCGCTCATTATCCGCTCATTTGCATTGAGTGGGGGCGAGTTCATTGTGTGTGCGGGCGGGCCATCCTACAATTGAGTGATGTGATGATTGACCAATCCTACAGTTCAGCGACCTGACGGTTAACCAATCGGTGCGTGTGTGGGCGGGCCTTATCGTTCTGAAATGAGGTGAGTGGCCGCCATCTTGATTCCAAACTCTTCGTTTCTTTTTCCCACTTTCTGCGTGTTTCTTTTTCCCACTTTCTGCGTTTTTCTTTTCAAATCTACATTTCCAGCAAAAAAAAGTTGCTTTTAAAACACAAATTGTTTTTAAAAAAAGTTAATTAATTTGTAAACCTTTTCTCTAACCTCTATAATTTTCCTACCTTTCACCGTTTTTCCAGGCCTCGAAGCCTGGGCCTCTGGTGCCCATCCATGCCTGAGCTAGGCACCTCCCATTACGATCAACAAAAGGCCCGCGATCGCCGCCATCTTTGTGAAGGCTGGAGGGGGCGGGCCTGAGCTGAGCGTCGCCATCTTAGTAAAGGCGGGTGGGAGTCAGCGTGCACGTCAACTTCCGCCTGGAGCGCGACTTGAGTCCGGCCGGGCCTCACGCGGTAGGTTGCGCGGTGGCGTCTCTCTCTCTGGTCTTGAAGCCGGCGGGGGCGGGGCTCGGGAGGGTGGAGCTCAGGTGAGCGGGAGCGCGGGGCTCGGGAGAGCGGGAGCGTGGGGCTCGGGGGGGCGGGGCTCAGGAGAGCGGGAGCGTGGGGCTCGGGAGCGCGGGGCTCGGGAGCGGCCACTCGCCCTCTGTGTCTCCTTCCCTCTGTCTCTCTCCCCTCCCTCCCCCCTCCCTCCCTCTCCCCCTCCCCCTCTTGCCCTCCCCCTCCTCCCTTCCCCCCTCCCCCCTCCCCCTCCCCACACCCCCTTCACCCCCCCTACCCCCCTTCCCCCACTACCCCCCTTCCCCCCAGTCGCTCTCTCTCTTCCCCCAGTCGCTCTCTCTCTTCCCCCCAGTCGCTCTCTCTCTTCCCCCAGTCACTCTCTCTCTTCCCCCGTCGCTCTCTCTCTTCCCCCCAGTCACTCTCTCTCTTCCCCCGTCGCTCTCTCTCTTCCCCCCAGTCGCTCTCTCTTCCCCCCAGTCGCTCTCTCTCTTCCCCCCAGTCGCTCTCTCTCTTCCCCCCAGTCGCTCTCTCTCTCTCTTCCAACAACAACATGCCCTCAAAAAAGCCTCGGCACCGCCGGGCACTTCAGCTAGTATTATATATATAGAGAGAGAACAAAAGTGGACCCAGTGATTCCTTGGCTACACCATTTCCAATCCATCTCCAATTTGAACAATACCTATTACCCCTAACCTCAGTGATATTCCCCAACTGTAAATTTTGGGACTTTAGGACATTTTTGAAATTATGTGGTTGTGTTTGAGCTGGTGATCATACTAGCAACATGACATAATTTTTTTAATCAAATATTGTTTAAAGTTGAATGTTTTTCTTTGTCTGCTGGATTTCTCCCTTTCCCTCTACTGAAGGCACTTACTCAGTGTTTGCATTTAATCCCATCAGTGTTGGATACTCACTGGTGTGTTCACGAAATGGCCATTATATATGTGTGACAATAGCTTCAACAATAACTTCAATTTCTATAGTGCTCCTAACACACAGTTAATAGCTCACGCTGCTGTACAGGGCAGTGGACACTTGTAGACACTAAGGTGGAGGGACAAGAGGGTGTAGGGTGGCCAAAAGAGGGTGTAGGGTGGCCAAAGTATGGTCGAGGAGAAGGATTTAAGAAGGTTCTTCATAGTAGGGAGGGAGATGACCAGGTAGAAGTGCTGAGGGAGGAAGTTCCAGAGGATGGGAGACAGTGGCTGAAGGAGTGACCTCTGATGGTGGAGCTAGAGGAATGGGGAATAAACAGTAGGCCATATTGAGCAGGATGCACGCAGAGATACACAGTTAGGGAAGATCAGGACAGGCTATGATCATAAAAGGATTTGAATACAAGGAAAATAATCTTTAAATCATTTCATTGGGCCATAGAAAGTCAACAGTTTGATGAGAATGGTGCAGGCCTTGATGTGGGTGAGGATGTAATCCAAGGCATTGAGGCTTAGAAATTTATCTCGGGCAGTGGTGCAGAGCGGGCGGTATCGGATCGGCCGCCCGTTATACGCAGCGCCTGATATTCAGTTCCATTGACTGCAGGCGCTGCGTATAACGGGCGGCCAATCCAATACCGCCCGTTTTGCACCACCGCCCGAGACAAATCTCTAGGCTTTTGAGTTTCAGGTGGATGCCATGGAGAGCAGTAGAAAAATCAGATAATAATGATATGGATAAGGGTTTTGGCAGCAAAGGGGGAGAAGTGGGGTGGAGATGGACAATAATTCAGAGGTGAAACAACAACAACAGCTTGTATTTATATAGCGCCTTTAACGTAGTAAAACATCCAAGGCGCTGTACAGGAGTATTTTAAGACAACAAATTTGACACCGATCCACATAAGGATAAATTAGGGCAGGTGACCAAAAGCTTGGTCAAAGAAGTAGGTTTTAAGGAGCATCTTAAAGGAGGAAAAGAGAGGTAGAGAGGTGGAGAGGTTTAGGCAGGGAATTCCAGAGCTTAGGGCCTAGGCAACAGAAGACACGACCACCAAAGGTTGAGCGATTATAATCAAGGATGCTCAAGAGGGCAGAATTAGAAGAGCGCAGATATCTCGAGGGGTTGTGGCGCCGAAGGAGATTACAGAGATTACAGAGATTATAGAGAAAGAAAGAGAAGCTGAGCTCAGGGGCAAACAGTGCATCATGGTTCTGTATCTCTGGGCTTAGCCTGAGGTGGTAACTAAAGAAATTGACGGT
The DNA here is from genome assembly GCF_052327205.1 of Somniosus microcephalus. Taxonomy (NCBI): domain Eukaryota; kingdom Metazoa; phylum Chordata; class Chondrichthyes; order Squaliformes; family Somniosidae; genus Somniosus; species Somniosus microcephalus. The sequence goes on from NC_140989.1 coordinate 144,754,051, forward strand.
GTTGAGGCGAGGGATGCGTTGATGTATATGGGAACTGAATAGGATGGTGAGTGTTTATGGGATATTTGGCTGCTGTGGGGGTCAAGCCCAGTCCTGTCCTTGCCTAAATGTCCACAAATGCACACTTCCAGCAGGGTGGGGGTCACTGGATTGTGATTTTCCCCCACCCCACCTCACTAATCCAGGTGTCATGAGGCAAATTGTGGCCAGCCATATTGCTGTTCCAATTGAGAGCAATTAAATTAGCACCAACCACAGATGGAACCTGGAACCTTTGTGGTTTTGAATGGCTCAGCTAATCTGTCCACTCGCTCAGCCGTTTTTGGAACCATCATACTTTTGTTCTTTCCTTGCATTTGTACATGCTCGAATGGTGTAAATCTATTTGGCTGTTGACCTGAACTTGTTTAATCTTTAAAAATGAACTTGAATAAATGCTTGACTGTTCTTGATAAAAGATCATGTAACACTAGCTGCCTCTTTAGAGTTGAGTTGTTGCAGTGATCAATTGCCAAAATCTGCAGCTTCTTCCACCGTTGTGTTTGTGTCCTGGAACTTGTACATCTGCCTCTGGTCACGCAAAAGTGGCTGTTTAAGCAGAACTATGCATGTTTAGTTTAAGGATTTATGTGCTGGAGACAGCATTTCCAAAGGCTAAAGCGATTTTTTTTTCTTCTGTTTGATATTTGCTGCTGATTCAAATTCCTTTCACTTGGGAGTAAGATTTGGAGGCAAGAATCATGAAATGAAACATCTGCACGCCTTATAATTTTGTTTAATAGGGAACTTTCATGCCATTCATGTTTGTACTGTCTCATTTTTGGTTTTGTCGAACTCATAAAAGTGGAGAATGCCACAAATGTTCCTTTTGCAGATAATTGCACCACCAACGACTTCTGAGCCAGGTACGGTCAAGGTCATTTACTGTGATTAGATCTAATTTTACAGAGATTAAGGGACTTTGGATTTGATTTGTCTTGGTAGAAGCAGTACGACTGCCAGCAGTAACATAATTTTCTACATGGTACTAGGGGTAAAATTTTATCAGCCTTTTCTCTGTGATGGCAGAAAGGAAGTGTTGACCAGGAGGGGAATGGTGATCGAAGGGGATAGGTTAGTAGGAACAAACATCTGAATGTTCTGTTTGTTGCTCTGTGCAACGGCTAATAATAAATAATAACACATGCATTTATAGAGACCACTCTCATGGCAAAACGCCTTAAACTACTTCAGAGAATTATTGTTTTGGAGTACAGTTGCTGCTGTTGGGTAGGTAAATGATCAGAGATAACACCAAACACAAGAGTGTTAAAGTGCCTCTGTGCGGTAACGTTATTGCATGCCTAAACTGACTCACGTTGAAAATGGCTTCCTCTCCTCTGCACTGTGCTCCTCCATTTCTAAACTGCTGTTATTACCCCACACTTAAAAATAAACCCCCTCGACCCCTCATTAACTACCACACCATCTACCATTTCCCTTTCCTCCCCAAGGTTCTTAAAGGTCTCCCACATTTTGGCTTACTTCTTCCGCAACTCTTTGTTTGAATTCCCACAATTGGATTTCTGCTCCCACACAAACCCCTCTACCTCTCCACATCCCTTTCCTCCTTTAAGACCCTCCTCAAAACCCAACCTCTTTGACCAAGCTTTTAGTTACCCCTCCGAATATCTCTTTCGGCTCGGAGTCCATTCCTGTCTGATTACGCCTCTGTGTAGTGCCTCGGGCGGATTTCTACATTAAAAGCATTATATGAGCACAAGTTATTGTTAATAGTGAGGAAGATGCTATCAATATGTTGTTTTAGAGTTTTTCAGCAAATTTGCCTTGCGTAAATGGGCTGTAACCAGAGTAATGCAAGTCACACGGATTAGTGCTGTTCAGGCTGTTGATTTGATAAAGGGGACTTTGAGCAAAAATTGCTCCATTTTGGACTCTCCACAGCATAGGCATACATCTTGTCTGTTCAGAGCTGGTGCTAGAGCAGCAGAAGGAATGAGGAAGTGATCTGAAACACATAAAACTAAGTGTGTGGTATGGTGGAGAAGCTCAGACAAATACATGGAATTGCATGGAGAGAAGGTTAATCCTTGGTTATGTTGATGGGGAAGTGCTCAACACTTTGAAATACCAAGTGGTTGTCCAGGACTTGTAGTACCATCGGCAGCCACGCCTTCAGCTGCCTAGGCCCTGAGCTCTGGAATTCGCTCCGTAAACCTGTCCACCTCTCTCTCGTCCTTTAAGATGCTCCTTAAAACCTACTTCTTTGACCCAAGCTTTTGGTCACCTGTCGTAATATCTTGTTGTGGGGCTCGGTGTCAAATAAGAACATAAGGACATAAGAAATAGGAACAGTAGTAGCCAATTTGGCCCTTTGAACCTGCTCTGCCATTCAATAAAGTCATGGCTGATCTTCTACCTCAATTCCACCTTCTCGCACTATCCCCATATCCCTTGGTTCCCTTAGTATCCAAAATACTATTGATCTCTGACTTGAATATACTCAACGATTGAGAATCCACAGCTCTCTGAGGTAGAGAATTCCAAAGATTCACAACACTTTAATTGAATAAATTTCTCCTTATCTCAGTGCTAAATGGTTGACCCCTTATTTTGAGACTGTGACCCCTAGTTCTAGACTCTCCAGCCAGGGGATTTTGTTTGATAATCACTCTTGTGTACTGGGAACGTTCAAGTGCAGAATCAACTCTCTTCAACATTGTGCTCCATCCCAACAGCACTAGCAAACGTGCCCAGATACGCTGCCTGGATGTGGAGATGGTATTTAACCGAGTAGTGTGGTAATTCCTTCTCACACAGTAATGGCAGACAAATTCCACCTCAGCCAGTATGGTCTATTGTGCTACCTTCAAATGAAACAGCTCCTCAGGATAAAAACATGCTCCAAAAAGTCCAATATGAGCTGAGCACCCTGGAACTGTATCACCACTTCCAATCAATCCCTGTAAATACATCTCTGGACCGTGTTTGCTTCCAGGTCAAAGGCAATACAGAAAGCCTTAAAAATAGATGCCAAGAAGCAAGGCCATCGCAAAACAAAGGAGAAATGGAGAGAAGTATGGAAATAAACCCTTACAATCCCTCCCTCAACAGAATTGTGTGAGAGGCAGCTTGAGATACTACACTGTGCGTACGACATGCCACCCTTGGTTGATAAATTCAACCCTTCCCTGAGTGATGCACGATGGAGGGAGTATGGCCATAAGGGGATGCTGCAGCACACATACTAGTCCTGTCCATTCTTTTTAGCTGAACTGAGCAACAATCTGGATGGCCACAGAGAGCAGGACAGATCCCTGCAGATCAGAGCCAATGTCCATGAGGCCTACCCTCTAGTGAGCGAATTTTTGACTGTAACATGCAGACTAGCACAGCTGTCATCGCTAGCTACAAGATGACGCAACCAACCACTGTGGTGGAGTGCAACCATACCCACAACATACATGTGGGTGCACCATCTGTGAGACATATGCCAATCTGAAAGGGTGATGCACGGAGATACCAGGCGCTCTGGAATCCATTTGTGACAATCCACACAGCCGCACCTCCCACATGGACTCAGACCACCTTCCAAGAAAGTCAGAGTGGAGTGCAAACTAAGAACTCGCTCCTGGTGTTCCACGAGAGCAAAGCTTCAGCCCTACAAGGCCCGACTTCATTTATGTAAGAACCTTGATACTCCCGGCTCTGCCAAACCAGAAGGGCTGGTGCTAAATTATCCTGACCCTCCCAAACAGCACACTATTCTTGTTTGAACAGGGTATTTGAGTGCACCAACGCACCAATGTATCAAGTGATGAACTGTGCAGTGACTTCATTAAATTGACTTGGGTCGGAGCGATCATAATATGATCGAATTCTTCATTAAGATGGAGAATGAAGTAGTTGACTCAGAGACTAGGGTCCTGAATTTAAATAAAGGAAACTACGATGGTCTGAGGCGCGAATTGGGTAGGATTGATTGGGGAATGTCACTCAAAGGGTTAACGGTGGATGGGCAATGGCAAACATTCAAAGACCACATGGATGAACTACAGAATTTGTTCATCCCAGTTTGGCATTAAAAAAAAAGGTAACTCAACCGTGGCTAACGAGGGAAATTAGGGACAGCATAAGATCCAAGGAGAGGACATATAAATTGGCCAAAAAAAGCAGTAATCCAGAGGATTGGGAGCAGTTTAGGATTCAACAAAGGAGGACAAAGGGATTAATTAAGAAAGGGAAAATAGAATATGAGAGTAAGCTTGCAAGGAACATAAAAACTGACTGTAAAAGCTTTTATAGATTTGTGAAGAGAAAAAGATTGGTAAAGTCAAGCGTAGGTCCCTTGCAGTAAGAATCATGGGAATTTATAATGGGGACCAAAGAAATGGAAGACCAATTAAATACATATTTTGGTTCTGTCTTCACAAAGGAGGACACAAATTACCTCCCGGAAATGTCGGGGAACATAGGGTCTGATGAAAGGGAGGAACTGAAAGAAATCAGTATTTGTAGGGAAATGGTGTTAGGGAAATTGATGGGATTGAAGGCCGATAAATCCCCAGGGCCTGATAATCTACATCCTAGGGTAGTTAAGGAAGTGGCCCTAGAAATAGTAGATGCATTGCTGGTCATCTTCCAACATTTGATAGACTCTGGAACAGTACCCATGGATTGGAGGGTAGCTAATGTTACCCCACTATTCAAAAAAGGTGGTAGAGAGAAAACGGGGAATTACAGACCGGTAAGCCTGACATTGGTAGTGGGGAAAATGCTAGAATCCATGATAAAAGATGTAATAGCAGAGCACTTGGAAAACAGTGACAGGATCGGACGAAGTCAACATGGATTTACAAAAGGTAAATCGTGCTTGACTAATCTAATGGAATTTTTTGAGGATGTAACTAGTTAAATAGATAAGGGAGAACCAGTGGATGTGGTGTATTTGGACTTTCAGAAGGCTTTCGATAAGGTCCCACATAAGAGATTAGCGTGTAAAGTTAAGGCACATGGGATTGGGGGCAAGGTATTGACTTGGATAGAGAACTGGTTGGCAGATAGAAAGCAAAGAGTTGGAATAAACGGGTCTTTTTCCGAGTGGCAGGCAGTGACTAGTGGGGTACCGCAGGGATTGGTCCTTGGACCCCAGCTATTCACAATATATATTAATGACCTAGACAAGGGAACTAGATGTAATATCTCCAAATTTGCAGACGACACAAAGCTGGGTGGGCGTGTGTGCTGTGAGGAGGATGCTGAGAAACTACAGGATGATTTGGACAGGTTGGGTGATTGGGCAGAAGCATGGCAGATGCAATATAACGTGGATAAATGTGAGGTTATCCACTTTGGTGTCAAAAACAGGAAGGCAGATTATTATCTGAATGGCAATAGATTGGGAGAAGGGGAAGTGCAACGAGACCTGGGTGTCCTTGTGCACCAGTCACTGAAGGTAAGCATGCAGGTGCAGCAGGCGGTTAAGAAGGCAAATGGTATGTTGGCCTTCATAGCGAGAGGGTTTGAGTACAAGAACAAGGATGTCTTGCAGCAGTTGCACAGGGCCTTGGTGAGACCGCATCTTGAGTATTGTGTGCAGTTTTGGTCGCCTTATCTGAGGAAGGATGTTCTTGCCATGGAAGGAGTTCAGCGAAGATTCACCAGGCTGATACCTGGGATGGCAGGAGAGATTGGGACGATTGGGCTTGTACTTGCTGGAGTTTAGAAGAATGAGAGGGGATCTCATTGAAACTTATAAAATTCTGGCAGGACTGGACAGACTAGATGCAGGGAGGATGTTCCCGATGGTCGGGGAATCCAGAACCAGGGGTCACAGTCTAAGGATAAGGGGTAGGCCTTTTAGGGCAGAAATGAGGAGGAATTTCTTCACCCAGAGAGTGGTGAACCTGTGGAATTCTCTACCACAGAAGGCAGTAGAAGCCAATTCATTAAATATATTCAAGAAGGAGTTGGATATATTTCTTAAGGCTAAAGGGATCAAGGGATATGGGGAGAAAGCAGGGACCGGGTACTGAACTTGGATGATCAGCCATGATCACATTGAATGGCGGAGCAGGCTCGAGGGGCCGAATGACCTACTCCTGCTCCTATCTTCTATGTTTCTATGTTTCTATGTTTCTAATGTATGTACGTCATTTTTTTCTTGGGGGGGAAATTGATTAAAAAATGCACCTGAGCTTTTCAAACCTATCTCATCTCCGAGGCATAACTTAATTGCATAATCTCTGTGTAACAGTGTAAAATCATACGCTGCTACTATTATAGAACCTCTGCAGGCATAAGGTAACTTAATTGCCTCCTCAGAGTTTAAAAAATCTTCTGGCTTAGTGGGCAACTTGAAGTTCGTAATAAGTCTTCTCAAATGGACAGTAAGGAGCGCTCCTGTAAAGAATAAATGTGTTACAGGCTGTAATTTTGTATTTCCAAACAGGAGAATGGTTGTCTTTAAGGGATTCGGCCAATGTAGGGCCTTCTGGATTCACTGGATTTCCAACAGCTCCACCACTGAATCAGGATGAAAAGCAACAGAAGCACGAACACCACACGGAAGCATTAGCAAGGTTTTGCAGATTTCAACGCATTAAATGCCTTGTTAGCAGCTTAACAAGTGGTTCAGTAACATTAGTGCAGGTGCGCGCGGCTTGGCTTGCCCGTTGTGTATGTTGTAACAAATTCTTCTCGCAAGAAATCAGCGCAGAAAGAAAAATAACTTTTCATTAAACCCATGTAAAAGTGGAAATTCAATCCCAAGCTGTTCCAGTCTCAACTGCGCACTGAAAAATTGTTTTGGTCACTCAGCCAGTTTAATATGCTCTTAGTGCACTGAGAGTGCATTATATGAGGTCATTTTCACTTCCTTGTTCTTAATACACTGGCAAGTCCATGCAGTTTTGCTCGGCATGTTTTCTGTGAGATGACCCACCATGAAGATTGGAGGTGAAAGCTGGTGCCACACAGAGGGATCATTTTTATTTTTGTTTTTAAAGCCAACTCCTTCTGAAGTCAAAATGTATTAAATTTGGGTGTTTAAAGGAAGTCCAGAAATTACTTGGTGCTGATCACACTAGCTTTAATATTTCATTTCCCGTTGATTTCTACTGCACAGTGCCTGTACTAGCACTGCTTCACCAGAAAGATAAACGTGGATTTTCTATCTGCTGCCCGAATAATGCTGCTACAATGGGATGCCGGCAACGGAAATGTTGGGACATCATTTGTAATATGTTGTAAGTTTCCAAACTTCAAAAGGCTTTTTGTCTGCAGTAAACTGCCCACTTGAGTTATTCTAAGAGTCTTCTGAGGTTTCATGAGTTTGTGTTATGTTACACCAAGCCCATGTTAAGTGATCTATTTTCTAACACCATAAACAGACTGATGTGGTTCAGCTTACAAAGATACAGAAGTGCCCAGTGCTTATGACTAGTCCTGCCATTATAGTAAACACAAGAAAATGATTGCCCATGTTTTCATCAGTTACACGCACAAGCAGCAGGACAATAACCACACTTTTCAAACGCAGTGCTTCAATCTACTCTGTTTGTGAAAGAATAAGTGGAGACCAAGTTCTCAAAGCAACCCCTATTTGTGCAAGTACCTGTTTTTGATAATTGCTTTCAACATCTTTACAAGGTACCTTTGAGTCTCCCTGGCATGCTGCAATTTACCCACGGTCAATATTACAATCGGAGAACATTAAGCTCACTACAGGTTTAACAACACTTTGATGCTTGTCCAAGTGATGCTATTGATAAAGATTTGATTGTTTTACATCCAAATCAGAACATAAATTTAGGATGATTGAATACACATGTATAGCCTTGTACAACAAGGTAAAGAGCATATTATTTGTAGGTTTGTTGGAACAGATGAAAAAGTAGAAGGATTGAAAGGTTTAGATACCTCCAGTTTCTTTCTATGTTCCAAAATAAACATTTAAATAACATTTGGAGAACAGAAAAATATTCAACACAGTAACTATTTATTTTAGGTGGATTTCTTTTTGGTTCATCAAGATCCTTTCTAAAACTGCCTGAGACTTTAATAAAAAAAAACTTCTGCCACTGCCCCTGTTGCCTGTCCCCATTTGAACTTTTCACCATAGATGTTTCTCCTTCACCCAAGAGAGCAAGGGGAAACCAGGGTGACCAGTGTGAAGACATCTCCATGAGAATGTCAACTGATGCTCTGTGTTCAGCTGATGGGCTTCAAGATAGTAGTGGAGTGGTACAGGCTAACTCCTCTGTGCACACCTCTGCCAAAGCGACATGATACACACTAAATAATGATGCCCAAAAACTAACAAAACTTCATGTGACAGCAGGCCCAACCTAAGGGCTTTACACTGAATCCAGGCTTTTGGGAAATAGATGATATAATCATTAGGCTTATGTGATGGCTTGAGATGGATATAGAAACATAGAAACATAGAAGATAGGAGCATGAGTAGGCCATTTGGCCCCTCGAGCCTGCTCCGCCATTTAATGAGATCATGGCTGATCATCCAAATTCAGTACCCTGTCCCTGCTTTCTCCCCATATCCCTTGATCCCTTTAGCCTTAAGAAATATATCTAACTCCTTCTTGAATATATTTAATGAATTGGCCTCCACTGCCTTCTCTGGTAGAGAATTCCACAGGTTCACCACTCTCTGGGTGAAGAAATTCCTCCTCATCTTTGTCCTAAATGGCTTACCCCTTATCTTTAGACTGTGACCTCTGATTCTGGACTCCCCGGCCATCGGGAACATCCTTCCTGCATCTAGTCTGTCTAGTCCTGTTAGAATTTTATAAGTTTCAATGAGATCCCCTCTCATTCTTCTAAACTCCAGCGAATATAAGCCCAATCGACCCAATCTCTCCTCATACATCATTCCTGCCACCCCAGGTATCAGTCTGGTGAACCTTCGCTGCACTCCCTCCATGGCAAGAACATCCCTCCTCAGATAAGGCGACCAAAACTGCACACAATACTCAAGGTGGGGTCTCACCAAGGCCCTGTGCAACTGCAGCAAGACATCCTTGCTCCTGTACTCAAATCCTCTCACTATGAAGGCCAACATACCATTTGCCTTCTTAACTGCCTGCTGCACCTGCATGCTTACCTTCAGCGACTGGTGCACAAGGACACCCAGGTCTCGTTGCACTTCCCCTTCTCCCAATCTATTGCCGTTCAGATAATAATCTGCCTTCCTGTTTTTGCCACCAAAGTGGATAACCTCGCATTTATCCACATTATACTGCATCTGCCATGCATCTGCCCAATCACCCAACCTGTCCAAATCATACTGGAGTTTCTCTGCATCCTCCTCAAAGCACACACGTCCACCCAGCTTTGTGTCGTCTGCAAACTTGGAGATATTTCATCTAGTTCCCTCATCTAGATCATTAATATATATTGTGAATAGCTGGGGTCCTAGCACCGATCCCTGCGGTACCCCACTAGTCACTGCCTGCCACTCAGAAAAAGACCCGTTTATTCCAACTCTTTGCTTCCTGTCTGCCAACCAGTTCTCTATCCAAGTCAGTACCTTGCCCCCAATCCCATGTGCTTTAACTTTACACGCTAATCTGTTATGCGGGACCTTATCGAAAGCCTTCTGAAAGTCCAAATACACCACATCCACTGGTTCTCCCTTATCTATTCTACCAGTTACATCCTCAAAAAATTCCAGTAGATTAGTCAAGCACGATTTACCTTTTGTAAATCCATGTTGACTTTGTCCGATCCCGTCACTGTTTTCCAAGTGCTCTGCTATTACATATTTTACAATGGACTCTAGCATTTTCCCCACTACCGATGTCAGGCTTACCGGTCTATAATGCCCCGTTTTCTCTCTACCACCTTTTTTGAATAGTGGGGTTACATTAGCTGCCCTCCAATCCATGGGAACTGTTCCAGAGTCTATAGAATTTTGGAAGATGACCAGCAATGCATCTACTATTTCTAGGGCCAGTTCCTTAAGTGCCCTAGGATGTAGATTATCAGGCCCTGGGGAGTTATCGGCCTTCAGTCCCATCAATTTCCCTACCACCATTTCCCTACAAATGCTGATTTCATTCTGTTCCTCCTTCTCATTCGACCCTATGTTCCCTGACATCTCTGGGAGGTTATTTGTGTCCTCCTTTGTGAAGACAGAACCAAAGAATGTATTTATTTGGTCTTCCATTTCTTTGTTCCCCACTATAAATTGCCCTGATTCTGACTGCAAGGGACCTACGCTTGACTTCACCAATCTTTTTCTCTTCACATATCTATAAATGCTTTTTCAGTCAATTTTTATGTTCCTTGCAAGCTTACTCTCATACTCTATTTTCCCCCTCTTAATTAATCCCTTTGTCCTCCTTTGGTGAATCCTAAACTGCTCCCAATCCTCTGGTTTGCTGCTTTTTCTGGCCAATTTATATGTCCTCTCCTTGGATCTTATGCTACCCCTAATTTCCCTTGTTAGCCACAGTTGCGTCACCTTCTTTGTTTTATTTTTATGCCAAACAGGGATGAACAAATTCTGTAGTTCATCCATGCGATCTTTAAATGTTTGCCATTGCCTATCCACCGTCAACCCTTTAAGTAACATTCCCCAATCCATCCTAGCCAACTCGCGCCTCATACCATCGTAGTTTCCTTTATTTAAATTCAGGACCCTGGGGCTAGATTTTCAGGATAGACAGTTTTGGGGCGCTAACCGTAGCGGCCGCCCGAAGTTAGCGCCCGCCCCAAAGTAGCGCCCCGTTGCCGGAAATTCAGTGGCTTCGCCCTAAGAGGTTGGTGGAGCGCTAAAAGAGGCGTTCCACTACTATCTTTAGGCGCTAAGCCGGCGGTGCAGAGCGCAGCGCCCGAGCTCGGGCGCAGCGCACGGCAGACACTCTGGTGCCAGTGAGCTCTTAAAGGGGAAGGGATGATGATGATGATGATGATGATGAGGAGGAGGAGGAGGAGGAGGAGGAGGAGGAGGAGGAGGAGGAGGTGGTGGTGGTGGTGGTGGTGGCCGGAAACATAAATACACCGTTCACAACAACACACTGGATCCTTCCACACAACACATGCAGACTGCCGTTTATAGTGCAGGAGGAGTGCCCTTTAATTTGCGCTCCCCAGGGTGTGTTGCGTTCCATTTTACAAACGCTCTGGACGCCAGCCGCACAATGGGGCGGTCCGACTGAAGTTTGGAATCGGGGCGGCCAAAGGGCGTTGCACGAGGATGTGACATCATTTTCTGCGCGCGCATCCGGGCGGCCGCTAAACTTTGCGCCGGCGCTAACGGCCAACTTAATTTGGGGCGGGGCGCAAACTGCGCTGCGCCCGGGCGCTACACGAATAGCGCCCAAAAATCACTTCTCTTAAGGCGCTAACTGCTGGCGCAAGCAACTGAAAATCTAGCCCCTAGTCTCTGAGTCAAATACTTCACTCTCCATCTTAATATTTTCTGATAGATAGTTGAACTCCTCCCGTGGTGAGTGTTGGCCTTGGCAAATGCCTTAGTCAGAAGGTTGTTCTGAGGGGAACGTTTCATTGCTGGAGGTTCCATATTTGAGATGAGATGTTGAACTAAGGCTCTACCTCCCTGCTCAGGAGGATATAATAGATTTCATGGCATTATTTTGAAGAAGAGCAGGGTAGTTTTCCTGGTCAAAAATTGTCCCTCAACCAACATCACTTAAAGGCAGATTATCTGGTCATCGATCTCGTATGTATGTGACTTCGTTGTATGAAAATTGCCAGCAGTGTTTTCCTACATAACATCATTGACTACACTTCCAAATTATTTCATTGGCTGTGAAGTGCTTTGGGATGTCGTGAGGATGTGAAAGGTGCTATATAAATGCATGTTCTTCTTTCTTTCTTTATAGTGGGAATACGTCCAAGGAAAGCTTGGAGCATATTTCTTCCTTTATTCGACACACTAAACAGAGTCTCATGGTTGTCAACAATTAATTAACAGGTGTAATTACTTTGGAACAAAACTAAACTTTGACTGAAAGAAGAAATTCATTTTAGGGCTGGTAAAACACAATGGAATAATCAGACACAAAATGCTAACTTCTAGAAGAGTTGTTTAGGAACTTTAACTGGCACATAAGATGACCACAAGCTGGTAAGTAAAATGCTAGGTAGATCTAAAAGGATATATTTTTACTGGCAAGTATTGATGGTACTGGTGAAAAGGGAATGGCTTTATTTCCTCAGTAAACTATTCTGTTTAGAGTCCAACCTCATTCAAAGAAGGAGCCGAAAGTAGAGCAGTGGAAAGGTTCAGGGACAGAATTCCACAACAGAGGCCTAAGTGGCTGAAGACACGGCTGCCAATGGTGGGGAAAGGGGAATTCACAGAGCATCAGAGTTTGGGAGGGATTGTAGGATTGGAGGAGGTTGGAGATCGGGAGGGGAAAAACCATGAAGGGAATTAAACACAAGGATGAGGATTTTAAATAAGAGCCAAGGAGGTGACCGGAAGTCAATGTAGCCAATGTCAGCAAAGACAGGATTAATGAGACAATGCAGGATAGGATATGGGCAGCAGAGTTTTGGATGAGCTGAAGTTTATAGATGGTGGACGATGGAAGGCTGGCCAGGAGAGCATTCGAATAGTCGAGTCTGGAGGTGACAAAGTGTTTTAGCAGCAGAGGGCAGAGGCGGAGGTGGGCAATGTTACGGAGGTGGAAGTAGGTGGTCTTTGTGATGAAGAGGATATGGGCCAGAATCGTGGAGTCGAGTTGCGTGTGGGTGGGCTGTGTAGCAGGTCGGGAACCTGAAGATGTGAACAGCACATTTTTCAGTATGACTTTTACTTAATGGCCCCGATTACATAGGATACCCAGCACAAAAACAGGCCATTCGGCCCAACCAGTCCATGTCGGCATTTATGCTCCACTCGAGCCTCCTCCTGTCTTTCCTCATCTAAATCTATCAGCATAACCCTCTATTCCCTTCTCCCTCATATGCTTGTCCAGCCTCCCCTTAAATACATCTATACTTTTCGCTTCAACCACTCCCTGTGGTAGCGAGTTTCACATTCTCACCACTCTTTGGGTAATGAAGTTTCTTCTGAATTCCCTATTGGATTTCTTGGTGACTATCTTATATTGATGGCCTTTAGTTATGCTCTTTCCCATAAGTGGAAACATTCTCTCTGTATCCACTCTATCATAAACCTTTCATGATTTTAAAGACCTCTATTAGGTCACCTCTCAGCCTTCTTTTTCAAGAGAAAAGAGACCCAGCCTGTTCATCCTTTCCTGATATGTATACCCTCACATTTCTGTTATCATCCTTGTAAATCTTCTCTGCACCCTCTCCAGTGCCTCTATATCCTTTTTATAATACGGCGATCAGAACTGTATGCAGTGCGGTCTAACCAAGGTTCGATACAGGCTTAGCATAACCTCCCTACTTTTCAATTCTATACCTCTAGAAATAAACCCTAGTGCTTGATTTACTTTTTTTATGGCCTTGCTAACCTGTGTTGCAACTTTTAGCGATTTGTGTATTTGTACTCCGAGATCCTTTTGTTCCTCTACCCCACCTAGACTCGCATCCTCCAAGTGATAAGCGACCTCCCTATTTTTCCAACCAAAATGTAATACCTCAAATTATCAGTGTTGAACTTCATTTGCCAATTATATGCCCATTCTGCAAGTTTATTAATGTCCTCCTGTAATTTGTTGCAGTCCTCCTCAGTATTGACTATCCCCCCCAATTTGGCATCATCCACAAATTTAGAAATTGTGTTTTCGATTCCAAAGTCTAAATTGTTAAATATAAATTATGAACAACAGTGGTCCCAGCACTGATCCTTGTGGAACACCACTACCCACCTTGCGACTGTGAATAGCTACCTTTTACTCCCACTCTCTGCTTTCTGTCTTGAGGCCAGCAAACTCTCCATTCTCCTGCTTGTCCCCTGATTCTGCATTTTCTGATCTTGATCATCAGTCTATTATGGGGTACCTTATCGAAGGCCTTTTGAAAATCTAGATAAATTACATCTGCTGCATTATCAGTGTCTAGTCTCTCTGTCACCTCTTCAAAAAATTCAATGAGCTTGGTCAAGCAAGACTTTCCCTTTTGAAATCCATGCTGACTATGCATTGCTATGTTTTTGGTTTCTAAATATTCTTCTATTTTATCCTTTAGTAGGGATTCCATTATTTTCCCTACCACCAATGTTAAGCTGACTTGTCTATAATTCCCTGGACATTCTCTATCCTCCTTCTTAAATATAGGTATTATTTTAGCTATCCGCCTGTCCTCTGGCACTATATCTTTTTCTAACGAATTATTGGCCCAGAAATTCGGGTCGGGGGCTTCCCGCGGGTGCAAGCCCCTGATCTGCACTTACCTTGCGTGCCTGCCGTTGAGCTGTGGGCCCCCGTGGAATTCTGATCCGGGGCCTGGTCCAGCTGCTGGCGCACAGTGCTTACATATCCCAGGGGTGCAGTTAGTTCGATGCGTCCCCTGGGATCACGTGGGCCATAGGGAGCCAATCGGAGCAGGGAATGCTCCATTCATAAGATTGACAGGAAGAGCTGTCAAGACTTATAAATACTACGGCCCCAAAACAGCACTAAATCTTCAAATAAGTTTTTTTTAAATCACATTTTTTAAATAAACTATAAATTACATGAAATAACTATTTTGAACAATAATTTACATTTTTGGAAAAAATAATTTTATTTTCTAACGTGGCTAGAAATAAACTTACCTTGCTTTAAAGTATTTAAAAATAATAAACCTGTGGAAAAAATGTTTTAATTTTAATTAATTCACCATTTACCTTTTAAAAAGCAGTCCTTATGCCTGCTTTTTATATGTCTAACTTCTGGAGACTTACCCTCCCGGGAGAACCTGCAAAAAAACCCGAAGTTCGATGCGCACGTGCAGCCTCTCCCGCGCACGCGTTCGACTTCTGAACCCCTTCGTTCAGGGGAACGGAAGTGCCGGTTTCCCGCGCATACGCAGTGCATGCAGGAAACCGGCACTTCCATTGGGCTTACGCGTGAGTACCCCATGCGTACTCACCCATGGAGACCCGAATTTCTGGGCCAGTAAATATGCAATCGATCCAGATCAGAGGTTTTATCCTTTTTGACTTTGATTAGTTTATTTAATATAGCCCTGTGGCGGAGCCACCAAGGGTCTCAGAATAATTAGTAATAATCCCTTTAACTACAGTGTAGTGCAGCCGCGGACTGCACCTTTAAACTGCCTGTTAACTGTACTGTACTGTATTTTCCTGCACTCCACGTGATGACGTCATGACGCCGATCATGTGACCGCCAGTGGCGCGAAGAACACGATGACGTCATGACGTCAGCTTCCAGAATGTTCCAGCAGTCGTCGAGTGCCCAGCAAGCTGATTAGACCTGTGTACTGTTTCTCCAGTAGTTTCCCTGTTAACTTCATTGTTCATTAAAACCTGTTGATTTGATTCATCGAGTCGAATACCTTTATTCAGATAGGAACCTCCGTTCCTACAGCCCCTCTTTTTATTTTAAATGCACTTATCTCATTACTAATCTCATCATCCAATGTCATGTCCACTTGTTCTATCTCCCTGGTAAATACCGAAGCAAAATAATTATTTAATATTTCTGCCATCTCTCTATCGTTATCTGTGGTCTTATCCTATCTATCCCTTAACGGCCCTATTTCCAGCCCAACCTTCCTTTTTTTATTGATTTGCCTGTAATATATTTTACTATTTTGTTTTATATTCCTTGATAATTTAATTTCATAGTTCCTCTTTGCCTTCCTAATTATTTTTTTTGACTTCTCTCCTAATCTCTTCATATTCTCCCTTATCATGCACTCCCCTGCTGTCTATGTACTTAATGTATGCCTCTTTCCTGTGCCTCAGTTGTTCCCTTATGGCTTTATTCATCCATGGAGTCTCATTAGTGTTTAGTTTGCTCTTTCCTTTTAGTGGAATATATTGTTCCTGCACTCTGTTGAACACCGGTTTAAAAGATTTCCATTGCTGTTCTAAATCGTTGTTTGCCAATATTGTTGCCCATTTTATTTCCCCAAGTTCTATCCTCAGCCCCTCAAAATCAGCTTTTCACCAATCTATTAACCTGATTTTCGTCATACTTATGACCGTCTCAAGTATCATCTTAAAGCATATTATATTATGGTCACTATTGCCTAGATGTTCCCCTACTTTTACTTCTCTTAGCTGCTCTGGTTCATTCCCCATGAATAGATCCAATTACAAATCCTTCCTTGTTGGGCTTTTTACATATTGGGTTAGAAAGGAGTCCTGTACACATTTTAGGAACTCCATTCCCTTATTCCCTTTACCTACCTCTTCTGTCCAATTAATATCGGGATAGTTGAGATCCCCCATGATTATTATTCTATGTTTTTTACTCATTTCCCTAATTTGTCTGCATTTTTCTTCCAGTCAGTAAACCAGTCATGTGCATTTCCCGGCCCAATGAAATGGAGTGGGCCTGATGACGTCATCGATAACTCGTTTTCAGCACCAATATTTAAAGCAGCCTTGCACACATCTCATTTGAAGGTTGATGTAGGAGTGAATAAGTTGGTATCCAGAGGTCTGAGTAGCATCATAAAAATGATAAAAAATGTGGGCCATGGAGACACAAAGGCAGAGGGCTGCACCAACATTTACGATGCCTTCTTCGATGTTCTGATGTAGGCAGTAAGAGCACGCAGGGAGGTCCTCTTCCCTGGTGATAGATGCAAAAGACCATCCAAAGACACAACAAGGGCATGGTTGGAGATCGCAGAGGAGGTCAACAGCAGGGATGTGGCCACGAGGACATGGATCCAGTGCCAGAAAAGATTCAATGATCTCATTGTCAGGAAAGGTGAGTGCAATGCCACACTCACCTAGATCCTGAGGTGCCTGTCCCCACATCCCTATCACTCTACCTTCCCAAGCCTGCTCCTGCACATCATTCCTCACTGCAACCTACCTTGCAGGTCCACCCATCCCTCTCTGTCTATGTACATACTCACATCCCCATCTGATTAACCACCACTGACACTCACCCTCATCCTAATATAATCATAGCAAGTAACATCAGAGAAGGAGGCCATTTGGCAATGCCACGCCACTCCCTCATAGTCACCCTCTACAAATGTAGCCCATCTATCTCTTACACTCATTACATCATTCTCACTCAAAGAGAGCCCACAACAATAGGGAGAGGCCATCCAGTCTTCACTAATTGACTCAAGACAGCAGAGGATGAGGCCCTGGAGATCTCTGGAGTTGCAGAGCTGATGGGGGCATGAGACAGAGAGAGGGGAATATCCCCAGCAATCTGGTGTCAGAATTATATCTCATACAACCACATGGCATGCAGCAGTCACTCATATGGTGACTGATGTCAGCAGCCAGTGAAATGTCATCATGTGCATAATGGTAACATTACCCATTCTTAATATAACACTTCGAATTCATTTGTTTACTCTCCCACAGGTCCATCAAGTGCTGTCCCCCACTGTCCAGCCAGAGAAGGAAGACAGCTCCTCAGAGAAACCTCCAGCCTCTGAGGGTGCACCGTCAGCAGACCCAAGTGCACCCAGCACCAGCGCAGATACACACACTTCAGTGGGTCCTATGCGAGATAGAGTAGTGTTGTCACCTGGTGTCTCACACTTCACAAGTGAGCAAGAGCAGATGGTGTTGACAGGGACAGCAGTGGAGAGTCCTCGCCGGAGGGTGCAGGGCGCTCAAAGCTCTGCTGAGCTGCATGCAGATGCTGAGCCTTGGGGGCCACCGAGAAAGAGGATGATCTTGGAGGGGCAGCAACAATTGCAGGAGGCTCTGGCAGCTTTTGCAGCTGCGATGTCTGCAAATGTTCAGAGAATGGAGGAGGCCATCTCCAACATGAGCACCACCATGTCACAGTGATGGCGATGATGTGCTGTTCCATGGAAAGGTTGGCCACCTGCATAGAGCAGCAAATGTACCAGTCACATGAGAACATGCTTGCTATGGACAACAGATGGCAGAGGCTCATAGACCTCATCTCAAGGAGGGATATAAACGTAGATGTGGGTCCTCATGGCCCCACTGCTGTGCAGCAAGGTGTTCTCCAGCTCCTTGCTAGCAGGGAATTGCGGGTGGCCCATGAGAGGGATGATGGTGAGAGGGTACATGGAAGTAGGGGCTCTTCTCAATGCGCTCCCACTTCTCCCCTGTTGCCTTCCCCTCATGGTTCCTCAGATCCCGGTGGCTGAGTCTGCCCCTGCACCGTTGCAGGAGGAGCAGACTTCAGCGGGGCCCTCACAGGCTCCAAAACCCAGAAGATGTCCGCCAAAAGTGTCTGAGGAGTCGCAGCAGGGAAGTGAGCAGGCTGCCTCTACCTCTGCTGAAGCCACAGGGGTTGCATCTCGTAGAAGCACTCAGAAAAGAAAAATGACACAAAAGTAGATGCACAAGGGTATGCACATGGGTGTATGAAAACATGTTAGTAATAAGTTTCAGTTATATTTATGACACAGATAAATTTACTTCTTTGCACCACTTTCTGATCTTGTCCATTTTTGCTTGCTATCTGGGAAGTGGCCTTGTCACTTGGAGGGAATGGTGAGACATTACTTAACCTCAAGTAATGGGGGTTTGGCTGACAGTAATGGTTTAGTCATTGTAGGATGGCTTTATGGTGTTGTTGTGGGTGGGGGGGGGAACCTAGTACAGCATGTGGCAGGCATGTGGCTGCATTGGAGCAACTTAAGTCAATTTTCCATTATGAGGCCATCCCGGGCCTCCCGGGCAACAATGTGCGCTGCTGCTGGTGCCATCTCTACATCAGGTTCCTCCTCCTCCTCCTCCTCTGACGAGGTTGTGAATTCTGCACCTTGCTCCCCCTGCAACTTCAGTCCTCGCTGCTGCGCTATGTTGTGCAGTGCGCAGCAAACAACGACGATTCAGGAGACCCTGGCTGGTGCACATTGAAAAGCTCCTCCAGATCTGTCAAGGCACCTGAAGTGCTTCTTCAGCATGCCTATTGCTTGCTCTATGACACATCTGGTGGAGATGTGGCTTTCATTATAATGCTCCTGGTCTTCAGTACCTGGCCTCCTCAAGGGTGTCATGAACCACATCTTGAGTGGATAGCCCTTGTCTCCAAGCAGCCAGCCGGTAAGTCTGTTTGGAGGTGCAAAGAGTGGAGGGAGGGTGGACTGGCGCAGCACGAAAAGAGTCATGACAGTTCTCAGGGGATCTGGCACACACATGCATAATGATCTTTTTATGGTTGCAGATGAGCTGCTCAGTGAGGGAGTGGAAGCCCTCTTGGGTGATGTGGGGGTGCCTTGATGGCCACGTGTCTGCACCTGTGGGAAGCCAGCCAGAGCCGCAAAGCTGAGTGCCCGCTCAGTAACACTGGCTTCATCAGTGGCAAAGTTTATATTATTGGCTGACATGTCAAACATGGAATCGGTCACCTGGGTGATGCATCTGTGTGCGGCTGACTTTGAGAAATGTCTGCTGCAGATCCCTGGAAGAAGCCTGAGGCGAAGAAGTTGAGGGCGGTGGTGACTTTGACAGCCACTGGTAAGGTATGTCCACCAGGTCCTCTGGGCAGCGGGTCTTCTTCCAGCAAGCTCCAAATGTCTGCGACGACCTGGCGCGACAGCCTGAGCCTCCTGAAGCACTGCTGCTCAGTCATATCCAGGAAGCTCATCCTCTGCCTGTATACCCTGTGTTGGGAGTATCGCCTCCGGTGAGGTGCAGCCCTGTGCTGACCCTGTCTCTCCTGTGCAGCATCAGGTCATTGAAGAGAAGGTTACTGTTGTGGTTGCTGGTGTGGCTGGTATCTTGGTGAGACAGCCTAAGCGGCACCCATGCTACTGTAATAGATGGCAGTTAAAGTGGTGATCAGAGGCCCAACCCCTCAATGGTGTGATAGTGACCAGCAATGTGGTGAGAGTAGGTTCAAGGTTGCAAAAATGCCCTGCAAGCTGCTGACAGCTAAATCTCTGTACCAAATGGAGTCAGCAAGAGCCTTTCCCTTAGGCAACTAATGAGGTGTAATGTGGGAATATTTATGTGTTTTTCCCAGCTGTCAACGAATGGACTAGCACAATGGCCACTGAGCTTCCCCCTCCCCTTCACAGGCAAAGTTCCCACGATGTGTGAATCCTGTGCGTTAAAGCCAAAAGCTGCTTTTAATAACCCTCTTAAGGGTCTCTCAACAAGCATTTAAGTACTTGAATGAGATCGCCCACCTCTCCTGAGCGGGCCTGTGGCGTGCTGGGAAACGTACCCGAGTTAAATGTGGAAGTCGGCGGGATGATGGCAGGTTCCCAACGCACTGGCAATTTTGCCGATTTTTACTGCTGACCCGCGCCCGAACTTGCACGCTCGCGGCTGGGAAAATTCCGGCCGTAGCGTCTGAACTCGGGGTTGAATAAGACGCTGAAGCTGTGAATGCTCTGGCAAAGCCAATCTGGAACTGAAGATGAGTGAAGGTAAAATGTAATGTGGGATCCTACGATGGACTGTTATTACCGTGGCTCACAAAATAAAATAGGATGTTGTGGCGGAGCCACCAAGGGTCTCAGAACAATTAGTAATAATCCCTTTAACTACAGTGTAGTGCAGCCGCGGACTGCACCTTTAAACTGCCTGTTAACTGTACTGTATTGTGTTTTCCTGCACTCCATGTGATGACATCATGACGCCGATCACGTGACCACCAGTGGCACGGAGAATGCGATGACATCATGACGTCAGCTTCCAGAATCTTCCAGTAGTCATCGAGTGCCCAGCAAGCTGATTAGACCTGTATACCGTTTCTCCTGTAGTTTCCCTGTTAACTTCGTTGTTCATTAAAACTTGTTGATTTGATTCATCGAGTCGAAAACCTTATTCAGATAGGAACCTCCGTTCCTACAATGTCAGGCTTATCAGGCTGCGAGCTCTCTTCAATTCAGTTTTCTTTTTAAATTGCAAAGTTGTGGCACATGGCCTGCTCGATCTGGCACTTGAATTTATTTGCACCTTTTAAATCTTTTACGTTGCACCACAGAAGTAATTATTAAAATGAGATGTCAGCCCAGCCTAATTCCAGCCAATTTGTCACCTTTAAAAGATACGTCAAGCAACAATGGCAAAAGATTAAAACCTGATGTGTATCTCATTAAGATGGTTATGTTGAGCTCCCCGGTGGTTCAGAGTTCATTCAGTGATTAGCTGAGTTATACAGACAGGAAGGTTGCTGGTTCCAGTCCTAGTCTAGTCTCAATAAGCCACTCATGGTCTAAGGCAGTGTTAGGATGCAACAATTAACCTCAATGCCCCTGTTACAGGAAGAGCAAAAGCAGGATGTTGGAAATCTCAAATAAAAATGAAAGTGCTGCAAACACTCAGCAGGTCAGGCAGCACCGGTGGAGAGAGAAACAGAAATAATGGCTGCAATTTCGCCTGCCGAGGTGGGTCCTGGTCGGCCGGGGTCGGTAGCGCATTCCCAGCCCGCTGCTGGCTCCATCCCGCTCTGTTGAAGTGATTTTACAATGATTGGGCTTGTTAAGCCTGCCCAGCGAGGTTCCCGGCCAATTAAAAGGAAGCGAGTAGGATGACGTCATTTGATGGCGCATCATCAGCCAGTTTCCTTAAAGGGCCATGTCCAAATTTACTTTGACAGTTGTGCTGTCAGTGTTCTGCAGCATTGAGGTGCTGCAAACACTGACAAGCACTGCACAAAGGTGCATGGCTGCACCCAGGCTCTCCCATGACTCCATCCATATGCTTAGGGAGGGAGTCATAGCACGCAGGGAGGTCCTCTTCCCTTCCAATGGGCGGAAGAGACCTCCCCAGGACACCAGCACAGCCTGGTTGCACATTGCACAGGAGGGCACAAGCAGCGATGTCGTCAGGAGGACCAGGCTGTAGTGGCCCAAACCTTTCAATGATCTCAGTAGATCAAGAAACATTACTGAAAAGCCACACTCAACCTCATCCTGCTGTGCCACTCATCACATCCCCATCACTCTGCCTTCCCTACCTACTCCTGCACATCCTTACTCACACCAACTTACCTTGCACCTCCACTCATCCCTCTCTATCTACATTATCACTTCCCCATCTCACTAGCCACCCCTCACACTCACCCTCATCCTAAGTGCAATCATACCAACTAACAACACACAAGGGTAGGCACTTGGGTGTTTTAGCCAATGTTCATGTAAAGTTTCTGTGAATGTGGTGTCAAACATTGAAATCTTTATTTTCAACACTTTCCAGTCTTGGACAGATTTGTGTGCACCTCTGGAAGTGGCTTAGTGAGTTGCAGTAAATGGTGAGACATAACGGTAACCCCTGCAATGGCGATGAGTGTGAAAGGAATGGCTTGGGCATTGTAGGGATGCTTTATGGTGTTGGTGTGGGCTGGTGCCAACCTGGTGCATCATGTGGCAGCCAGGGTGTACAGCGTCAAGTGAAATAAATCTGGACATGGTGATGCCATCCCGGGCAGCAATGTGATCGGGTGCTAATGCCCTGTGTCCTGTGCAGCATCAGCTGATTGCGGAGAAGGTTGGTGTTGTTGTTGGTGCTGCTGGTGCTGCTGGTGTTGGGGCTGATCGTGGTGGGATTCTGAGGACCACGGTGAGATAGTTTCAAGGGCACCGATGCTGATTGAATAGATGGCAGGTGAGGTTGAGATGACAGAAGCAATCTGTCAGTGGTGAGAGAGGTTATTCCAATGAGGTGACACTGGATACAGAGTTTACTCCAAACACTTGCAACCTGCATAAAGCTCAATCTGTCTTTCAAATGCAGTGTGGCGACACGCCACCACTGGACATAATCCGCTCACGGCGGCACGGACAGTTTAAGCAGACGCCCCCAGCCGGGGACCCTCTACTCCAGCAACTTGTTTCCCGCAGGGACAGGCTGCCGGGAGCACTTCCTGTCTGGGGAGTATTTAAGTGGTTGCGCGGTCTTTTCCAGTTCCTCTTTGCCATGAGGTTGATTAAAGCAGTTGTGTTTAACTAACTCTGGTCTCGACGCCCACGTTTGCCGCGGTATCTCAACAGCAGTAAGCAACAGCTTCTAACCTTGGAAATTGAAGACCTGTGAAATGGGAGCTTTTATAGACCATTTGCAGCAGTCAAGTTAGTAAATCATCCCATGCTGACACAACACCCGACCTCCTTACCTGACATGATCCCCGAGCAGCGGAGAAGCCGTTGGCGAACTCTAAAAATCTAAAGGTAAGCTTAAAATAGTTTTTAAGTGCCTATTATCAAGCTCTTAATAAACTAAATTGCCTCCTCGCCGCTTGGTGTCGGGTCTGTTCAGCGCTGATAGAGTCCACACCTGGGAAACTAGTGTGGAGGTGGGGTCCCGAACCGATGTCAATCATTTCAAATGTCACAGCTGACCCGCCTCCGACCCTGTCCTCTCAGCGCTGGTAAAATTCCGGCCAACATTTCAAGTCGATGATCTTTCATCAGAACTGGAAGCGGCTGCTCCTGATCAGTATCCAGTAACCCCTGTGGAAAGGTTCTAGTATCTGGCCTTTAGGCAAGCACACGATCAGGCTCGGCTGTGTCACAACCCTGTGGTCGTGCGCCTGCCAACAGTAAGGCCTGGATTGTCCTCTAAATTACCCCCCTTTTTTGGGGGCAGATTTGGGGTGGCAAACGGAGTGAAATGGGTTCTCTAGGCTATCACTTCAAATCCACCACCTCAATTATACTCATAATAAAAACATCTTCAGTCACCTTTAAGGCCGACTAAAGGGCTGCACCAGAAATGTACTTTCCACCTTTCCTATCAAAAGTAGTATTAATGCTCCAAATCCACACTGCATAGCAAATGAGGGCACTGGAAGGAAATTACAGTGGATTCACATTGATCGGGTCAGGCGGGGGGTGGGGTATTCCAACACTTACCCACCAACAGGAGAGAAATCCAGCCCAACTGTCGAAGGTTCAACACAGATGAATTACAGCAGGGCAACTGGCACCAGTTGAACTGTACCCCTACAAGGAGTAACCACTTTTAGAAGAACAGGGGAGAAAAATTGGTGGAGAAAAATAATTATGTTTCACTCTAAAAAGAAACTGCAACAACATCCTGATGAAATAGGTCAAGCTGGATGCAATGCCTTTTAGAATAATCAAACCAGCTTAAATCTTTCAACATTTTATTGACTATGATTAAATAACACTATTCTAAAAGTTCAGCATATTCAATACAAACATTGAAAGATATAAGAGTTGTGCTCGCGCTGATTTATACAATTGTCAGACATACTTACAGTTGTAATATTTCAGCCCAGTCTTTAATGTTCCATCTCTGTACTATTCAAACACAGGTTGCGATAAAGAGGTTGTAAATTACTAAAACAGAAAAACATGGTTTAACCACAGTCCTAAGAGCTGCAGGAAATGAGTGGGATTTTTTTGAATTGAAAGTCGTATTATGCCCCTTATCAACCAATTACGTGCAATTAAAGCAAGTTTTAAAGGTTTGTAAAAATGGACAAACGTGTAAAAGTTTATAATAAATTTGAATATCTGTAATGCCATGATGATACTTAATACTTCAAGTGTCAGCTTGGCTCGATTCATGGTACCCTCGCCTCTCACTCGGGAGGATGTGGGTTCAAACCCCACTATAGACCTCAGCATTCTAGTCTATACTGACACTTCAGTGGAGTACTGAGGAAATCCTGTTGGAATACTGGAGGCATTCTTTCAGATATAACGTTAAACCAAGGTTCTATCTTCCAGCTCCGGTGGATATAAGAGTTCCCATGGCATTATTTGAAGAAAAGTAGGGAATTCTCCTGGTCAACAGTCATCCCTTAACCAACGCCAGCAAAAACAGATTAACTGATAATTCATTTGCTGTTTGTACCTACCATATGATAGTGACTACTTCAAAACTAATTCATTGGCAGCAAAGCACCTTAGGACATCCTTGGTATAGTTCAATTCTTCAACTTCACCCACTCAGTTGACACTATAACAACTATATATAATTATCTATTTCCTAATATTATAAAAATGGTGGCCCCGAAATTCCTGGGCTCTGTAAGGGCACATTAATGGCGTTTATTACGGCACTGTAATTTTTTCTCATTCAAGTATCTTATATCTTTCAATGTTTGTATTGAATATGCTGAACTTTTAGAATAGTGTTATTTAATCATAGTCAATAAAATGTTGAAAGATTTAAGCTGGTTTGATTATTCTAAAAGGCATTGCATCTGGCTTGACCTATTTATCCAGATGTACCAGCTTTCTGCCCCATATAAACCACCTTCCAAACTTCCCGGGTGTGAAGGTGCGAAGTGCCCACCCGATAAGAAGCCCAAGCACATAAATATTGGATTTAGGATGTGATAATGTAAGCTGTCCTAAATTCTGTCATTTATGCCCTTAGCTCTGCCCTTCTAAGAAGCACCTGTATAAGCAAGCAGGCCTGCCAGGTGTTAGAGGGGTTAGTGGAGTCTTAAATGTTCACTACAGCTGCTTTGTGATAGAAAAGAGTTTGTATCTATCACTTCGATTTACCTGCATCTTTCTTGAAAAAATATTTTTGACCTTTTTATCTGAAGTCTTCAGTTTTAAATTAAGGTTGTCTTAGAGAGTATTGCCAGCTAGGATAATTTGGCACATTATATCTAATATATATTTGATAGAGATTTGATAGAGGTGTTTAAAATCATGACAGATTTAGATAGAATAACTAAAGAGAAACTGTTTCCAATGGCCGAAGGGTCGATACTGAAAGGACACAGATTTAAGTTGATTGGTAAAAGAACCAGAGGTGACATGAGGAAAAAAACTTATGCAACCAGTGGTTAGGATTTGGAATGCACTGCCTAATAGGGTGGTGGATACAGATTCAATAGTAGCCTTCAAAAGGGAATTAAATAAATACTTGAATGAGAAAAAATTACAGGGATGTGAGGAAAGAGCGGGGGAGTGGGACTAACTGGATTGCTCTTCGAAAAAGGTGGCACAGGCTCGATGGGCCAAATGGCCTCCTTCTGTGCTGTACTATTTTATGATTCTATGGGGGAGAAATTCAGTAGTACCCAGGAAGGGGCACTAACTTTTGAAAAGTTGGAAATTTAGTGCCAGGCACTAATCAATCTTGCTGCCTGCTAAATTCAGTCTCAGCACTCAAAGGGCTAGAAATTCAGTAGGTTAGCGCCCCCAGTTAGTGCCTGGTGGGAGCGCTAATGGGGCGCTCAGGCATTAGCGCCTCACGACAAATTCGCCGGCTCAGTAGCCTAACGCCACTCACCTACACCATTAGCGCCTGATTTATTGCTCCCCTGCATTCTTTGAGCACCGAGATTGAATTTAGTGGGCAGCGAAATTGATTAGCACCTGGTGCTAAATTTCCAACTTCTCAAAAGTTAGCTTCCTGGGTGCTACTGAATTTTGCCCCCAAAGAATGCAGGGGGGTGATAAATCAGGCGCTAATGGCATAGCTGAGTGGAGTTAGGCTCCAAGCGATAATGAATATGGGCCTAGAAATTGAGTTTGCGCTGCGCCAGGGCTTTAGCGCCGGAAGTTAGCGCCGGCGCTAAGTCCCTTTGCGCGCGCCAAAAATTCAGTAGCGCCGCGCCCAAACGGCTGCCGGCGCTACTGAAGGGTTTTAGCGCCTGAAAACTGGCGCAACGCGCCGCATTGCGGCGCTATTCCGGCGCTGCGGCGCCCGCTGCGGTGCGGCAGGCTCGGGAAGTGCAGGCCTCCTCCTTCCGTTAAGGAGGAGCTGCCTGCACCCGGCCGCGGCCCGCGCAAATCTCCTCAAAAATGAGCCCGGCACCTCGGACAAGTGCCGGGCTTGCATCTGTTCCGGGGGGGGGAGAAGTCCGGGGAGGGAGCTGCGGGCAGGCGGCCGGCGGGAAAGCGGCCGGCCGCCGCGCCTCCTTAAAGCGCCGGCGCAGACTCCGGCAGCACTCGTTTGCCGGAGTCTTAGGCCTAGAAATTGGGTTTTGGCGCAGCAACGGCTTTAGCGCCAGAAGTTAGTGCCGGAGCTAAGTCGCGCTGGTCGGGCCAAAAATTCACTACTTCTGCGCCCAAACGGCTGCCGGCGCTACTGAAAGCTGTTAGCGCCTGAAAACTGGCGCTATGCGCTGAATTTCGGCGCTATTCCGGCGCTGCGGCGCCCGCTGCGGTGCGGCAGGTTCGGGAAGTGCAGGCCTCCTCCTTCCCTTAAGGAGGACCTGCCTGCACCCGGCCGCGGCCCGCGATAATCTTATTAAAAATGAGCCCGGCACCTCGGACAAGTGCCGGGCTTGCTTCTGTTCCGGGGGGGGGGGCGGGGAAGTCCGGGGAGGGAGCTGCGGCCAGGCGGGCGGCGGGAAAGCGGCCGGCCGCCACGGGGCCTTTAATGCGCCGGCGCAAACTTGTGCAAGGCACCTCTGCCAGAACGTTGCTTGCGGCTGCCACGGGCGAGGCGGCCGCAAGTCAATTTCCCAGTTCGGGCGGGTTACCATGGCAACCGGGACGCTGCGCACACCGATGACGTCATCGGTGCCGGCGCAGCGCTACCGGTCTACCGCGGCGGAAGGGCCCCAGGCAATTTAGGCGCCGGCGCCAATTGCAGCGCTAGGCCCTCTAGCGCCGCAAAATCGGCGCTAAGGGCACTGAATTTCTAGGCCTTAGTTGCGGCTGCCACTGGCGAGGCGGCCGCAACTGAATTTCGGCTTGGGGCCGGGTTACCACGGCAACCGGGACGCTGCGCACACCGATGACGTCATCGGTGCCGGCGCAGCGCTACCGGTCTACCGCCGCGGAAGGGCCCCAGGCAATTTAGGAACCGGCGCCAATTGCAGCGCTAGGCCCTCTAGCGCCGCAAAATCGGTGCTAAGGGCACTGAATTTCTAGGCCATGAAGTGTTGTGTAATTGGGAGTGAACATTGGTACCTTCCAGCCATTAAAGGGGAGGGTCACTGGAGTCTGCACACCAGCCGCCAATGATTTGGGGAGTGCAGAACGGCGATATGCTGTGAGATGAAATGCAAAGTGCTTTGACGAGCTGCAGCACTCCGGGGACTACGCAACCTTTATTTGGTTGCTGATACATCCTGTGCTCTCTGCCACTCATAAATGACCTTTGGAACGGAAGTTCCTTGACAGCTGGGACGCATCACTTTAAGTAGCACCCCACCAGCCAGCTGGTTCACACCTCCGCTCCCTGGCGCTGTCAGCGCGAGGCAGTAAGGCAGAGGGCGCCACTGAAGTTTGAAGATCGGGCGCCCAGTGAGCATTGCACACTGGCTGACGTCACAATCTGCATGGTGAAAGGGATCGAGGCGCTAACTGTTATCACCGGTGCTACGGGGCCGGTGAATTTGCTGTGCGACGTGGGATTCACCCCGCTGTGGTGTTAATACCTGAGTGCCCCATTAGCGCACCCGCCAGGCGCTAACTGGGGGCGCTAACCTACTGAATTTCTAGCCCTTTGATTCTAAATGATGGTGAGAGAGCAGAAAGTGCCTGAATCGGAAGCATCAAATAAAGTTGCACCAAGCAGATCCATATCCTCATGCAGATACCCTGCCAACAAGATTTAGGGCTAGATTTTCAGTATAGACAGTTTTGGGGCGCTAACCTTAGCGCCCGCCCGAAGTTAGCGCCCGCCCCAAAGTAGCGCCCCGTTGCCGGAAATTCAGTGGCTTCGCCCTAAGAGGTTGGTGGAGCGCTAAAAGAGGCGTTCCACTACTATCTTTAGGCGCTAAGCCGGCGGTGCAGAGCGCAACACCCAAGCTCGGGCGCAGCGCACGGCAGACACTCTGGTGCCAGTGAGCTCTTAAAGGGGAAGGGTGCATGTGTGTTTTTCAAAGGCAGAGTCTGGGGGGAAAAGAAGATCAAGAGGATGATGATGATGATGATGATGATGATGAGGATGAGGAGGAGGAGGAGGAGGAGGAGGAGGAGGAGGAGGAGGAGGAGGAGGAGGAGGAGGAGGAGGAGGAGGAGGAGGAGGTCGGAAACATAAATACACCGTTCACAACAGCACACTGGATCCTTCCACACAACACATGCAGACTGCCTTATATAGTGCAGGAGGAGTGCCCTTTAATTTGCGCTCCCCAGGGTGTGTTGCGTTCCATTTTACAAACGCTCTGGACGCCAGCCGCACAATGGGGCGGTCCGACTGAAGTTTGGATTCGGGGCGGCCAAAGGGCGTTGCACGAGGGTGTGACGTCATTTTCTGCGCGCGCATCCAGGCGGCCGCTAAACTTTGCGCCGGCGCTAACGGGCAACTTAATTTGGGGCGGGGCGCAAACTGCGCTGCGCCCGGGCGCTACACGCATAGCGCCCGAAAATCACTTCTCTTAAGGCGCTAACTGCTGGCGCAAGCAACTGAAAATCTAGCCCTTAGAAACCAGGGACTTCCTTTCCGAATCTCCTTCTGGAGCTCTAGACCATATTCTTCAGTCTTGAAGTCCTGAAAGAACTATGCTCACTGTTGAAGACAGAACTACAGACCAGCTCTGCAGCTAGAACTGCACTTGCTGAGGTGGAAGACAGTGACAACTACAGTAAATTTTTATGCCACTGGCTCATTCTATAGTGCCATACGTGATTTCTGCCATATTTGTCAGTTTGTAGTTTATGTTGCGTCCGTGTATAATAAGACACAGACTGCGGAGAACGGTACAACAGGTGTTTACTCAACGTGGCTCACACTGCAACTGCCTGTACAGATTACTACTCAGTGTTATATACAGGTGTGGTCACTGCTGGTACTGCAGTATACATGAGCTGTAAAAGTAGTTCCCCCCTTAAAGGTATATACATTACAATTCCTCCCCTTTTAGATTAACAGTACCATAACTCTCATTTAACAATTAAATATCAAACTAATTACAATTAACACTTTTAACATGCAACATTAGCTGAAAATAGTCTATTTATATATTCAGTCTTTGGGGAGGCCTCCTGATCCTTTCTGGATAGCGCCTTTCCCGAGTGTCTTGCTCTTGGTGCGGAGGCGATTCTGGCCCCCTGTTGTCGGTTGGTTCATCAGCTTCTGATGCTACTGTTTCTGGGGTAGATGCGACCTGTACGTCGGGTTCATCACCAGGTACGTATGGGCGAGGCATGGGGTTGACTTGTTCCTGTGACTCTAGGATCTGGTCAGCATGGCGTCTCCCGCGCTTTCCTTCCTCCCCCGCTGCTGCCAATGCCGCTCCCGGCGGTTCTCGTGGCAATGGTGGCGCCCTGTAGCTTTCGCGCGCTTCTCCTGCGCTGCTGCCAATGCTGCTCTCGGCGGCCCTCGTGGCAATGGCGGCGCCTCGCGGGTTTCTGCGCGTCTCTCTCTCCCTCTCTCCGACGCTGCTCAGCCCCTGAACACCGACTGCGCCCTGTGCGCTCTGCCCTCTCTCTCTCTCCTCCGTCGACGCTGCTCGGCCCTTTGCTGTGCCGCTCGGTCGGGCTCTAGCCCACCGCTGTCCGGGAAGGGTCTGCGCACTACCTGTTGCCAGCCCGTTTCGCTGGACCACCTCGACTGGAAAGCCAAGCCTGGCTCTCGACAGCCTCCCCCGCAATTCTCGAGCCTCTGGCCTTGACCTCCAATCCACTGATCTCCAGGAACGAATCCCTGGGAGGTGATGCAGAGTTGCAGGTAGGTTCGAACCTGCCTCGTTGCCAATGTTGCGTCCGTGTATAATAAGACACAGACTGCGGAGAACGGTACAACAGGTGTTTACTCAATGTGGCTCACACTGCAACTGCCTGTACAGATTACTACTCAGTGCTATATACAGGTGTGGCCACTGCCGGTACTACAGTATACATGAGCTGTAAAAAGTAGTTTCCCCCTTAAAGGTTTATACCAGCCTTCGGCAAGTCACAAATACTCCGTTTGCCAGGGCTAGCAACTCCATCAAGATACTGGTCAAAGGTGACCACGGCGGGGGTTAGGTTGATTTGGCTATGATAAATTGACCCTTAGTGTTAGGGGATTAAATACGTGGGGTTACGGGGATAGGGTGGGATATGTGTCGGTGCAGGCTCGATGGGCCGAAATGGCCTCTACCTGCACTGTGGGGATTCTGTGATTCTGTGATTCTGTGATTCTGTGACTGAATAACCATGTTGTCCAGTTCTACAGAGTTACAGGTTTCCCAGGGTCAACGGTGCCACTAACTGCACTCGCATGGTGCAATGTGCCCTATAACAGAATCTCCATCATTTCATTAACAGAAAGGGATTTCACTCCATCACTGGGCAACTTGTGTATGATCCTGGACATCTGCCAAGCCCTGACAGCAACCATTTTCCATCTTCTACTTTCCACAACAGCAAGTCATCGGGTCCAATTGGCATGCCATTATAACGCATGCCTACAACATCTAAAATTTAGGTTCAAGGATCTCACAATTGCACTAATTAACAAGTAGAAAACAGAAGAGTAAATGTGGCAGCCTCCTACAACAGCATCTAGGATTGCTTACCTCTACTTTGGCGTTTTCTTGACTACTAATTGCTGGTAGTCAATGTGACGGTTGCATCATGAGTTTGTGTCTGTTGGAGTTACAGCAACAACTTTAACATAGGAAAACATCCCAAAGCGTTTCACAGAGGTGTAATAAAAACAAATGAATGCTGAGCCAAAGAAGAAGATATTAGATGGGATGACCAAAAGCTTGGTTAAAGAGGTGGGGCTAGATTTTCAGTTGCTTGCGCCAGCAGTTAGCGCCTTAAGAGAAGTGATTTTCGGGCGCTATGCGTGTAGCGCCCGGGCGCAGCGCAGTTTGCGCCCCGCCCCAAATTAAGTTGCCCGTTAGCGCCGGCGCAAAGTTTAGCGGCCGCCCGGATGCGCGCGCAGAAAATGACGTCACATCCTCGTGCAACGCCCTTTGGCCGCCCCGAATCCAAACTTCAGTCGGACCGCCCCATTGTGCAGCTGGCGGTCAGAGCATTTGTAAAATGGAACGCAACACACCCTGGGGAGCGCAAATTAAAGGGCACTCCTCCTGCACTATAAAAGGCAGTCTGCGTGTGTTGTGTGGAAGGATCCAGTGTGTTGTTGTGAACGGTGTATGTATGTTTTCCTCCTCCTCCTCCTCCTCCTCCTCCTCCTCCTCCTCCTGTTTTCCCCCCCAGACTCTGCCGTTGAAAAAAACACATGCACCCTTCCCCTTTAAGAGCTCACTGGCACCAGAGTGTCTGCCGTGCGCTGCGCTCGAGCTCGGGTGTTGCGCTCTGCACCGCCGGCTTAGCGCCTAAAGATAGTAGTGGAACGCCTCTTTTAGCGCTCCACCAACCTCTTAGGGCGAAGCCACTGAATTTCCGGCAACGGGGCGCTACTTTGGGGCGGGCGCTAACTTCGGGCGGGCGCTAAGGTTAGCGCCCCAAAACTGTCTATACTGAAAATCTAGCCCGTGGTCTTTAAGTAGCGTCTTAAAGGAGGAGAGAGAAGTGGAGTGGGTTCAGGAGGGAATTCTAGAGCGTGGCTGAAGGTGCAGCTGCCAATGAGGGCAAATCTTCTGGGGTCAGGCTAGGGTTGTCAACTCTGGTTGGACTTATTCCTGGAGGTTTCATCAAATGACTTCCTGCCTCCGACTGCCCCGCCTAAAGAAAGAAAGACTTGCATTTATATAGCACCTTTCACGACCACCGGACTTCCCAAAGCACTTTACAGCCAATGAAGGACTTTTCTTTTAGTATAGTCACTGTTGTAATGTAGGAAAGCCTTCATTACAATGTAGCCTAGTCAAACAACCTTTTACCCCATCCCCAATATCTTTATAACTAATACACAAAAGAGTTCAAAGAAAATGAACAATACACACAATGTAATTTTTTATACCCCTATGATTTTTCTCCTGAGTTGCTTGCAGCAGAGTCCAGGAGATTAACCCTTAATTCCTGGCGACTACGGGATAGTTCTGGAGGGTTGGTAGCCCTGGGTCAGCCCCAAATGTTGTATGTGCAGTCAGCTCCTGGTGCTTCATACACCATTCACTAGGAGCTCCATTTTGGGGGATGGGATACCCAGCGTTGCTGCAGGGATATAAAGGCCTGTAGCAGCAGTTTAAAGGGGAGGACATTTTTGTTGTATTAAAGTTTGACGATGTTAAAAATTGTTGCCACAATGGAACAAAGGTGGACATGACAGTCGCAGTGAGTAGGGACTAGAGCTCCAGCTCTAAATTCTGGGTTGACATCCAGCGGGACACTCGCCTCTGGTAGGAGTGGGTGGCCCATCATTATATGAGTTGCGGGGGCACATAAAATCCTCTTGCTGTACAGGACTAACTACCCACTCTATCAGCTGGTATAAAGATGATTATGGTCATGGAAGGAGTGTTCATGCCATGCCCTGTCAGGCTGTTCATCAGTCTGTAAAGCCTTCCACTACTTCACACCATTCTCCAAGGGAAAACAACAAACTGTATAGAAACCAGGATTGTGGGAATCTATGCAGATTGTTTCTCCCTCCCTTGTTTAGGGGTGCTGAGCCCCACTTTAGTGCCCACATCACTGTCTTAGCAGAGATCAGAAAACTTGACGCAGGCTGGTGTTTGAGTCTGGGAGTCTTCGGGGGTGATTTTGCCATTGCGGAGCTTTTGGAGGCAGGACTTCCACTTGTCGGTTTCAGTCCCACCTCCAACAACTTCTGGCCAACCCACGCTATTTTCCCTTGATTGACCTTGTTAAGCCCGCCCAGCGGGCTTAGCAGGCCAATTAAGGGAAAGCCGGCTGCAGAGCACGTCAACATATGACGTTTCATCTGTGAAGCTGTCAAACAGTGACATTCTCATCAAACTTCTTTCTTTTACAGAAATGAGTTGGTTGTTGCATCTGTAAATGCAACGGTCACCTGCCATTCCCAAGGCAGAGACTCTCCGCATACAAACCGACTGAAGCCTGCAGGAAGAAACAAAGGTAAGTACACTATTAAAAACACTTTGCACTTACCTCAGATACTCACCTCTCCACTCTTGCACCCATCACTTACCTTCACAGCACACTTTTGGACCCTTCCGACCCCCGCAGACCCCCTACTCGCCTCGCTGAGCTGGCGGATTTCGGAGCCCTCAGAAAGCCCGCACTTGTGAGGGCAAAAAGGGGATAATCCTATTTTCTGCCTGTTAACAGGCAGTTAATAGGCTTTAATCCCTTCCCGCCTCCAAGGAGATGGGACCCGGCGCAGGCAGCTACCCGCCTCCTGGGAAGATGGCATGGCTGCCATTTTCCTGGCAGACCCGCCTCCATACCTGCCCCCCCAGGGCTGGCAAAATCACCCCCTTCGTGTCCATGTGCCTCAGTTTCAGAATGGGCAGTACACTTTCTAACTTTGTCCTCAGGGCATCATTAAGTTTTGTTTATTATATTACAATACAATCTCCATCAGAGGACTTATGGAGAATGCTTGCTATAACAGAGATCATGGCAAAGCAGAGTGTTACAGTGAGGAACTAAGCTCTATGGTTTTCAGTCTTGTGGAGAACCTGCACTTTCCATCGCTATAAATTGAAACGGAACTTGGCACAGTAGACGTTTTCTCTTGTTGGTATGTGGCTGTTGGCAGCCTCAGCATAATCCTTATTCTCCTGCAGGTGGTTAGCACAAGGTATTTTCTGACACTACTACAGTTCTCAATGCAAACGCAATGCATTTGAATTTGAGAACAAAAGTGGAATTGCTTCCATTTGCTGCATAGCACTTTTAATTTATTTTATTTAGTAACTTTTCTTCCTTCCTTTCTGGGGAATAGTTGCTGTCTCACCCAAATGGTCATTCTCCACATGTAAATCTAGACAGTGAGTGCATCACAGCTGAGCTGAATCCAAGTCCTCGTCTACTGTTTCCACCAGGAGTCCACCACCTTAAACACTCAGGGCTAGATTTTCAGTTGCTTGCGCCAGCAGTTAGCGCCTTAAGAGAAGTGATTTCCGGGCGCTATGCGTGTAGCGCCCGGGCGCAGCGCAGTTTGCGCCCCGCCCCAAATTAAGTTGCCCGTTAGCGCCGGCGCAAAGTTTAGCGCCCGCCCGGATGCGCGCGCAGAAAATGACGTCACATCCTCGTGCAACGCCCTTTGGCCGCCCCGATTGCAAACTTCAGTCGGACCGCCCCATTGTGCGGCGGGCGGCCGGAGCGTTTGGAAAAAGGAACGCAACACAACCAGCGCGGGCCCCGGGGGGCGCTAATTAAAGGGAACGTCCTCTCCAGTATAAAGGCCATCCTTTTTTCAGAAAACAGTCTTGTGCAACGCATTTCTGGAGACACAACAAGGAGGATAGCTAACTGGTTTCAAGCAGCAAGAGCCAGGTATTTTTGGACTCAGGCAACAGCGCTGCAAGTGGCCATTTGGAAATTAGAGTGTTTGCCAGGATTTGATGGGGGTTGCATGGGGTGCCAACGCGGAGCTGCAGCTCCATGTCCGTAGGGCTCGCAGACGCATTGTGAGAGGGGCAGCCCTGGCTAGAGGCAGAGGGGGCTACAGGCGTCGGCCACGTAGGCCTTACCCAGTCAGGCTATACCGCCAGCAGCGCTCCTACCTAAACATGAGTGCCGCGCGATGTGTTAAAAGGCTCCGATTCCGAAAGGGGGTGATTGCAGAGATCTGCCACCTGCTTCGCCGAGATCTGCGGCCAAAGCTCAGGTGCAGGACGTCTCTGTCGGTGGAAGTGAAGGTGACAGTGGCATTGAACTTCTATGCCACCGGCTCCTTCCAATACGCTGCTGGGGACATAGCAAACATCTCCCAGTACGGCGCGCATCGCTGCATCCGCCAGGTGACCGAAGCACTGTTCAGAAGGAGAAGCCAATTCATCTCCTTCCCCATGGCCCTGGAGAGCCAGCATCAGCGCGCATTGGGATTTTCCAGACTCGGGGAATTCCCCTTGGTGCAGGGCGCCATTGACTGTACGCATGTGGCTTTGCGGGCCCCTCTGGAGCATGGCGAGCAGTATCGCAACAGGAAGGGCTACCATTCTCTGAATGTGCAGCTGGTCTGTGACCACAAGCAGCGCATCATGGCAGTCAATGCCAGCTTCCCAGGCAGCAGCCACGATGCCTTTATCCTGCGGCAGAGTACTGTGCATGACATGTTCCAGGCACAGCCTCCCCCAAGAGGATGGCTACTCGGGGACAAAGGCTATCCTTTGTGCACCTGGCTCATGACCCCGCTCCGCGCGCCCAGGACCGCTGCTGAAGAGGCCTACAACGAGAGCCATCAAACCACCCGCAACATCATCGAGCTAACTATTGGGGTCCTCAAGCAGCGGTTCCGCTGCCTTGATCGCTCCGGAGGAGCTCTCCAGTATTCGCCGGACCGGGTCTCCCAATTTGTGGTGGTTTGCTGCATGCTACACAACCTGGCTATCCGCAGGACTCAGGCACTGCCACCTGACGTTGGACCAGCACCTCAGGAGGAGGAGCAGGAGGAGCATGAGGAGGAGGAGGAGGAGGAGGAGCAGGAGCAGGAGTACGTTCCCAGGAGGGAGCGACCAGGGCCAAGGGCCGCACGACGCCACCTTATTACACGGTACTTCTAAGCCCCCTGTCAGGGAATGGCCAGGGGCCATGAGGGAAGATGAATGCAGCCGCTCCGCAAGCCCTCAGCCGGCGAAGCCAACAAACACTAAGAAGAACAACCATGGAGACTGCATGAATAAAGATAATTTTTTATTACACAAAAATGAAAAGCCCTTCCCACATGAATCCCCAAAAACAATAAACGGGCCCCACAAAAAGCCCAACAAACGACTCACTCCCACAAACTGGGGAGGAGCCACTCCACTTTTATTGAAACCGGGCCTCAACGTCGGCCTAACGCAAAAAAAAAGCCCTCCAAAAGCACAACCATGGGCAAAATAAAGATGGCCACCGCCATATTAAAGGAAAGCTGGCCACACCCTCTACTGAGTGGCCCGCGAGGGCGAGACCTTGGCCAGCATTTTGCCTCCCCTGCCCTGCCTGCTGCTCCTTCGCAAGCTCTGCCCAGTGGCTGCTGCGAGGCTGGGGGAAGGCGCCTGAGGCTCAGATGCCCTTCCGCCAGATGCCGCTGGGGGGCGGCCTACACGGCGTTTGGGCCTCGAGGGGCCGTCTCCTGAGTGGCGCACCTGAGCCTGGCCACCATCAGCTGCAGCCGCTTGCCCTTGACGCCCCAGAGGGGGAATGGCGGCGACGGATGGCGCAATGTGGGCCAGCTGGCGTCTGGGATGCGCTGGCTGGTGCTGTGGCGCGGTGGCACTCGGCCGGGCCCGCACTGCAGGATCCGCAGCAATCAGCCGACGGCCGGCTTGCTGGGATGGTCCAGCGCGGCGCCTGCCCTGGCGATGCCTGCCTGAGACAGCGCGTGTGGCAGCAGTGAGTGGCCCTGTGGTCCTGGTGTGCGCGCGCATCACATCCGCCAGGGTCTTGACGGCATCAGTTAGCATGCGGCCAGTCGCGGCAGTTGCTGCCCCGAACTCGCGCACACTGGTCGCCAGCGACTCGATGGCCTCAGGCATGCGCCCCACCACGCTCATGAGCTCCGTGTGGCGCCGGTCCGAGTCGTCGGCCATCTGATCGAGCTTCCGCACCTCCTCCGAAGTGAAGGTGTCCGGACTGGAGTCGCGACTCTCCCGCTGGGGAGGAGGGGGCCGAACTAGGGGACCCTTGCTGCGTTGGTGACGGCGAGTGTGCCGAGCAGCAGCACTCCCCTCTGATCCTTCCCCCCTTTGGGGGGAAGGCCGCGGGCCACGCGCACGGCTGCTGGGTGGCTGGACGCCACTGGTCCCAGAAGCTGCATTGCCCTGCGACAGTTCCTCCAGGCACTCGTCCAGTGAGGAGGTGTCAAGCATTTACTCCTCTCCTGCGGGACGTGACTGTTCCCCCGAAGGTCCGGCTTGCTCCTCCTCCTCCTCCTGGTCGGAGGTGCTGTCACTGGCAGCCTCAGGGTCCTGGTCGTCACCAGCTGAAAGCAGGAATGCACAAGAGTAGCTTCAGAGTGAGGAGACGGCGTCAGCGAGGGAGTTAGGACTGGTGGGATTCAGCGCATTGGTGGGACAGTGGCAAAGGAGGTAGCTCGGATGGGCCAGTGCGACGCGAGAGGGCCAAAAGGCGAGGTCCTTACCATTTCCGGGCAGTGGAGGGTCGGATACACCGCACGCTGTGGGGACAATCACACGGGCTCCCATGAGCACACACACGCGCTCCTCCAGCCGAGTGAGCTTCTGCAGCTTGGCGCGGCCACCCCTGGCACGGGCCTGGCGATTAAACGCTACTTTAGCCTGCAAGAGAAAGGACGGGCTGTAAGTGCGCAGTGAAGCCCTGATGTAGTGTGCACTGCCTCCCATGGTGGAATAGCTTGGACAGAGTGAAGCCCTGATGTAGTGTGCACTGCCTCCCATGGTGGAATAGCTTGGACAGAGTGAAGCCCTGATGTAGTGTGCACTGCCTCCCATGGTGGAATAGCTTGGACAGAGTGAAGCCCTGATGTACTGTGCACTGCTTCCCATGGTGGAATAGCTTGGACAGAGTGAAGCCCTGATGTAGTGTGCACTGCCTCCCATGGTGGAATAGCTTGGCCAAAGTGTAGAGTGCCGAATGGCCATTTGATGCTGATGACTGTCCCAATGCTGCTGGCTGAGGGCTGGCCAAAAGGACTTTCAGGTCCCTTTGCCCATCATGTCAGGTGTACATGCAAGAATGAGGAGGAGACTGGAAAGGCTACTCACCCTCACAATCCTGGTCAGATCGTTGTATTTCTTACGGCATTGTTTGTGGGTCCTGGGGGCCTCGCCGGTGAACGTCACCCTCTGGGCGATCTGCTTCCAGGCTTTGGTGTAGTCGTGGTGGGTTGGATTCCTCCCACTCTCTGGAAACAAGATCTTGCGCCTCACCTCCAGAGCTGTGACCATTATGTCCAGATCACCCTCTGAGAAGCGCAGGGCACGCTGACGGGCCTTCTCTGGCGTTGCCATGACTCCCTGGGGCTGAGCAGTAGTGTTGAGGCCTCTTTGCAAGGCTGCAGTGTGCAGGGCGTGGCAGCAGACCAATTCGTCCCTTCCCCCTTTAAGAGCTGGTCGGCACCACGGGGTCTGCTGTCAGTGCAAAAATGACCGCACCCGTGCTGCGCCCCGCCTGGGCGCTATCCCTCTGGACCGCCGGCTTAGCGCCTAAAGAGAGTAGTGGAACGCCTCTTTTAGCGCTCCACCAACCTCTTAGGGCGAAGCCACTGAATTCCCGGCAACGGGGCGCTACTTTGGGGCGGGCGCTAACTTCGGGCGGGCGCTAAAGCTAGCGCCCCAAAACTGCCTATACTGAAAATCTAG
Organism: Somniosus microcephalus; assembly: GCF_052327205.1. Classification (NCBI taxonomy): domain Eukaryota; kingdom Metazoa; phylum Chordata; class Chondrichthyes; order Squaliformes; family Somniosidae; genus Somniosus; species Somniosus microcephalus. Next base: position 144,793,299 of record NC_140989.1, read on the forward strand.
CCCCCACTCCCTCCTCCACCGGCACACCGTGGCTGCAGTGTGTACCATCTACAAGATGCACTGCAGCAACTCGCCAAGGCTTCTTCAACAGCACCTCCCAAACCCGTGACCTCTAACACCTAGAAGGACAAAGGCAGTGGGCACATGGGAACACCATTACCCTCCAAGAACCCCTCCATGTCACACACCATCCTGACTTGGAAATATATCGTCATTCCTTCATTGTCGCCGGGTCAAATCCTGGAACCCCCTCCCTAACAGTACTGTGGGAATACCTTCACCACATGGACTGCAGCGGTTCAAGAAGGCAGCTCACCACCACCTTCTCAACGGCAATTGCCAGCGACGCCCACATCCTGTGAATGAATTTTTTAAAAAGCCACTAGATTGTGTCTTGTCAGTAGATTGTGGAGTTTTACTCAGAGCTGGTGTACTTGGTTACAGCCTTGGCCTGCTCCCTGGGCAGCAGTGCTAATGTAATTGTCATACAGTAGCAAAAACGTTGTCAGCATCAGAGGGAAAATAGGACCACTAACAGTAGTAAAAAGTGCAAGGACCTGAACCCCTGGGTTTCTGTTTTTAAGGGGAAAAAATTTACCTTGGATTAACACTTTAAAGGAAGATCATTTTTATCTTACATTGAGGTTAGCCAAGCTCTTCGCAGTATTGCCAACCTGCCCTCATCTTTAAATAGCAGAAATTCCAACTTCGAATACTTTCTTATTGAAGTTTATTTTTATTTGACAACACCACAACCCAGAGTTTCCACAAGCCTCCACCTGATGTTATGGCACCAGTTGGGTGGGTGGCAGCAGGAAATAGGACAGAAATTGTCTACCCACTTTAGCGTAACTCGCATTTCCCATTAGTATTCCCAGTGGCTGAGTGGCAGCTTCAAACAAGTGGAAACTACATTTAAATATCCATTTGGGGTCATATCCGTCCCATTGCAATCCTGGGCCTTCTATGAATGTGCCTGCTGATGCACCTGGGTGATCATTATAATCTATTAAAATGAGGATGAGCAACGCTGGCTTGCCCAGAACCTGTGACTTGCACTAAGGATCATTAAGGCTGAATAAAAGAAGTGTACCTGTTGCCAGCACTCGCTTGAGACTGTCAGATATGCTTAACTTTTATAGGGTGCAGCCTGACAGAAGTGTTTGCTGGAGTTACACAAGAGCTTTAAAGGGTTTTTATTGCTGGACTCGCCTCTTGGCTGCCTGAGGGCCTCTCCGACCTCCAGGATTTTTTGCCCCCACCCACAGTGAGAGGTTCCAAGTGCCAGATGTGGTTTTTTCAATGAGCATTCCCTTGTCCTACCCCTTGAGCATTTTAATGGAGAAGCAATAAGGATGTGGGGGGGAGGGGTGTGGAGGAAGAGTGAACACCCATATGAGGAGAATGAACCCTATCTGATAGTACCCAGCCCTCCAAAGAACTTACAGGCCACACAGATCTTATGAAGATCGTAGTGAGGAACCCTGCATGAGAAGAGTGCTCTGCACTGAAGAGGCAATAGGAGAGCTGCTCAAGTTACAACATGAAGACCTGCAGCCAAGATCATCTGCCCAGACTGCTCTGCCTATGCCTGTGAAAGTAATGGTTGCACTAATTTTTTGTGCCACAGGCTTATTACAAGCAGAGGATCTGTGCAGTGTCACCCTGGGTGCCAGACAAGCATGCATTCATCAAGTAACTGACACATTTTTTTTAGAAGAACTGGGGAACTTTTACCGTTAAACTCTTCGGCCTAGATTTTCAGTATAGACAGTTTTGGGGCGCTAACCTTAGCGCCCGCCCGAAGTTAGCGCCCGCCCCAAAGTAGCGCCCCGTTGCCGGAAATTCAGTGGCTTCGCCCTAAGAGGTTGGTGGAGCGCTAAAAGAGGCGTTCCACTACTATCTTTAGGCGCTAAGCCGGCGGTGCAGAGCGCAACACCCAAGCTCGGGCGCAGCGCACGGCAGACACTCTGGTGCCAGTGAGCTCTTAAAGGGGAAGGGTGCATGTGTGTTTTTCAAAGGCAGAGTCTGGGGGAAAGGAGGAGGAGGAGGAGGAGGAGGAGGAGGAGGAGGAGGAGGAGGAGGAGGAGGAGGAGGAGGAGGAGGAGGAGGAGATAAATACACCGTTCACAACAGCACACTGGATCCTTCCACACAACACATGCAGACTGCCTTATATAGTGCAGGAGGAGTGCCCTTTAATTTGCGCTCCCCAGGGTGTGTTGCGTTCCATTTTACAAACGCTCTGGACGCCAGCCGCACAATGGGGCGGTCCGACTGAAGTTTGCAATCGGGGCGGCCAAAGGGCGTTGCACGAGGATGTGACGTCATTTTCTGCGCGCGCATCCGGGCGGCCGCTAAACTTTGCGCCGGCGCTAACGGGCAACTTAATTTGGGGCGGGGCGCAAACTGCGCTGCGCCCGGGCGCTACACGCATAGCGCCCGAAAATCACTTCTCTTAAGGCGCTAACTGCTGGCGCAAGCAACTGAAAATCTAGCCCTTCACCTTTTAATAGGACAGGGCACCATTAGCTGCATTTCCATATTGTGTGTGACAAGAAGCAAAAGGTTCCTTCATGCGATTGCCAGATTTGCTGGGCGTTGCCATGATGCAATCATCCTCAGGAATTCTGCCTTCTCTGAGCTCTTTCAAGGAGTAAGTCTAGTGAACAGATGGCTAGTGGGTGACCAGGTGTAGGTCTTTCTTCCATGTACAATCGCCCCTCCTAAGAACAACAACTGAAAAGTGTTGCAACGAGATACATGCCTCAACCAGAGCTGTCACTGAGGGATGAAAGGAATGCTTTTTCTGCCTAGATAGATCAGGAGGGGCTCTGCAATATGCTCCAGATCGAGTGTCCTCTATAGTTGTAGCTTGCTGCGCCTTGTACGACTTTGCCATTCAAAAAGGCTTGGAGGTTCCTGAAGAGGTGGACATAGCTTCTTCGGAGGCAGGAGAACATGGTATGGAACATCAGGAGGACCATCACTTGATGGCTGCAAGGAATATCGGAACTAAACTTATCGATGAGGTGGTCTCATCTGTTTAACAGTCTTCCTTTGTCACCAGGGCCATTACTCCTTATCCCCCACCTGCAGATAAATTATAAATCTTTCAATCTCCATACCCTTCCTAGATCATCAGACCCCTTTGGCCCTATATGACTATGAAAATGATCAATCAATAATTGAACACAACAAAAGTGCGCCCTCTCCTGTATGAATATAGGGAGTGAATTTTCATGGAGGTTCTCTCACTCGTCCGCTGTAACTTCGGCAAAAGAGCCTTGGAAAGCCCAGAAGAATTGCGTCAACACCATTTCTGTCATTTTCCTGGGGTTTCCGTGGCTCTGGCAAAATGTTCCCTGCTTACCTGAAAAAGGGGTCGGCCATTTAGGACTGAGATGAGGAGAAATTTTTTCACTCAAAGGGTTGTGAATCTTTGGAATTCTCTGCCCCAGATGGCTGTGGATGCTCAGTCGTTGAGTATATTCAAGACAGAGAGCGATAGATTTTTGGGAACTAAGGGAATCAAGGAATATGGGGATGGGGGGGGGAAGTGGAGTTGAGGTACAAGATCAGCCATGATTTTATTGAATGGTGGAGCCAGCTCGAAGGGCCGAATGGCCTACTCCTGCTCCTATTTCTTATGTACCTGCTGCACCCCCAGCCCTGTGCTGAAAATTTCTGCCTTTCTGTGCCTACACCTGCAATTTCTATGCCCCTGCCCTCCACCCTGCGCAGCGCAGCGCAGTACGCCCATGTTACATTCCATTTATATTAATGCCACCCCCATTCTTCCGAGAAAAAAACGGCAACAATATTTATGCTGCTGTAGTGTGACGATCATATTTATTGCTGCTGAGATATATGACAGAAGCACTTGTCAACTGGAAAAGTGGATCCTTTTCTAATGGATTGCTGCAGCTGATGATTAAAAGAGGTTTCACTTTAAAACTGTATTGATATTGAACCTTATTCTTCTGCAACTATCCTGCATAACGAGTTAACTTAATCAGACAGAGTGGTGCCAATGTTCTTGTATCTAACTGGACGAATATTAATAGGTCAATATTTAACCGGATTCTGGAATCCCATTACTGCTTTAAATTAATCCATCGCAGAGCATAAAAAAATGTCCAACATGTCCAGGTTTTACCAGCCACTTTCCTTCAAGTAGAACATATTAAAAAATATTTTTCAATGGTTTTGGTTCTCATTTGAAATATTTTTCCTTTGGTTTTTAACACCTGTTCTGAGTTTGTTCAGACTAATTCTGTTCACATTGTGGTTCCTTTACAGTTCCTGCAATGTACGCATCATTTCCTGTGCCAGCAAGTGTTTTACTATGAGTGCTGATGCCAGGTGCAAAGCAGCAAGGAATTATGATTAAAATGAATATTTTTTTAAATATTCTGTAATGCAACGTGTCACTGTAAGGAGTTATTTAATGTCTAACTGCAGCTTGTCAGTGCAGATTGATCTAAAATATGCTGGACAGTGGACTAATTTTTTGCCAAGTATTTAGTCCAACTGCTAAGGCAATCAATATATTAAAGCTACTCATTGGCCACTGATCAAATACAACAGTAGCCAGTGAAATCTTTTAGAGGTTATTAAAATAGAAATATAGGTAGAACAGCTTTTTCTCACACATTCATGCCAAATCCTTCTTTTCCCCGAATAATTCCTAGGTCTCTATATTTTTATAAAATTCAAGTCTGTCCAAGTGTATAATACTGCTTCCATCACTCTCCTAGTGCATTTTTGGATAGTATACAGGAAAAAAAAATTGCTTGGTAAGTGACCCTTTTCTCACCGACAGCCTCCAACATCTTTCTGTCACAACCTTGATCATTTAGATCCTTGTTGTATTGTCAGGCTGGATGGCAACTGTTCTATGAATGGTTATATGTGGCCAGGGCTAGGACTGGCATTGAACAGTTAGATATGGCCAGGGCTAGGACTGGCATTGAACAGTTAGATATGGCCAGGGCTAGGACTGGCATTGAAAGGTTAGATATGGCCAGGGCTAGGACTGGCATTGAACGGTTAGATGTGGCCAGGGCTAGGACTGGCATTGAATGGTTAGATATGGCCAGGGCTAGGACTGACATTGAACAGTTAGACATGGCCAGGGCTAGGACTGGCATTGAACAGTTAGATATGGCCAGGGCTAGGACTGGCATTGAACGGTTAGATATGGCCAAGGCTAGGACTGGCATTAAACGGTTAGATATGGCCAGGGCTAGGACTGGCATTGAACGGTTAGATATGGCCAGGGCTAGGACTGGCATTGAACGGTTAGATATGGCCAGGGCTAGGACTGGCATTGAACGGTTAGATATGGCCAGGGCTAGGACTGGCATTGAAGAGTTAGATATGTCCAGGGCTAGGACTGGCATTGAACAGTTAGATATGGCCAGGGCTAGGACTGGCATTGAACAGTTAGATATGGCCAGGGCTAGGACTGGCATTGAACAGTTAGATATGGCCAGGGCTAGGATTGACATTGAACGGTTAGATATGGCCAGGGCTAGGACTGGCATTGAACAGTTAGATGTGGCCAGGGCTAGGACTGACATTGAACAGTTAGATGTGGCCAGGGCTAGGACTGGCATTGAACAGTTAGATATGGCCAGGGCTAGGACTGGCATTGAACAGTTAGATATGGCCAGGGCTAGGACTGACATTAAACAGTTAGATATGGCCAGGGCTAGGACTGGCATTGAACAGTTAGATATGGCCAGGGCTAGGACTGGCATTGAACAGTTAGATATGGCCAGGGCTAGGACTGGCATTGAATAGTGAGATATGGCCAGGGCTAGGACTGGCATTGAACGGTTAGATATGGCCAGGGCTAGGACTGGCATTGAACAGTTAGATATGGCCAGGGCTAGGACTGGCATTGAACAGTTAGATATGGCCAGGGTTAGGACTGGCATTGAATAGTGAGATATGGCCAGGGCTAGGACTGGCATTGAATGGTTAGATATGGCCAGGGCTAGGACTGGCATTGAACAGTTAGGTATGGCCAGGGCTAGGACTGGCATTGAACAGTTAGATATGGCCAGCGCTAGGACTGGCATTGAACAGTTAGATATGGCCAGGGCTAGGATTGACATTGAACTGTTAGATATGGCCAGGGCTAGGACTGACATTGAACAGTTAGATATGGCCAGGGCTAGGACTGGCATTGAACAGTTAGATATGGCCAGGGCTAGGACAGACATTGAACAGTTAGATGTGGCCAGGGCTAGGACTGGCATTGAACAGTTAGATATGGCCAGGGCTAGGACTGGCATTGAATAGTTAGATATGGCCAGGGCTAGGACTGGCATTGAACAGTTAGATATGGCCAGGGCTAGGACTGGCACTGAATAGTTAGATATGGCCAGGGCTAGGACTGGCATTGAACAGTTAGATATGGCCAGGGCTAGGACTGGCACTGAATAGTTAGATATGGCCAGGGCTAGGACTGGCATTGAACGGTTAGGTATGGCCAGGGTTAGGACTGGCATTGAATAGTGAGATATGGCCAGGGCTAGGACTGGCATTGAATGGTTAGGTACGGCCAGGGCTAGGACTGACATTGAACAGTTAGATATGGCCAGGGCTAGGACCGGCATTGAACGGTTAGATATGGCCAAGGCTAGGACTGGCATTGAATGGTTAGATATGGCCAGGGCTAGGACTGACATTGAACAGTTAGATATGGCCAAGGCTAGGACTGGCATTGAACAGTTAGATATGGCCAGGGCTAGGACTGGCATTGAACGGTTAGATATGGCCAGGGCTAGGACTGGCATTGAACGGTTAGATATGGCCAGGGCTAGGACTGGCATTGAACAGTTAGATATGGCCAGGGCTAGGACTGACATTGAACAGTTAGATATGGCCAGGGCTAGGAGTGGCATTGAACAGTTAGATATGGCCAGGGCTAGGACTGGCATTGAATGGATAGATATGGCCAGGGCTAGGACTGACATTGAACAGTTAGATATGGCCAGGGCTAGGAGTGGCATTGAACAGTTAGATATGGCCAGGGCTAGGACTGGCATTGAACGGTTAGATATGGCCAGGGCTAGGAGTGGCATTGAACAGTTAGATATGGCCAGGGCTTGGACTGGCATTGAACGGTTAGATATGGCCAGGGCTAGGAGTGGCATTGAACAGTTAGATATGGCCAGGGCTAGGACTGGCATTGAACAGTGAGATATGGCCAGGGCTAGGACTGGCATTGAACAGTTAGATGTGGCCAGGGCTAGGACTGGCATTGAACAGTTAGATATGGCCAGGGCTAGGACTGGCATTGAATGATTAGATGTGGCCAGGGCTAGGACTGGCATTGAACGGTTAGATATGGTCAGGGCTAGGACCGGCATTGAATGGTTAGATATGGCCAGGGCTAGGACTGGCATTGAACAGTTAGATGTGGCCAGGGCTAGGACTGACATTGAACAGTTAGATGTGGCCAGGGCTAGGACTGGCATTGAACAGTTAGATATGGCCAGGGCTAGGACTGACATTGAACAGTTAGATATGGCCAGGGCTAGGACTGGCATTGAACAGTTAGATGTGGCCAGGGCTAGGACTGGCATTGAACGGTTAGATATGGCCAGGGCTAGGACTGACATTGAACAGTTAGATATGGCCAGGGCTAGGACTGGCATTGAACGTTTAGATATGGCCAGGGCTAGGACTGGCATTGAACGGTTAGATATGGCCAGGGCTAGGACTGACATTGAACGGTTAGATATGGCCAGTGCTAGGACCGGCATTGAACGTTTAGATATGGCCAGGGCTAGGACTGGCATTGAACGGTTAGATATGGCCAGGGCTAGGACTGGCATTGAGCAGTTAGATATGGCCAGGGCTAGGACTGGCATTGAACGGTTAGATATGGCCAGGGCTAGGACAGGCATTGAACGGTTAGATATGGCCAGGGCTAGGACTGGCATTGAACTGTTAGATATGGCCAGGGCTAGGACCGGCATTGAGTGGTTAGATATGGCCAAGGCTAGGATTGGCATTGAACAGTTAGATATGGCCAGGGCTAGGACCGGCATTGAAAGATTAGATGTGGCCAGGGCTAGGACTGGCATTGAACGGTTAGTTATGGCCAGGGCTAGGACTGGCATTGAACAGTTAGACATGGCCAGGGCTAGGGCTGGCATTGAACAGTTAGATATGGCCAGGGCTAGGACTGGCATTGAACAGTTAGACATGGCCAGGGCTAGGACTGGCTTTGAACAGTTAGATATGGCCAGGGCTAGGACTGGCATTGAACAGTTAGATATGGCCAGGGCTAGGACTGGCATTGAACGGTTAGATATGGCCAGGGCTAGGACTGCCATTGAATAGTTAGATATGGCCAGGGCTATGACTGGCATTGAATGGTTAGGTATGGCCAGGGCTAGGACTGACATTGAACAGTTAGATATGGCCAGGGCTAGGACTGCCATTGAATAGTTAGATTTGGCCAGGGCTATGACTGGCATTGAATGGTTAGGTATGGCCAGGGCTAGGACCGGCATTGAACGGTTAGATATGGCCAGGGCTAGGGCTAGCATTGAATGGTTAGATATGGCCAGGGCTAGGACTGGCATTGAACAGTTAGATATGGCCAGGGCTAGGACTGGCATTGAACAGTTAGATGTGGCCAGTGCTAGGACTGGCATTGAACAGTTAGATATGGCCAGGGCTAGGACTGGCATTGAACGGTTAGATGTGGCCAGGGCTAGGACTGGCATTGAACGGTTAGATATGGTCAGGGCTAGGACCGGCATTGAACGGTTAGGTATGGCCAGGGCTAGGACTGGCATTGAACAGTTAGATGTGGCCAGGGCTAGGACTGGCATTGAACAGTTAGATATGGCCAGGGCTAGGACTGGCATTGAAAAGTTAGATGTGGCCAGGGCTGGGACTGACATTGAACAGTTAGATGTGGCCAGGGCTAGGACTGGCATTGAACGGTTAGATATGGCCAGGGCTAGGACTGGCATTGAATGGTTAGATATGGCCAAGGCTAGGACTGGCATTGAACGGTTAGATATGGCCAGGGCTAGGACTGGCATTGAACGGTTAGATATGGCCAGGGCTAGGACTGGCATTGAACGGTTATATATGGCCAGGGCTAGGACTGGCATTGAACGGTTAGATATGGCCAGGGCTAGGACTGGCATTAAACAGTTAGATATGGCCAGGGCTAGGACTAGCATTGAACGGTTAGATATGGCCAGGGCTAAGACATAGAAACATAGAAAACATTGCAAAATACGAGCAGGAGTAGGCCATTCAGCCCGTCGAGCCTGCTCCGCCATTCAATGAGATCATGGCTGATCCTCTAACTTAATACTATATTCCCCATAACTCTTCATGCCTTTTATAGAAAGACTGGCACTGCTGGCCCCAAATCACTTTTTTTTTAAACTAAACTTGCTTGTGATGTTAATTTCTGTGTTTCCTTAAAAGTATAGAAGCAGGAAATATGTTAAGACATGGGCACCAGAAGTTGGGCACTTCAAAGAGTGGGGACAGACTATTTAATTTGGGCCTTTGATATGTCTGATACATTGGGCGGAATCTTACCTTCCAGGCCGAGTTCGAGGTGGGACTGCTGGTTTTTGGGTTCCAGTCCAGTCCCCAGCGACATCTGATGAACAGACGCTATTTTGCCCTGATTGGCCTTGTTAAGCCCGCTCTGTCAGATGACGTCAGTTGATGTCGCTTCATCTGCCGGTTTTCTTAAAGGCACATGCACCACACTTGTTTGACAGATGATTTGACAGTGTTTTACAGGAGTGAGGTGCCTCAAACACTGACAATCACTATCCAAAGGTGAGCCCTTGTACCCAGGCTCTCCAATTACTCTCTCCTTTGGATAAAACAGATGGCAGCTGCAGCTGAGATTACAGAAGCCATCTGTCACTTCTCCCGATGAGTTCAGGCTACACAAACACTTCACAGCTTGTCACCTGCAGAAATATCTAACCACATTAAAAATTACTTTCACAACATTTGCTTACCTCTGATACTAACCAGTGTCCCATTGCATCCTTCACACCACTTCTGCAGCTGTCACCCAAACACCAACATAACAACAGATCCACAGCACGCCTCACTTATCTTTGTCCACCCCAGTCCAACTCCGGCATCTCCACACCATGGCTACTATCGACATCACAAACTACCGGCTCAAAGTGGAGAGGGTCTCCAAGAAGATCGCGCATATCGACACAGACATCAAGTTTCTACAGAGATGCAAGAAAGCAGACAAGATCCTGAAAGGACTACAGATCATGAACCCACTCAAGTTGACCTACAACACAGACTACGCTGAGAGACTCTGCCGTCGTACCTCTCGCACACTCCTCAACCATCTCGTACACCAGCTCTACAGCAGACGCCGCAACCTCGAAACCGAGATGGAGTCCATGTTCTCAGCCTGTGCTCAGGACACAGCAGACCAGCTACGAGACACCGCCAAACAAACAAGGCAACGGAACTATGCTACCTACATGCACACCAAGAACAGGAAGCTTGAGAAACTCGGCATCACCAGCAGCAGCAACCAAGCCTCCCCCGGTACCACGGTTGAAACCACAGGGAAATCCATCGTCAACCTGTCCGACCACACCCTTTAACCAGACGAAATTGAAGTTCTCAGCCAAGGGCTCAATTTCTGCCCCACCACCAAAATGGACCCCATCGGTCTCGCGGCAGACACAGAGGAATTCATCAGGAGAATGAGGCTCTGGGAATTCTTCCACAAATCCCAAGATGTCAGCAGCGAACCCAATGAGACAATCAATGATCCGGAACAGCAGACAGAGGGATCCGCAGTGCAGCAACTGAAGAAGAAAGAGTCAAATTGGACCCCTCCGGAGGGTCGCTGCCCTAAGCTGGACATGTATGCTCAAGCTGTCAGGAGATGCATCAACGCCAGATTCATCAGCCGCACTCACAAGACAGTCCAGAATGTCACCCGAGAACAACGCAATGCCATCCACGCTCTCAAGACCAACCGCAACATCGTCATCAAACCAGGAGACAAAGGAGGCGCCATCGTCATACAGAACAGAACGGACTATTGCAAAGAAGTATACCGACAACTGGACAACCAGGAACACTACAGACAGTTACCCGCAGATCCGACCAAAGAACACAGCCGCCAACTCAACAGACTGATCAAGACCTTCGATCCAGACCTTCAAAGCATCCTACATGCTCTCATCACACGTACTCCCTGCGTGGGAGACTTCTACTGCCTTCCAAAGATACACAAAGCCAACACACCCAGACATCCTATCGCATCAGGCAACGGAACCCTGTGTGAGAACCTCTCTGGATATGTCGAGGGCATCCTGAAACCCATCGTATAGGGAACCCCCAGCTTCTGTCGCGACACTACAGACTTCTTACAGAAACTCAGCACCCACGGACCAGTTGAACCAGGAACACTCCTCGCCACGATGGACGTCTCGGCACTCTACACCAGTATCCCCCACGATGACGGCATCGCTGCGACAGCCTCAGTACTCAACACCAACAACAGCCAATCTCCAGACGCCATCCTACAACTCATCCGCTTCATACTTGACCACAATGTCTTCACCTTCGACAACCAGTTCTTTACCCAAACACACGGAACAGCCATGGGGACCAAATTCGCACCCCAATACGCAAACATCTTCATGCACAAGTTCGAGCAAGACTTCTTCACTGCACAGGATCTCCAACCAACGCTATACACCAGATACATCGACGACATTTTCTTCCTATGGACCCACGGTGAAGAATCACTGAAAAGACTACACGATAACATCAACAAATTCCATCCCACCATCAAACTCACCATGGACTACTCCTCAGAATCGGTTACATTCCTGGACACACGAATCTCCATCAAAGACGGACACCTCAGCACTTCACTCTACCGCAAGCCCACGGACAACCTCACGATGCTTCACTTCTCCAGCTTCCACCCCAACCACGTTAAAGAAGCCATCCCCTATGGACAAGCCCTGCGAATACACAGGATCTGCTCAGACGAGGAGGAACGCGATGGACACCTACAGACACTGAAAGACGCCCTTGTAAGAACAGGATATGATGCTCGACTCGTCGATCGACAGTTCCGACGGGCCACAGCGAAAAATCGCATAGACCTCCTCAGAAGACAAACACGGGACACAACCAACAGAGTACCCTTCGTCATCCAGTACTTCCCCGGAGCGGAGAAACTACGCCATGTTCTTCGCAGCCTTCAACATGTCATTGATGATGATGAACACCTCGCTAAGGCCATCCCCACGCCTCCACTATTCGCTTTCCAACAGCCGCCTAACCTAAAACAGACCATCGTTCGCATCAAATTACCCAGCTTTCAGGAGAACAGCGACCACGACACCACACAACCCTGCCACAGCAACCTCTGCAAGACATGCCAGATCATCAACACAGATACCATCATCACACGTGAGGACACCACCCACCAGGTACATGGTACATACTCATGTGACTCGGCCAACGTTGTCTACCTCATACATTGCAGGAAAGGATGCCCCGGAGCATGGTACATCGGCGAGACCATGCAGACACTGCGACAACGGATGAACGGACACCGCGCAACAATCACCAGGCAGGAGTGTTCCCTCCCAGTCGGGGAACACTTCAGCAGTCAAGGACATTCAGCCTCCGATCTTCGGGTAAGCATTCTCCAAGGCGGCATTCGAGACACACGACAACGCAAAATCGTCGAGCAGAAACTGATAACCAAGTTCCGCACCCATGAGGACGGCCTCAACCGAGATCTTGGGTTCATGTCACGCTACATGTAACTCCACCTGACGCAGGGTCATCCAGACTCGAGTCGACATTGGCTTGTTCTCTCTACACAGATGCGGCCGGAGCTGCTGTGATTTCCAGCAAAAAAAATGTTTTTTGTCTGTTTTTTTGTTTTTCATACAGACCCCAGCATCTGCAATATTTGACCCCTTGTGACCCCACCTCATTGTTCTTTGATGTAATGTTTTCCTGACTGACCTGTTTGGACACCATTCACACCTTTGATTGCTGTGATTATCTCTCTGCCGAAGTGTGATAAATGGCAGTTGGAAACATTACCTGTAAACACCTGACATGATTCTCTGACTATGTACTGGCCACGCTAGATGTGCTCCTATCTAGTTATCCAGCAAGTTAAACATTCTATTTAAAATAATTCTTCATGAAGCGGTTTGCTGTTTGAAGCCTTTACTTGAACAAATTTGTGAAACTGTAAACAAAGACGAAGTATGTTTTGTACATAAACTGAGTACTACACATTCGATATTACACAAGATATAAACATATTTACAACAGTAGAATAAACTAATTGTATAACTAACTAACATTTGAACTAACTTCTGTAACTATTAAATATTAACCTTTTATAAACATAGTACTATCAAAATATTACTCTGACAACATTGCTATTATGCTAAGAACTAAAGATACTCACAGCGTTTGGCCTAACATATGAAGTCAGATTACACTGGATTGAAAATCCCTCATGGAATTCTCCATTACTTAAGTCAGGTTCTTCCTGGTAAAACTGCTTCCTGGGGTCAACAGGAAGAAAGGTAAGAAGGTCAAATGACCTCTCACAGGAAGAAAGGAACAAAGGTCAAAGGAAGAAAGGAACAGATGATCTTTCCAGCTTACAAACTGTTAACACAATAACCGCCACCAGAGGGTGCTATTGCATGTAAAAACATCCAGGATGTCACAATGTCCATCGGTCCAGAACAGACTATATAAGTTGTGTCTTTATGCATTTCTCCACTTCACCTGATGAAGGAGCAGCGCTCCGAAAGCTTGTGATTTCAAATAAAGCTGTTGGACTATAACCTGGTGTTGTGTGACTTCTTTCACTTATCCTGGCAGAGTTCCCCGATGTTGGGAAGCCTGCAGCAACAGTTGAAAAATTGGAAAAAGCCTCTTAACTGCCTGTTAACTACCTGTTAACAGGCAGTTAAGTGGCTATAATCCTCTTCCTGTCGTTAGGAGTCAGGTCCCTGCGCAAATCAGGGACCCGACTCCCAGGAAGATTGGTTGGAGGCGGGATGGGAGCAGGTTTGGGACCCGCTCCCATTTTGGGGGATTTTCCCAGCAGTCCCGCCTCCAGACCCGCCTCCTCAGGGCTGGTAAAATCCAGGCCATCATCTCAGCATTCCTGCTGGGCAATATATCCAGTGCCCCAACATAAGAGAGAGGCTAACTTACAGCAATACGATCCTGTAAACCTATTCCCATTTGTGCTAAGAGGTGCATTTTTTGGATTATGCTCCATACCAATTTTTTTTAGCCTATAGCCAATTCATTTGTTATGGTGATAGGTTTAATTGAAGTTTCAAAAGAGCAGTACAATATATATATAGAATTACATGGAATTTATAACTTTCCATTCCTTTCTCCCTCATGTGATTATCTAACTTCCCCTTAAATGCATCTATGATATTCACCTCAACTACTCCTTGTGGTAGCAAGTTCCACATTCTAACCACTCTCTGGGTAAAGAAGTTTCTCCTGAATTCCCTATTAGATTTATTGGTGACTATCTTTTATTTATGGCCCCTAGTATTGGGCTCCCCCACAAGTAGAAACATCTTCTCTACATCTACCTTATCAAACCCTTTCATAATCTTAAAGATCTCTATCAAGTCACCCCTCAGCCTTCTCTTGTCTAGAAAAAAGAGCTCCAGTCTGTTCAGCCTTTCCTGGTAAGTATATCCTCTCAGTTCTGGTATCATCCTTGTGAATCTATTTTGCTCCTTCTCCAGTGCCTCTATATCCTTTATATCCTCTATATCCACAGACCAGAACTGTGCACAGTACTCTTGAGTGTTGTCTAACCAAGGTTCGATACAAATTTAATATAACTACTGTGATTTTAAATTCTATCCCTCTAGATCTGAACCTCAGTGCTTGGTTTGCTTTCTTTTATGGTCTTAATAACCTGTGTTGCTAGTTTTAGTGATTTATGTATCTATACCTCTAGATTCCTTTGCTCCTCTACCTCATTTAGACTCTTAGGGCTGGATTTTCATTGAGGAGGCGGGTAGGAGGCGGAACTACAACTTTTGGGGTTGTAGTCCTGCCTCCATCGAGTTCTAGCCAACCCACGCGATTTTGACTTGATTGACCTTGTTGAGCCCGCCCAGTGGGCTCAGCAGGCCAATTAAGGGCCACCTGGCAACAGGTGACGTCACAGATGGAAATTTCATCTGTCAAGACCTTTTGACAGATGAAATATCAGCGTTTGACAGCTCTTTGAAGCTGTCAAACACTGACAATCTGTACTCTAAGTTAATTCCTTCCTCTCAGGATGATTTAGCGATCTCTCCGGAACAGAAAGCTGAAAGCTGCAATTTTTGACAGATCGCGGCCATTCTGCTTTCTGTGCCGGTGAGATGAGGGACTCCCGAGACCTGAAGGAAGGAAGGCTGTAAAGGTAAGTAAAACTTCTTTAAACACTTTAAACACACCAAACACACTTACCTCTGCACTCATGCACCCATCACTCACGTGAACACCAGACATCTCGACTCCTCTAAGCCCTTCAGCCCGACGGCCCGCCTTGCATGGTTTGGAGCTGTCAGTAATCCCACACTTCAAGAATGAAAATAGGGATTAGGCTAAAAACTGCCTGTTAACTACCTGTTAACAGGCAGTTAATTGGCACTAATCCCCTTTCCGCCTCGGGGAGGTGGGTTCCAGTGTGGGGCGCGTACCTGCCTCCTTTGAAACTAGCATGGAGGCGGGTTGGGGCGGGATGGGTTCGTGCCCCCCAATTTCAGGATTTTAACCCCTCACACATCTCCAATCCTGCCTCCACGGCCCAATGAAAATCCTGCCCTTATTATCCAAGCAGTATGTGGTATCCTTACTAAAACGTGGCCTCCCTACCAAAATGTAACACCTCACACTTTAAAAAAATTAATTCCGGGATGTGGGCGTTGCTGGCAAGGCCAGCATTTATTGTCCATCACTAAATACCCTTGAGAAGGGGAGTCAGGGGGTGAGACAATTGCCACAGAATACCCAGCCTCTGACCCGCTCTTGTTGTCAGAGTATTTATGTGGCTGGTCCAGTTAAGTTTCTGGTCAATGGTGAGCCCCAGGATGTTAATGGTGGGGGATTCGACGATCGTAATGCCATTGAATGTCATGGGGAGGTGGTTAGAATCTAGCTTGTTGGAGATAGTCATTCCCTAGCACTTGTGTGGTGCAAATGTTACTTGCCACAGCTCAAGCCCTTGCTGCATGCGGGCATGGATTGCTTCATTTTCTGAGGAGTTGCGAATGGCGCTGAACACTGCAATCATCAGCGAACATTTGCACTTCTGACCTTATGTTGGAGGGAAGGTCACTGATGAAGCAGCTGAAGATGGTTGGGCCTAGGACACTGCCCTGAGGAACTCCTGCAGCGATGTCCTGGCGCTGAGCTGATTGACCTCCAACCACCACAACCATCTTCCTTTGTGTTAGATATGATTCCAGCCAGTGGAGCATTTTCCTCCTGAGTCCCATTGACCTCAATTTTACCAGGGCTCCTTGATGCCACACTCGGTCAAATGCTGCCTTAATGTCAAGGGCAGTCACTCTCACCTCACCTCTAGAATTCAGCTCTTTTGTCCATGTTTGGACCAAGGCTGTAATGAGGTCTGGAGCTAAGTGGCCCTGGCGGAACCCAAACTAAGCATCAGTGAGTAGGTGCCGCTTGATAGCACTGTCGACAACACCTTCCATCACTTTGCTGATGATTGAGAGTAGACTGATGAGGTGGTAATTGGCCGGATTGAATTTGTCCTGCTTTTTGTGGACAGGACATACCTGGGCAATTTTCCACATTGTCGGGTAGATGCCAGTGTTGGAGCTGTACAGTAACAGCTTGGTTAGAGTCACGGCTAGTTCTGGAGCACAAGCCTGCAGCACGACAGCCAGGATGTTGTCAGGACCCATAGCCTTTGCTGTATCCAGTGCGCTCAGCTGTTTCTTGATAATCACGTGAATGACTCGAATTGGCTGAAGACTGGCTTCTGTGATGGTGGGGTCTCAGAAGGAGACCGAGATGGATCATCCACTCGGCACTTGTGGCTGACGATGGTGGCAAACGCTTCAGCTTTGTCTTTTGCACTCGCATGCTGGGCAGCACGGTGGCATAGTGGTTAGCACTGTTGCCTCACAGCGCCAGGGACCCGGGTTCGAATCCGGCCTCGGGTGACTGTCTGTGTGGAGTTTGTACATTCTCTCCGTGTTTGCGTGGGTTTTCTCCGGGTGCTCCGGTTTCCTCCCACAGTCCAAAGATGTGCGGGTTGGGTTGATTGGCTATGATAAAAATTGACCCTTAGTGTTAGGGGGATTAAATACGTGGGGTTACGGGGATAGGGTGGGATGTGTGTTGGTGTAGGGGTTACGGGGATCGGGTGGGATATGTGTCGGTGCAGGCTCGATGGGCCGAAATGGCCTCTATCTGCACTGTGGGGTTTCTGTGATTCTGTGATTCCACCCTCATTGAGGATGGGGATAGTCATGAAGCCTCCTCCTCCCGTTAGTTGTTTAATTGTCCACCGCCATTCACGACTGGATGTGGCAGGACTGCAGAGCTTTGATCTGATCCGTTGATTATGGGATCACTAAGCCCTGTCTATAGCGTGCTGCTTCCGCTGTTTAGCTTGTGATGTAAGAAAAAGGAGACTTACCATCAAGTAACTTTAAAGTAAGCTTTAAGTAACTTATAAACACACTATATACACAAGAGAGGTCTTTACCATGCCTCTGGTAGAAGCCTCTTACAATACTGAACAGACCAGTATTTATACCAGTCCAACAGGAAGTGACATTTACAGGAAGTGAGGTATGTACACAGTTCATAGTTCATAGTTCATAGTTCACAGGAAGTGATGACATAACTTCCCGGAAGTTAGCATTTTTATCACATTCTTCCCTCCTGCAGGATTAGGAGGCTGTGGTCTACCTTTTGGTCCGTAGCCGCCGAACAAGGAAGAGTCGCACCCGTTTGGATTCCCGTCGTAGAGGGTCGCTGGTCCGCTTACATGCGGTTGGCCATTGGTCAGAGTCTGTGTGGCCTGGATTGCCCTGTGAAGGGTCGGGGAGATCATGGCTTCGAGTACGAGCCCCAATAGGTTCAAAGTCGGACTGCCTCTGTTCAGAGGGAGGTGCAGAGCTGGTCTGTGGCGGATCAGTACTTTCATGCGCGGTACTGGGAGGGTCGTAACCTTGAGCACGGGGTTCTACCGGCACCAAGCTAGTTGGTGTCCGATCAGGATCCTGGAGAGGGGTAGCCGATAGGTCCCAAGAGTTTCCTGGTGAAATGCCATCACCCGATGTCCCACTAGGTCCTGGTGGGCAGGGAGCCAGATCCCGTAATGATACGGTAGATTCTCGGCCGTCGGAATATCGTATGTTTGCATAGGTGGGGTTGGCATCGGTTAGTTCGACCTCGTCTACAAGAGGGTCATTTTTAGACGTCCGAACGTATCTTCGGAGTAATACAGGTCCAGGAGTAGTTAGCCATGACGGGAGTGATGTTCCATGAGATGAGCGACGCTGGAATCCAAAGAACCGCTCATGAGGTGTAGTATTTGTGGCTGTAGAAAGCAGGGACCGTATAGAGTGCAATGCATCCGGAAGCACTGTTTCCCATTGCTGGTCTGGTAGGCCCCGAGATCTTAAAGCGAGACGTACGGAATTCCAGATGATACCGTTATACCTCTCTACCTGCCCATTTCCGATGGGATGGTATGGTGTTGTTTTGCTTGTAGCAATTCCCCGTTCTGAGAGGTAGTCCTTGAGTTCCCTTGACATAAAGGATGGACCCCGATCTGAGTGAATATAAGCCGGCATGCCACAGAGAGAAAATACCTGCTCAAGGCAGCAGATTACTGTGGACGCCAGCATATTGGAGCAGGGGAAGGCAAACGGAAAACGTGAATATTCGTCGATCATGGTGAGCAAATATGTGTTCCGAGTTGAAGAGGGCACTGGGCCCTTAAAATCGATGCTAAGTCATTGCATCGGTTGGGTTGCATGTATGAGTATACCATCTGAGGGGCGGAAGAACTGAGGTTTTAATTCCGCACAAAGCCGGCATTCTGAGCATATTTTTTTTACATCTCCAGTGGAAAAAGGGAGATTCCGTGATCGTACGAAATGTAGCATGCGCGTAACGCCAGGATGACACAAACCATTGTGGACATCCATGAGAGTGGAGGATGACATAGTGGAGCAGAATGCCCGTGTGAGGGTGTCCGGGGCCACATTCTCCTTGCCAGGCCGATAGAGAATGGTATAACCAAAAGAGGCCAGTTCCATCCTCCAAAGTTGTATTTTATTATTCTTAATTTTGGTTCGTTTTCGATTATCGAGCATGAAGGCGACTGATCGTTGGTCCGTGATCAATGTAAAGTGCTGGCGAGCTAGAAAATGGTTCCACTTCCGTACTGCCTCTATGATGGCTGTGGCTTCTTTCTCAACCAGAGGATAATGTAGCTCGGCACCTTGTAAGGTCCTGGACATAAATGCTACAGGACGACCTTCCTGATTCAGAGTAGCCGAGATCGCCACCTCCGAGGCATCACATTCAACCACGAAAGGGAGATTCTCATCGATGGAGTGAAGAACCGCTTTCTCCAACTGTTTTTTGAGAAGGTTAAAGGCTGCAACAGCCGCTGTTCCCAGTGGAAATGATCTAGCATGCAGCAAGGGTTGGATTTTGTCTGAAAAATGAGGAATCCATTTAGCGTAGTATGCAAACAGACCGAGAGCCCGACGTAAAGAAGCCGGATTCTTAGGTGACGGGAGCTCTTGGAGCGGGCGAAGTCTTTCTGGGTCTGGCTTAATGATACCATTGCCTACGCAGTAGCCAAGGATGTTGATGGTCGGTTGCGACTCAACAGATTTGGATTCATTCAGGGTCAAATTACGGCGATGGAGGGCATCCCGAAATTTTTGGAGGTTGGAGTCGTGTTCCTGTTGATCGTGACCTGCAATGGTAATGTTATCAAGATAGGGAAAAGTGTCCCTTAGGTTTTCCTGCTTAACCAGGCCATCCATTGCCCGTTGAAAGACAGCCACTCCATTAGTAACCCCGAATGGGAGGCGACGAAATTGGTACAGCCGTCCATTAGCCTCAAAGGCTGTGTACTGCTTATCTGAGACCTTCAAGGGTAACTGATGATAGGCACTTTTTAAATCGTAAGTTGAGAACACTTTGTATTCGGCCAGTTTATTAACCATATCATCAATGCGTGGCAATGGGTAGGCGTCCAAGTCGGTATATTGATTGATGGTTTGCGAATAATCGATGCATAGTCGCTGTTTGTGAGGTTTTAGAGGGTTCTTGACAATGACGACTTGAGCCCGCCAGGGCGACGAACATGGTTCAATGATATCCTCTGCTAGAAGTCGAGAGATTTCAGCCGCAATAAAAGATTGGTCTCCCTGATTAAAGCGCCGCGATTTCGTTATTATCGGTTGGCATTGAGGCGGAATACTGGCAAATAATGAGGGTTCATCAAGTGAAGCTGCTGATAATGCACAAAATGGTAATTTAGATGGTATATTAGAAATAGTAAGTCCGGGTTTGGATCCACCAAACTCAATGGTGAGTTTCTTATGCTGTTTTTGGAAGTCCAGCCCTAAGAGGAGATCACTACATAAGTCTTTGAGCACTGAAAGTCGGGTGGAGGGATACATACGACCATGAAGTGTCATATCAACAACACAAAAGCCGGAGATTCTGGTATTAAGTGATGACTGGGCCATCGCAATTGCCTGGTCCGATGGGAAGACATGTAGTTTCAATTTCGCAACAATCTGTTCCTTAATGAAACTATCAGTACTTCCTGAGTCAATTAAGGCATCCAAGGTATGCCCTTTAATTGAAATTTTTGTGGCTGCCTGAGACAGGTTCTGTGGGCAAGCAGCTGTAATTGGTGTCGTTGCACAGAGAGTGGCTAAAACTCTCGGTGTGCTTCTTCGGGAGAGAGCTCGAGAGGAAGCTTGATAGGTCCTAGCTGGAGCATCTTGATAGGCCCTAATTGGGGCAGTTCGGTAGGCCTTAGCTGGATTGGCCCTCGTAGAGGCCCTTGATAGGCAAACTTTAGCAAAGTGTCCTTTTTTCCCGCAATAACTGCAGATTGCATTGCGAGCAGGGCAGGTTTTCCTAGGGTGAAAAGCATCTCCACAAAAGAAGCATTCCTTCCTAGATTGCCAAGAGGCTGCTAAAGTGGGGTCGTCCTCCTCTTCTTCATCAGAATTATCAGAATTAGATTCCCCCATGATAGGGTTCACCTGAGACCGCTTGAATTGTCTGGTTGCAGCTACAGCAGCAGATCGAGATCTGGGCAGCTGATAGAGGTCTGCATTTCTCTTTGCCAAATCCAGTGAACAAGCTAGGTCAAAAGCTTTTTGTAGCTCAAGTGTTTTACTTTCTAGTAGACGCTGGCGTATAAATGGAGAGGCAATCCCGCAGATGAAAGCATCACGAATCATTTCTTGGCGGTACAGCTCAGCTGAGGCTGCCTGAAAGTTACAATCTACGCTGAGCCTGCGAAGTTCTTGCAGGAATTCGTCAATTGATTCCCCTGGCCCTTGTCGGGCTGTGGCCAGTAGATGTCTAGCATAGACCTCATTTGGGGTCTTCGCATACAGTTTCTTAAGTGCCTGAATCACCTCTTCGTAATTATCCCAGTCATCAACATATTCGAACACTTTTGGGGTCACATAATTGACAAGTATCTTCAATTTAGCAGGAGCATCCACTTTACATTCATCCAGAAAATTCTCAAAAGTACGATACCAATGCTTCCATACCCTGCCAGCTGCTGGTGTATTCGGGTCCAAGTCCAGACGAATAGGTCTAAGGATTTTCTCCATGATGGGTGGTTCCCTGGATCCTTAACTTCCGAGTTTGTCTGAAGGTCGAGTATTTGTCAGTGTAAATACTAAGTTACTTAAATTGATGTAAGAAAAAGGAGACTTACCATCAAGTAACTTTAAAGTAAGCTTTAAGTAACTTATAAACACACTATATACACAAGAGAGGTCTTTACCATGCCTCTGGTAGAAGCCTCTTACAATACTGAACAGACCAGTATTTATACCAGTCCAACAGGAAGTGACATTTACAGGAAGTGAGGTATGTACACAGTTCATAGTTCATAGTTCATAGTTCACAGGAAGTGATGACATAACTTCCCGGAAGTTAGCATTTTTATCACAGCTTGCATGTAGTCCTGTGTTGCAGCTTCCCCAGGTTGGCACCTCATTTTTAGGTATGCCTGGTGCTGCTCCTGGCATGCTCTCCTACACTCCTTATTGAACCAGGGTTGGTCCCCTGGCTTGATGGTAATGGTAGAGTGAGGGATATGCCGGGCCATGAGGTTACAGATTGTGGTGGAATACAATTCTGCTGCTGCTGATGACCCACAGCGCCTCATGGATGCCCAGTTTTGAGCTGCTAGATCTGGTCTGAATCTATCCTATTTAGCACAGTGGTCGTACCACACAACACGATGGAGGGTGTCCTCAGTGTGAAGACGGGACTTCGTCTCCACAAGGACTGTGCGGTTGTCTCTGCTACCAATACTGTCATGGACAGATACATCTGTGACAGGTAGATTGGGGAGGATGAGGTCAAGTAGTTTTTCCCCTCATGTTGGTTTTCTCACCACCTACCGCAGGCCCAGTCTGGCAGCTATGTTCTTTAGGACTCGGCCAGCTCGGCCAGCATTGGTGCTACCGAGCCACTCTTGGTGATGGGCATTGAGGTCCCCCACCCAGAGTACATTCTGTGCCCTTGCTACCCTCAGTGCTTCTTCCAAGTGGTGTTCAACAGGGAGGAGTACTGATTCATCAGCTGAGGGAGGGTGGTAGGTGGTAATCAGCAGGAGGTTTCCTTGACCATGCTTGACCTGAAGCCATGAAACTTCTGTCTACCACTGTGCTGCCACCTCTGGTGATGGTGATGGAGGAGTTTGGGACATTGGCTGATAGGTATGATTCTGTGAGTATGACTATGTCAGGCTATTGCTTGACTAGTCTGAGGGACAGCTCTCCCAATTTTTGCACAAGTCCCCAGATATTAGTGAGGAAGGCTTTGCAGGACCGAAGATTGGTGCCTCGGTCTGGTTTTATTCTTATTATTGTTGCTCATAGCTGTTTGTTACAGCTGAGTGGCTTGCTAGGCCATTTCAGAGGGCAGTTAACAGTCAACCACATTGCTGTGAGTCTGGAGTCACATATAGGACAGGTAAGAACGGCAGATTTCCTTCCCTAAAGGACATTAGTGAACCAGATGGGTTTTTACAACAACCACATGGTCACCATTACTGATACTAGTTTTTTATTCCAGATTTTGTTTAATTAATTGAATTTAAATTCCCCAGCTGCCGTGGCAGGATTTGAACTCATGTCTCTGAATCATTAGTCCAGGCCTCTGGATTACTAGCTCAGTAACATAATCACTATGCTACCATTCCCACTTGTCTATTTTGTTTACATGACAAAAATATCATAGATGCTTTTTTCAAACAGAATTTCTGAGTAAAAACATTAATGCTAGTTCTATTTTAATGAGTTTTCACAGGGCTTTGAACACAAATATGACACTGCATGTTACTTCACTAAGCCTGAATAGCTCTGTAATCACATACGTCTAGTTCACAACTTACAGCTAGCTAAGGAAATGTCTAACTGCTTTGCTTCACTCTTGACCTGCTTTCCTTAGTGAATATTTTCCTTACATCTTACCTTACTTGATACAAAATTCAAACTCAAAGCTGCCTATTTGGGAGAGTTGTCCTTTTAAGCCCTTCTTCAGGCCATAAAAGAAGAGAACACAGAAGGAATAACATCAAATGTTGCTGACCATGCTAAGTTAGAGGACATGGCAAATTGCAAGGAAGCCTGTCGGAAAATATAGAATGGTTTGGGTAGTAAGCAGATTTGTGGCATGTGCAGTCCAACATAAAAATGCCTGAAGTAGTATATTTTATATTTTGGTTACAAAAAGAACAAAGAATGAAAATATACCACAAAAGATAAGAAATCTCAATGGAATGGAGGAACAGAGAGATCTGGAAGTGCAGATATGCATTTTTAAGCGTAGGGCTGCCAGAAAAAGGGTAAATAGGCTACTAGTCTTTATATATTGGGGTATTAAATGTAAAAGTAAGGAAGTAATGAAGAACCTGTACAGGATATTGATTAGGTCACAGTTGAAGTGCTGTGAGTAATGTTGAACACCCGACTAGGAAAGTTTCGACCGACAGATTGGCAGAGCACGCTAGCCGGCCACCCATTCCAGCGGCTAAGAGGTCCCCATGATTTTCTGACCTCGGCCTCATTTAAATCTGGCAGACGGGCCTCAAGATCATGCCTGGGTGCTCGCCAGCAAGGCAAATTGCAGGGGGAAAGCGAGGGCTGGGATGGATGGTGGTATGGGGGTTGCGCTCATGCTCATACTCGCGGAAGGTTGTATTCCAGGCAGCAGCCCAGATTATTTTTGATAAATAATCCAACACTTTTATCTTTGGCGGGCCTCTTTAATTCCATCGCCTGTGAAAGTGGGCAGAGTATATCACAGCACAGGCTCTGACCAGATCTGACCAAAAATGCCAATTGACGCCACCTGCCCTCGATTTCCATATTAAAAGGGGCCTATGGCTTTGGACACCTGGCGGTTGGCTCATTTCAAAATGGAGCGGCCGCATCGCCTCACCGCCATGGGGCAGTAAGGCTAACGACCCCATTTTGAGGCTGCTACTGCCCCGTTAATGTCAGGTGATGGCAGTGAAAATCGACCCCCCCATTTTTAAAAGCATATCGGAGCCATGGAAAATGTGCCACATTCACCAGAATCGAGCAGGGATGAAAGGATATAGCTTTGATGACAGATTGAAAATAAAACTATTAATTGATAGAAATAAGGTTAAGGGGAGTTCTTTAAAAAGTGTTCAAAATTGTGAATGGGTTTTCGAAGGCAAATAGTCAAAGATTAATCAGTGAATCAGTAACACGGGGACAGAACTTTAGGGTTAGTACTGGAAGAATAATGAAAGAGTTGGAAGATTTTTTTTTGAAATATGGAATATATTATCACTACTGGTAATACTGAAGTGACTACTGAAGCCAATCAATCATGACATTTAAGAGGGAATTAAATAAATGCTTGGAGGAGTAAAATATAGAAGGGTACAGGGAAACAGTAGGGACATGGGATTGGAGTGGAAGAACACCAGCAGAGGGATGATGGGCCAAATGGCTTGCTTCTGTGCTGAAATAGCTATGATTCTAACACATGTGTTGTTATGGCAACCAGGCTGAAGTACAAGATTTACATCCGTATTAGGTGTTAAGAAGCTCTATACTCGTAGCAGAGGTCAAGTGCCTGGAGAGTTAACCCCTTCAATGCCAAATGGAAATAAAGTAACAGCAAATTAATACAGCAAAAACAGTGGTAAAAAGAAACAACTTAATTGATCCGAATGAAATCTAATCTGGAAGATTATTTTATTGTGCACAGTAATAGCCGCCTGCTTCCACCTCTGTAACATCGCCCATCTCCGCCCATGCCCCAGCCTGTCTGCTGCCTAAACCCTTATATGAGCCTTTGTCACCTTCAGCCATCTAGGCACCACCCTCTGAAAAGCCCACTTCTTTGATCAAGCTTTTAGCTACCTCCTCGTAATATCTTCTCGTTTGGCTCAGTGTCGATTTTTAGTCTGATTACACTTCCATTCAACACTTTAGGGTGTTTTACCACTTTTTAAAGGCGCTATATAAATGCAAGTTGTTGCTGTAATGGACCACGTTACTTCATTATTGAGAATTTTTGAGGAATTCCTAGTCTTCACCTGAGTTTACAATCCAAATGATAAATTATTTTACAGCTTGCATGCATAAAATAGTTTTCTCTTCAAACGTCTTACAGTTGCAGTTCTGCGTAAATTTTGAATCATAAAATGCTGTCTTCTTTTGCGCATGTCCATCATCTTCAAGCAAGTAATGGATAACTAAAAATCCACAGCGTCTATGATTCTAAAATGCACAGCAGGTGGACAGTTGAGCTGCTCTACAAGACTGAAAACTCATCTCGATACTGCCTCAGGGAAAGGTGCCTAATCCACATATAAACGTAAACAACTGGTAAGCCAAAGGAAATCTGCCTGCTGAGGTGCCTCTCTGGAATCAGTGGCATATGGTTGATGTTCTTTTTATTTAAACTGTAGTCTGCGGGGCACAGACCCAAACCTTGACACGAATCAGCTCCGTGCTGAAGCGATGCTACTTTGGCAATTCCCATTACTGCCATCCTGCTCAGGAATCCGTGTAGTACAAAGTCAAAAGAAAATTAGTATAATTGCACTTTTTCTGAAAATGGCACAGTATTCATTGCAACATGCAGAAGAAAAATGTAAGTTGACACCAACGTGACAGTGTATTGCAACCTCATGTTACGGAATATCCTCCTAGTCCATTAGAAGAATCTTGATCTTCTGGTGTCACAGTCGGACATTGCATGGATGTGCCGGAGAATTCTGTGTAGCCTCTTCTAATGACCACACTATCTTCTCTGTGATTTCTGCATGGATTTGTGTTTATTTTTGTTTCCCAAATGTTGGCAGGGAGGAGGTTTTCGGCTACGAATGGCAGCTGTAGTCAATCATTATTCAGCCTCCTACTGCAATGTGCAGAAAAAGGAACTAATTATTTGAAGTAAAATGTGTTTTAAAAAATGAGCCCAGCAGAGTAATAGCTCAGCTGTTTGTGTAAGAAATCAGGAAACCTGACTTTTTCAGTGTGTGGTTATATTTTATTACCACATGGCTTTAATCCTCATCTGGGCCTGTTGTTTTATAAAATATTTCCCACAGATGATGTCAATTATAATTTTTGTCCTGGTCGTCAATTTACAGACTTTTGGAATAAGACTAAATGAAATAACCAGAAAAAGAACAACTTATGTGGTCTGCCCTCTGACAAAATTATAACTGTGTGATACGCATCTAAAATCAATAACTCAGTTAATAGTTAGCAGAAAGCAGGCCTCACTTTATGAGTTGGGATTTGAGCTGCGCTCTGCAGATGTTTGGCTTTGGTTGCCTTTTTTTTGTTCTCTGTTGTTGTGCTGCTGATTTGTGCTCGCAGCTGTCCGTTAACTGAGCTTATGGCAGATCTACCGCGACCTTTGTGCCGATGGTGCAGGCGCCCATTTATTGGGAACCTGGTAAAAGTCAAATCAATTGGAATTATTACCCGTTGCATTCGCTGTATTGGGCACTTGCGTGGAGCCTTATCACGTCCATTTCGAAACTGTTGTGTAGGCAATGCAAAAGCCATTCTGCACCAGTGGTATCTCACAGTAAAACTAATACCCAGTTCATCTGGATTTTCTTGGTGGTGTTGGTTGAGGGCAGAATGTTGGCCAGGACAGTGGAAGAACTTCCTGCTCTTCTTCAATTAGTGACGGGGTATATTTCATGTTCGCCTGAGCAGGCGATTTAAAATCTCATCCGAAGGGTGGCACTTCTCAAATGCCGCACTCCTGGAGCCCTGCACTGAAGTAGCAACCTAGATTACACACTCGACTACTGAGATGGGGCTTGAACCAGCAACCTTCCGGCCCAGAAGTGAGCGTGCTAACAACTGAACCAAGCTGACGTACCTTGGGGCCAATCTTGGAATGCGAAATTTTCATTAATGGCTTATTAACTGCCTGAAAAGGTGGTGGAAGCAGGTCCAATAGTAACTTTTAAAAGGGTGGAATCTGATTCAGTAATAACTTTCAAAACTGAATTGGATAAATAATAATTGGAAGGAGGGGGGAAATTTGCAGGGTTATGGGGAAAGGGCAGGGCAGTGGGACTAAATGGAGAGCTCTTTCAAAGAGCCGGCACAGGCACAATGGGCTGAATGGCCTCCTTCTGTGCTGTATCATTCGATGATTCTATATACAGTATCTGAAATGTCTCTACACAAAAAACATCACCATGGGCAGAAGGGGGGTGAATTTCCTCAGGGATTCTGTTCCTCCGCTGTAACCTCGGAAACCCTGTTTAGACGCATCAGTGGGGTTTCTGCCGAAGTTCCGCTGGAGTTATGGCGGAGGAGCAAGAGAAGCCCCGAGGAAATTTCCACCCCCCAACCCGGTTAAAAAGCGGCAAGCTGCGTCTATCAAGGGGCATAAGATCAAATGGCATTCTTCCCTATTTAATCCTTTCATTGTCTATCTCGTCCCTTTCCCCTCAAGTGCACGAGAAATTTAGAAAACACCTTGGCTGCCTGGGTAACCCTTGTGAAATACTGGCACACCTAAGTGCAAGACTACGAGCCTGAGGACAGGACATTGCAATCTCACATGTGACACTGCCACTGAATGCTGTAGGCCTGTAGTATCACCCAGAATAGATGTGGTGTGGAGATGCCGGTGTTGGACTGGGGTACACGATAACATCAACAAGTTCCATCCCACCATCAAATTCACCATGGACTACTCCTCAGAATCGGTTTCATTCTTGGACACACGAATCTCCATCAAAGACGGACACCTCAGCACTTCACTCTACCGCAAGCCCACAGACAACCTCACGATGCTCCACTTCTCCAGCTTCCACCCTAACCACGTTAAAGAAGCCATCCCCTATGGAAAAGCCCTGCGAATAAACAGGATCTGCTCAGACGAGGAGGAACGCGATGGACACCTACAGACGCTGAAAGACGCCCTCATAAGAACGGGATATGACGCTCGACTCGTCAATCAACAGTTCCGACGGGCCACAGCGAAAAATCGCATAGCCCTCCTCAGAAGACAAACACGGGTCACAACCAACAGAGTACCCTTCGTCATCAAGTACTTCCCCGGAGCGGAGAAACTACGCCATGTTCTTCGCAGCCTTCAACATGTCAGCAATGACGATGAACACCTCGCTAAGGCCATCCCCACGCCTCCACTACTCACCTTCAAACAGCCGCCTAACCTCAAACAGACAATCGTTCGCAGCAAATTACCCAGCTTTCAGGAGAACAGCGACCACGACACCACACAGCCCTGCCACAGCAACTTCTGCAAGACATGCCAGATCATCAACACAGATACCATCATCACACATGAGGACACCACCCACCAGGTACATGGTACATACTCATGTGACTCGGCCAATGTTGTCTACCTCATACGTTGCAGGAAAGGATGCCCCGGAGCATGGTACATCGGCGAGACCATGCAGACACTGCGACAACGGATGAACGGACACCGCGCAACAATCGCCAGGCAGGAGTGTTCCCTCCCAGTCGGGGAACACTTCAACAGTCAAGGACATTCAGCCTCCGATCTTCGGGTAAGCATTCTCCAAGGCGACCTTCGAGACACACGACAACGCAAAATCGTCGAGCAGAAACTGATAGCCAAGTTCCGCACCAATGAGGACGGCCTCAACCGGGATCTTGGGTTCATGTCACGCTACATGTAACCCCACCTGACGTAGGGTCATCCAGACTCGAGTTGTCGTTGGCTTTTTCTCTCTACACAGATGCGGCCGGACCTGCTGTGATTTCCAGCAAAAAAAAATGTTTTTTGTCTCTTTTTTTGTTTTTCATACAGACCCCAGCATCTGCAACATTTGACCCCTTGTGACCCCACCTCATTGTTCTTTAATGTAATGTTTTCCTGACTGACCTGTTTGGACACCATTCACACCTTTGATTGCTGTGATTATCTCTCTGCCGAGGTGTGATAAATGGCAGTTAGAAAGATTACCTGTAATCATCTGACATTATTCTCTGACTATATAAGCTGTGTCTTTATGCATTTCTCCACTTCACCTGATGAAGGAACAGCGTTCCTAAAGCTTGTGATTTCAAATAAAGCTGTTGGACTATAACCTGGTGTTGTGTGACTTCTTACATTTGTCCACCCAGAATAGAAGTGACAGTCATATACTTTGACATATGGAATGTCTTAGTGTATATATTTAGAATTTAGGGTAGATTTCCCCCAGGACAGTGGAATGTGAATAAGGGACTGTCGCAATTTACTTGTGTCCACCAGTAATTTTGACCCTGTCCTGTCGGCTGTGTATGGATGTGGTCTGTGTATCCTTTCCTGAAACCAGTATGTTGTGTTTCCACCATAGCACATCAAGCACTGGCACACCCCTGTGCCTGATCTTGCTCATTGACTGAAGGCATTAGGGATGAGGTTTTCTGCCTTGGCTGAATGCCCACCCCCCGGCAGCTCCATTGGAGTGGTGGTCCCACACCCCCCAGTGGACAGCCCTTTTTACCCTGGCTGATTTACTGGGTCAGGGTAAGTTAAATACTGTTGGTGGTCCCCGGCAAGGATTCCTACTTCAATCGTGGATCCTCCTCCTTGTAATGATATATCGCATTGTGTAGATGGGTGTCTACAGTAATGTGTCCCATAAAATTGGTCATTGAAGTGGCCCTATAAATGTGCCCCCCTCCCCACCCCGGCACTAAAACATTGCTGGATACCAGGAATGCATCAGAGTTCCTAACGCTCAGAATTGTTTGGGGCTCAAATGAAAGGAAATGCATCGAATGGCATATTTGTGTTATTTGTGTGTTATTAGAATATTCCCGCCCATGGTTAGAGTGGACGTATTCTATGTCCACCCTCACTTCTGGCAGAGCAGTAAGCCAACAGAGTGGGTCCTGGAGAATTTCCCATCCACACCCACTGGAGTTTATGCTAGGGAGCTGGTGTAACCCCAGTGGAAAATTCTGCCCTAGATGTGCACAGTGTAAATTGAGGGGTGGGGGAAGACTCGCAATAAACTACATGAACCGGAGTTGAGAAATATGTAGTAAACATAAGCTCCTGTCTATATCAAAACAAGAGCCAACTGATAAATTTTCATCAACAATACAGCCTTTTGTAACAAAAGTTGAATTGGAGATCAAATATTTACTTGCATCTTGAGTGCAACTCCTTTTAACGAGTGTGTCCGTGGCCAAACCCCACATGGAGCTTATTTGAACATTGAATATCCATCATTAATTCTGTACAATGAGCACAAGGCAAGCATTGGATTACTGCACATCTCCGTACATCAAGGAGACATGTGACCATGTATTACCAACTAGCTGGAGTGCCTGGCGGTGCCGAGGGTTTTTTGAGGGCATGTTGTTGTTGGAAGAGAGAGAGAGAGACTGGGGGGAGAAGAGAGAGACTGGGGGGAGAAGAGAGAGACGGTGGGGGGGAAGAGAGAGAAAGAGACTGCTGGATTTAGTTTGGGATTAGCCTGGAGAGAGAGGAGGGGGAAGGAGCACCTCAGGCCTGGCCCGATGGATCCCTGCGAAGGAAGGAAGGAAGGAAGAAGGCGAGCTCTCCCTCCCTCTCACTCTTTCCCTCCCTCACCCTCTTTCCCTCCCTCACCCTCTCTCTCTCCCTCCCCCTGTCTCTCCCTGCTTTACTCTCTCTCCCTCCCTGCCCCTCTCCTCACCCTCCCTCCACCTCCCTCCCCCTCTCCTCACCCTCCCTCCTCCTCTCCTCACCCTCCCCCTCCTCTCCTCACCCTCCCCCCTCTCCCTCTCCCTCCCCCTCTCCTCTCCCTCCCCCTCCTCCTCTCCTCTCCCTCCCGCTCCCCCTTTACTCTCCCTCCCCTCTCCTCTCCCTCCCCCTCTCCTCTCCCTCCCCCCCTCTCCTCTCCCTCCCACCCTTCTCCTCTCCCTCCCCCTCTCCTCTCCCTCCCCCTTCTCCTCTCCCTCCCCCCTCTCCTCTCCCTCCCCCTCTCCTCTCCCTCCCCCCTCTCCTCTCCCTCCCCCTCTCCTCTCCCTCCCCCCTCCTCTCCCTCCCCCCCTCCTCTTCCTCCCCCCCTCCCCTCTCGCTCCCCCTCTCCTCTCCCTCCCCCTGTCTCTCCCTGATTTCCTCTCTGTCCCACCCTCCCCCTCTCCTCTCCCTCCCTCCCCCTCTCCTCCCCCTCCCTCCCCCTCTCCTCTCCCTCCCTCCCCCTCTCCTCTCCCTCCCCCCACTCCTCTCCCTCCCCCCCCTCCTCTCCCTCCCCCCCTCTCCTCTCGCTCCCCCTCTCCTCTCCCTCCCCCTGTCTCTCCCTGATTTCCTCTCTGTCCCTCCCTCCCCCTCTCTGTCTGCCTTTCCTGAGAGCCCGGCCGCGGTGAGCCGAAGCCGCCATGTGCAGATCAGCGGCTCAGGGCCGGCCGGTGCGCGGCCTAGCGCGTGAGGCCCGGCCAGACTCACCTTAGCTGAGGTCGCGCTCCGGGCCACCGCTGACGTTGATGCGCGCGCTGACCCCCGCCCTGCCAGCCTTTACTAAGATGGCAGCGATGGCTACGATTGGCTCAGTCCCCGCGTCGCCAGCCTTTACCAAGATGGCGGCGATCGTGGGGCGGGCCCAGCGGGACGGGCGGTGCCTAGCTCGGGCGTGGCTGGCGAGGAGAGGCCGAGGCTTCGAGGCCTGCAGGTGGGGTAACCCTCCAAGGTTGCGGCGCCCGGCGGAGGCAGCGAGTCAAGAGGAATAAAAAGGGTGAAAGGTAGGAAAATTAATCAGCTTAGAAAAAAATATTTACAAATTAATTTACTTTTTAAAAAAAACAATTTCCCCTCCACACACACAGAAAGTGGGAAAAAAAAATTAATAGTTGGAAATCGAGATGGCGGCCACTCACCTCAGCTCAGAAGGATTAGGCCCGCCCACACACACAATGGATCCCCCCCCAATGATGCACCAATTGGTCAACCATCAGGTTAATCCCCTGTACGATTGGTCAACCATCACATCACTCAACGCTAATGAGCGGAATTTTGCCGTTTTTTGAAACTTTTTTGTATACTGTCCGAATAATTTTTGTCTGACCAAAAAGTAAATACGCCTATTAGAGTCCCCTAATGATAAGCTTTCTTTTGACATAGCATATGTGTAGGTACGCTCTATAACTTTTGATTGTATAGCCGGACAGACAGAGTAACAAACAGACAGAAAGACAGAAAGACAGACAGACCAACCGTTTTATTATATACTAGCTGGAGTGCCCGGCGGTGCCGAGAGAACTC